>NW_006786452.1:158551-178995 GCF_000442215.2 Lipotes vexillifer
GGACCCTGTGCCCCGCAAGGGGAGAGGCCACAACAGTGAGAAGCCCGCGTCCCCCGAAAAAAAAAAAAAAAAAAGAGGGTGATATGAGGAAAATGGCATTATTGGAAGATATGTCTGGTACTGGAATGCAGCACAGATTAGAGGGAGTTGGATTGGAGAGAAGAACTTAGATGCTGTTTTTTCCCCTAAAATATGCAATTCTAGATAAGAGAAATTATGTTAAATATTATCTTGGGGTGAGAAAATTACATAAAATATACGCTCATTTTATATATACCCATATAGTTGTGTTCTTTTGTTAGTAGTTAATTTACTTTGTAAACATGAAACTTTGTTACATTTTATATTATCTTTGAAAAGGTTAACAGTTATTTAATTTGCCACTCATTCTTCATACAAACCTTTTGGAATTACCTTTAGTTACCCTAACCCATTAAGAGCTAAAGGAGGAATACTTCTAATACTCTAAGCCAGAGCACGATGACAGCTAAGTATCAGTTAATTGGGAAGTGTTTTAAAAACGTATGTCCCAGGTCCTACTTTCCATTTATGCAATCAGAATTTTAATAAGCATCCCAGGTAAAATAATTATTTTAGTCATTTAAGTGATTTTGACACTAAGTTATTTTAATGTATGTAAAATATACTTTTCAAAACCGCTATTAGGTAGACCTGTATGTACTTTCAGTATTTTTCATGTTTTCTAATTTTTAATTGTTGACTAAGGAGGTGATTTGATATGAACTAGATTTATCATAGTAGTCCAAACTGATTTTGTCAAGAATGTAATGTAAATGGTTGAGAATGCAAATGTAATCGATTTTCAGCTAACATCCATAGGAAATCCTGGTGTGGAAAAATGCAGAACCGTGTGTCACTTTTTATATTTCGCTTTGAATTATTTTGTGAATTTTCTAACTCCCTCTAGGAGATTGTTTTCAGAATTATTTTTAATTTTCTTTGAGAAATATCAACCAAATTGCATTCCCTGCAGGAGCTAAGAAAGATGGCTTTGAAGGACGAGAAATTATCTTGTTTCAAAGTGCCACCACCATTCCACATTTATTTAGTGAGAAGTTGAATTCCTAATAATGTAAGGGGCTGAGACTTTTCAAGATCTGTGTAAGAAGGTGTAGGTTATCTCCTGACCTTTACATTTATTGAAAACCTTTTAACCTTACTAAGAATCAGTTTCCTAGGCTATGAAAAACAGAGGTAATACTCTACTTCAGGGTTCTTACTGAAAACTGGATGATACATGTGAATGGTTTTTGTAACAATAGACACACAAAATTATGTGGTTTAGTTATGTTACTGTCTCCAAGAGAACTGTAAAACATCCTTTTTTTTGTCAAGCTAACTTTATCTTGTTTTCTAGATTGTTATTTTGTGTCAGTAAGTAATCCATAAAGTGCCAACATGGGAAAGAAACGGACAAAGGGAAAAACTGTTCCAATTGATGATTCTTCTGAATCTTTAGGTATATTTCACCAACTAAATCTTTAAAGTACTGTTTGTATCCCTAAATGGACATCTATTTTAATATGTAAAAATGGGATCAAAGTGTACATTATTCTGTAATTTGCAATTTAACTTATCTTTGTATAGACATGTCATTTAATAGCACAACATTTTTAATGGCGTGATGTTTATTCCATTGATGTAAAAGACCATGGTTGCACATTTCATAATTTATTTAGGTAATCCCCTACTGTTACAAGTGTAGATAAATCTTTAACTTTTCAGTGTTATGAATAGAGTCATAGTAAACATTTTTGTAGCTAAAACTGTGCACATCTGGTTATCTTCTTCTTGGTACAGATCCTAAAATTAGAATTGCTGAATTAAATGGTATAAACATGTTCAAGGCTCTTTTGGATCTATTGCCAAATTGCCCTTCAGAAATGTTTTACTAAATTACAGGCCCCTTTGCAGCGTAACAAAGTGTCCATTTCTCTGAACCTTTATTGACACAGGTTAGTATCATTTGTAAAAATCTTTTCCTGATTTGCTAGTTGAAAAAGAGTATTTTCTTTTTTCAGTTTGTGTTTTTTTGATGACTTACTGGGATTTAGTAGTTTTTCACATGATCTCACTTGCATTTATATTCTCTTGGTGCACATTCATTGGACATAAAGCTAATTGTGTCACTTGATGAGTTTCTAAACCTCCAGGGGCCCTCAAAGAACTGAAGCCCTTTAGAGTGGCTTGTGAAGCCTGTTAGTGATCTAGCCCCAGTGGGGGTTTTCAGTTTCAGGTCCAGCTGCTCGTTTTTAAACATGCGTGACTGCCATTCTCAGGAGACAGCATGCACTTTTACATTTTACGCCACCATCCCTTTGTTCATGAGATGTGGTCTTTTCAGATTGTTCTTTACTCCATGAGGTCATAGTTTAAAGTATGAGCGTGAAATAAGAAAGACTTGAATCCAAATTCTGGCATAGCTGTTCAGTAGTTATGTGACCTTGGGCACTAACTTTGAGGTTTCTCATCTGTCATTGGGGATAGTAGAGTCTTCCTTCTGGGGTGGTTGTGTGGATTAAATGAGATAATGTAGCACAGTGTCACACTCATAGTTAAGTGCTTAATTAATATGAGTTTTTGTTACTGTAAATATCTTCCAAGATTGTACAGACATTACCTCCCCTGTGAAACTTTCATTGACATCAACCTTCTCGTGCTGCTATAGCATGTTTCAGAGATTCTTGTACATTTATTTATTTATTTGCTTCTCCTGCCAGAATGTGTGCTGCTTAAAGAAAGAGCTGTGAGTTGGTCACTTTTTAGGTTCCCTGGCATCTGTCACAGTGCCAGGTGTGCAGTAGTTGTATTGTTGACTGAATGAGGGACCTTCTCTACAAACCTTTTAAAATAAAGAGAATAATAGATGTGATAAATAAATTGAAGTGATTTGGGGTGGTGGTAGTTATACCAAGGACTTCAAAATTTGTATAACATCTCTTTCTTACATAATCATCTTATAATCAAATATCAAACAAAAATTTAACTTTTCAGGTTATCTAAAAATTTGTTTATAAATTCATTTTTGAAGTTCAAATCAAGTGTAAGTTTTGAGATTAGCTGAAGAAAAACATATTTTACCTCACGTACTCCTTTATTATTTGTTTTAATAGAACCTATGTGCAGACACATTAGAAAAGGATTGGAACAAGGTCATTTGAAAAAGGCTTTAGTGAATGTGGAATGGAACATTTGCCAAGATTGTAAGACAGACAATAAAGTAAAAGATAAATCTGAAGAAGAAACAGAAGAAAATCCTTCAGTTTGGCTGTGTCTTAAATGTGGCCATCAGGTATGCTTAGATTTTGATTGATACGGAATTTTATTAAGTATGAACTTACAAATTTATATAAGTATGAACTTATTTTAGAAGATATTACCTAAAAGTACAGTATGGGTGACCAGAATGCTAGCTGGCATAGGTCATGTTCTCTGGGGAACAGATTCTGAGAGTGAGATTTGTGTGTAGGTGGTTTATTGGGGGGAGTTCTCAGGTACCACCCAAGGAAAACAGTGAGGGAAGCAAGTTTAGGCAGAGGGAGAGCAAAGAGGCAGTGCTACGGGGTCTCAGCTGATCCAACAGTGAACTCTGGCCTTCAGAGAGGTCCTGAATTGAGGCAAGAGGCCAGGCCTTTGTACTTGTGCATAGACCAGCCACTGGATATGGGGTGACCCTGGGGAGGGGAACTAACCTTGGGCAAGGCGGCTTCCTTCCACTGAGGATAATTCTTGGGGATGGACGGACTGAGCTGTGAGCTGTCACCAGGCCACATTTCTGGCTTCTGGGGGAATGAATACGTTGGGGTTGGGTGGTATCTGGGTTGCAGAACAGCTCACAGGTATTACCTTAGTACTAGAGGTCAGGAGAGCCTCTTAGTCAGCCTTAGTGGTGGTAAGTTTATATGTTAGGAAACTGGACTACTGGGCAGTGGTAACATTTTATAAAACTATAGTATAATATCACAACCAGGATACTAACATTGATGCAATCCATCAGTCTTAATCAGGTCTCCCCAGTTTTACTTCTCTTCGTTTGTGTGTGGGTATATGTGTGTTGTGCATGTGAGTATGTGTGTATTAAGTTCTGTACAGTTTGTCACCTATGTAGTTTCGTGTATCCACCACCACAGTCAAGGTATTGAATAGTTCCAACATTACATGGACCTCGTGTTGCGTTTTTAAAATCATACTCGCTTCTCTACTGCCATCCCTCCCCCTAGCCCCTCGCAACCACTAGTCTGTTCTCTGTTTCTAAAATTTTGTCATTTTAGAAATGTTATATAAATGGAGTCATGTAATATACAACATTTTAGGATTGGCTTTTTTCACTTAGCCTAATCACCTGAGGCTTTACCCAAGTTGTGTGTATCAATAGTTTGTTCTTTTTTATTGCTGAGTGGTATTACATGGTATGGACGTACCACACTTTAACTGTTCACCTGTTGAAGGACATCGGGGCTTATCACTTTTTTGGTGATTATGAATAAAGCTGCTATGAACATTTGTGTACACGTTTTTGTGTGAAATTAAGATTGCATTTCTCTGGGGACAATGTCCAAGAGTGCAATTGCTGGGTAATATGATAATTAAATGTTTAGTTTTTTGGGTTTTTTTGGCTGCCCTACGTGGCACGTGATCCTAGTTCCCGGACCGGGGATTGAACCCGTGCCCCCCGCAGTGGAAGTGCAGAGTCCCAACCACTGGACCACCAGGGAAATCCCCTTAAATGTTTAGTTTTTAAGAAACTCCCAAACTTTTCCAGAATGGCTGTACCATTTTATATCCCTACCAGTAGCATGTGTGATCCACTTTCTCCACATCCTTGCCAGCATTTAGTATTGTCACAGTTTTTTATTTTAAACATTCTGATAGTGGTACCTTTTTGTGGTCAGACACTTAAAAAAAAAGTATATGCTAGTAAAGAACATATTTATTGTTTATTTGTATTTGAAAAGTTTTCATTTAACCTGTTAGATACATATGATGAGGGTGAATATATTTTACTACTTCAAATTTTCCACAATACATTTCTTATTATAAATTTTAACTATTTTGCTATCTTTTTAATTCCTAAGGGTAAGACAATGTCAGTATTAACTGTTAACTTTTATCCCAGTAGAGTTATCTTTTGCACTGTTAGCAAGGGATTCTCACCTGTTGTCTTACGATAACTCATGTCATGTTTAAGTTTCAAATAATCTCAAATGGTGTTATAATTTTCAAAATTAATATCAAATGTTAATGTAGTTTATTTTAGATTTAAATGTTGAGCGGGATAAATTGAGTCAGTAGGTTTGATAAATATTTTCCCTCTGAAGGATATTTTTAGTAGCTACAATAGAAACAGGACCACTTATTGTAGTGCTATCCAAGAGAGTTGGAAGCCTGGTTCAGATAGATACACAGTGAAGATGTATTTCTTAGCTGTGATTTAATCACCTGGAGACACACAATATGGTCGTGTTCTTTTATGAATATGCCTATGCAGATGTAGGTGAAAATCTCCCATTTACTTGTTCAATTAATGCTTATTGACCTCCTTCACTTTGCTAGGTTTTTGGTAATAGGTTAATCCTGTTTTTCATGCCTTCAGGATTTACACTCCAGGGGAGGAAGGATATCAACATTAACAACTTTAATATAAGGTAGAAAATAAGGAATGCCACCAGGAATTTATACCATGTTTTGTAGGAGTGTGTTTAGAGGAAGAATATAGTGTTTTCTTATCTTGAAGGATAAGCACAGGCTTCTGAGAGGAAGTGGCCTTTGAGCAAGATCCTGAAGACTGGGTGGGATTTGATCAGTGGCAGTAACGGTAAAGAATTTCAAGGCAAATGGAATAATGTGAACAAAATTGTATTGTGGAAGGGCTGTGGTTTTAGCTGATAGATGATACTCAAATAGGAGATTATGGGGGATAATCCTGAAAAGGTGGATTGGGATCAGAGGGTATCAGGTTTGGTGAGTAGGAGTTTAAGAGCAATTCATCACTTTTGAATTGAGTATATGAACAGAGCTTTGTTTTAGGAATATTAAACTAAAAAAATATGTATATGAAGAAAGGTTGAAGTTAGGAAAATACTTAGGAAGATGTTAAGGAGTCTAAACTAGAACTAGTGAATGACTACATTAGCATGGTTTAGTTGGGACTGGAAAGGACAAGTTGGAGAGGAAGAGTCCTTCTAGTGCTTGGGTTTATATATACCTTTTTCCTTAAGTGTCCTCAGCTGCCTATTCATATTTAAGTTTTAACAAAATCTGGACTCTCTAGAGTCTAAAGTTTTATTTTCAGTATAAGAATGGCAGAATTTCTTGACCCACTTCCTTATTCATTGTAGATTATGAATTCTCTCCTGGTGAATTTTTGTGGCTTTGAGGTTTATGATTATGATTCTCTAGGGCTGCGGCAGAAATTCTCAGGAGCAGCATGCCTTGAAGCACTATATGACGCCGAGATCTGAACCACATTGTCTGGTTCTTAGTTTGGACAACTGGAGTGTATGGTGAGTTTCAACTCCTGTGCCCATTTGCTGGAAATCATTTGAAATGTTGGAGAATGGAGGTGTTTGAAATGTTTAAAGAGCAAGAAAGTTAAAATTTTTGTAGTATTTGTTTAAATACCATCACTTTCAGAAGGCTAGAGAATGTGATGTTATGAGAAGCTTTTGCTTAGTATTGTACAAACACAAAAATTATAGCATGGAGAAGACATAGGAATTTTCACACTTGTTTTTCTTTCTTGTGATATTACAAAGTGTATGGTAGATTATTTTTAGTTTAAAAATTGGGACACTAAGAACAAATTCCAGATAAACCGAGAATATACTAAATTTTGGCAATGAATTTGCATGAAAATGGTATTTCAGGCTGGTATTTCTTTTAACCTCATTAAAATAAAATTTTACATCTTTAAAAACCATTTACATAGCAGTGTTCACTGAACATTTGTCAGTTGTAAAATTTGTTAATTTTGATGATGTAGGTCTGTGATTTGAAATATTAGAAAAAACTTCACTGTAATGTTAAAAATAGCCATACTATGTGAAAATGTGGAGTATTTTCACAGTATTTATATGTAGCTATAATTCAGGCTAACCTTATTTAACAGTAAACCAGAGTTAATATGTATAATCTCCTTCAAAACATAGAATTTTCATTTTCAGTTTCTTTAGTAGAATAATTTGAGGGTTACACACTTTGGGCTCCATGAATTAAAATTAGTGCCCTTCTGTGGTTGTCAGTTTGTTACTTTTCTTCTCTGGGATCTTTTGGGACACAGGTGTTACCTATGTGATGATGAGGTCCAGTATTGTAATTCAAACAGATTGGGTCAGGTGGTTGATTATGTTAGAAAACAAGCCGGTATTACAGCTCCAAAATCAGGTAAAATCATTTGTTTCTTAATATATACTGTAATGTTGATTTATATAATCTGCTGATATTTAGTTTAACATACCGTAGCATTACATATAGCTGAATAACATTAATTATGATTGATTTCAAACTATTTTTGGTTAAGAATGTAAAACATAAGGAGTTAGAATTATAAGGGAATCTGAGAAATAATATTGTCAAATGTGATGTAGAGTCTGGACTAAGTAGTGAGCAGTAACACCCTATTCCCATACCCTGGCACAGGGGCTTAAGGGAGACCTGCCTTATAATGAATTTATTTTGTTACATTTGTTTGGATGATGTGAAAGTAAAGTGCCTGTAACTCCTTCAAAAGGCCAGATACTTCTCAGGTTTTTTTCATACATAATTAAATTAATTGGGTTGGCTTTCATCATTTGCTTTAAAAGCTTGTTTAGATTTTTACGGTCACAGTGGTATCTTTTGTGGAGCCAGAATTGTTTGTTCCTAACTTCAGGATTGGTTTTTGATGCTCAGACTTCATTTAAAAATTTATTTCATGTCCACATTCTTTATTTGATTGCTTTATACTCTGATTTCACAGGGTAAGATATGCTCATTTGTAGAAAACATTTGTGCATTAAAAAGGGATTTATATTGAAGCATATACTGTTTGGTTTCATTTGTCAAAGTAATGCTTACATCAGTTCTGAATATTTTTTGTTTATTGGTTTTTCTCTCTTGATGGTAATTTACTTATATTTGTAAAAAAAACATTTAAAATCAAACAGGTGGCAAATCATGTTATTAGGTAAAATTCACAAATTCTGGTCCCCAGTATAACTTTGCATTTGGTATGGCTGTGTTGTACATTTTGCTAATAAGTCTTTTCTTCTTCTTCTTCTTTTTTTAAAGCAGCAAAAGATAGTGGTAATATTGAACTTGAAAACAAAAAACTAGAAAAGGAGAGTAAAAATGAACAAGAGAGAGAAAAAAAGGAACACATGGCTAAAGAAAATCCTTCCATGAATTCTACTTCCCAAATAACTGTGAAAGGACTCAGTAATTTGGGAAATACATGTTTCTTCAATGCAGTTATGCAGGTGCCAATATTAATTTTTCCCCCTTTAAGGAAATCTAGTGTTTTCCTCATAGGGTGTTTTTGCATATTTGCTACTTGTAGTCTTGAGCTTTTCCCTTGTAAGTAGTTATTTCTGTGTTTTCAAAAAAAAACTCAAGGGAATGTTTACTTTGCATGACAGTAAAACACTGTGCTAAGCACCGGGGTGCAATAGGGCTCAAAACAAACATGGCCCTTGCCCTCAAAGAACTTTCACTTGGGTGGGGGAAACAGGAGAGCCAAGTACGGAAACAAACGCCTAGTTGCACGTAGCGGTAAGTAGTGGTGGTGGTAGGGTAGCTACTTCCTATTGGGTGGTTGGGAGAATGACCTTCTGAGGTGATGAAGCAGCTCAGAACTGAAGTATTTATGAACCACTTAGAGTGGGGGGAAGAGCTTGATGTTACTTTTTGTTTGACAGTGGCAATAAAAGTTGCAGTGTTGATAATGATTTTCTGATTTGGTAGAATAGGCACTTAGAAAACATTTGAATGAATTGGTTTGCCTTTAAATAATCTTCCCTTTCTTTTCCATACTACATTCCAGAATTTGTCACAAACACCCGTGCTTAGAGAACTACTAAAAGAAGTAAAAATGTCTGGAACAATTGTAAAAATTGAACCACCTGATTTGGCATTAACAGTACGTACTTTAAAATTTTCTTTTATTCAGTACTTTTCCTCTCTGAATAGCAGCATTTTAAATTATTTTTAAGAATTGATGCTCATTTTCACCTCTTTTATTTATTTGGTTTTAAGCTACCAAATTAAGGATTTTCAGGCTAATGGAAGTTTATAAGGGGCCTTTACATTTATTTGCTCTGTGTATGCCAAGTACTGCTGTGCTGAGTGTTTGGCTTCCTTCTTGGGAATGCTGTTGATGTTTGTGAAGCCCTAGGCATGCATTCTTATTTTAACATCTTTTCAGGTGACTTAAATGCTATAGAACCAAATGAATTTTACCTTATCCATTTTTATTATTTACATTTTGCTTTGGCTCTTTCAGTTCCTAGATAGTAAGTTCCTGATAATCTAAAACAGTAGAACTGAATTCTTTTTCAAAGTCTGTGACCAGAAGCCTTCTGCATCTTTTGATGTACATTTTGAGAATTTAATTGGGACAGCTCTGTCAGGAACATAGGAATATATGTTGACTAGTTATATTTTGATAAAATAAATGATTCCAAAATTTGACTGAAGAAAGTAATTTTTATTCCCATATTCAGGAGCCCTTAGAAATAAACCTTGAGCCTCCAGGCCCTCTTACTTTAGCCATGAGCCAGTTTCTTAATGAGATGCAAGAGACCAAAAAGGGAATCGTGACACCTAGAGAACTCTTTTCTCAGGTCTGTAAAAAGTGAGTATCTGTTTTGATTGTGCTTTCAGTGTATCAGTAGGATGCTGGGAAATAATATGAAAAAATTATTAGCTTTAGAGTTAATTCAGTAGATATATTAAAGCATGGTTTATTTCATTTGGATTAAAAAATATGTACTTTGTATGAAAATTAAATCTACTAAGGATGTTGTTGGACTAAACAAATTTTGAGAAACTAGAACACTCCAAGATTTGGGATATGATCCTGAGATTTTATAAAAAATAGTTCCATTTTAGTAGACTCAACATTGTTTTTCTTGTTTCTTTCTTTTTCTTTTTTCTGTAGAGCAGTGCGATTTAAAGGCTATCAGCAGCAAGACAGCCAGGAGCTGCTTCGCTATTTATTGGATGGAATGAGAGCAGAAGAACATCAAGTTAGCATATTTTGACCAGTGTATTTTATAATCTGATCTTCATTAACTTCTTTGTCATTTGCTGTCTTAAGAGTTATTAGAGCAGTGAAAACTAGTTGAGGCCATATATTAAAAATCTTTTTTCTTCACCAGCCTTTTCAACCAGTATATTTTAATTATTAGAATGAATGAAGGGAATTAGAAATGAGTCTCCTTTTCATAATGCTCTACTTTGCTTGATGTTTACAGCGTTGTTGTTCTTTAAGGGTTCTATTGTACTAGCCTATACCAGGAGAGCTATAAGGTACTGGAAAATGTGTCTCCCCCAAACGATTCCCAGTTGCAGCGCACCCTTACTCTTAATTCTGAGTGTGATTTAACACTGCTTTTTGATTCTAGGAAGTATTTTTATTTTGTTAAGAGTCAGGGAACATTTTTATTTTAAATTTTTTGTTAATTACCAGGATATAAAGTAATTTGGGGGGATGTGGATATAATTAATAATAGTAATAACACAGTGATAACAACTAATATTTATGTTGCTCTTATTTTTTGTCAAGCACTGTTCTCAGTATTTTGTAAGCATTACCTTATTCAGTCCTCACAACCATTCTGTGAGTCATTTTCTCACTCTATAGATTATGAAACTAGGGTATAGAAGAGTTCAGTGCCTGGCTCAAGGTCATCCAGTAGTGATGGAGCTAGGCTTTGAGCACTGGAGTTTGTCCCTGTAGCTCTCATTATCCACTCTGCTTCTAGGACATGGTATTTCAGTGGTCTTTTCAAAGGAGTTGGGCATGTTCTGAAAAGCTTTGGTTTGAGTAGGTTAAACTCTTGAAATGATAAGATGGTGCCTTTGCTCAGGGGTTAGTGATTGTTTTTTTAAGTATAATTCTTTTTAGCTTCTGGAAGTAATTTTGAAAATGTGATTTTAGAAATATTAAGCTTTATTCAGTAAGTTTGGGGAGCTAATTAATTCTTGATCACTTTCTTGACTTGATTACATACTTTTTAAGGAAAATAACTATAAAATTTAATGGCATATATATCTATTTTATTACTTTTAGAGAGTGAGTAAAGGAATTCTTAAAGCATTTGGTAATTCTACTGAAAAATTGGATGAAGAGCTAAAAAGTAAAGTTAAAGGTAATGTCTGAATTTTTGAACTAAAGCACTATAGTTGAATTCCTCTGTACTTTAGGACAAGATTGCTAACACATGTATTTCAAATCCACAGTTATTAATAATTTATATTATTATCCACAGTTATTATAATTTCTCTTTATCTTCGTTGATTTAAAACAATTATTCAATACTCCAAAGGTAAATACATTGGAAAAGTTTAACTTCTGGTGTATTCTTTTTTTTTTTTTTTTTTTTTTTTTTTTGCGGTATGCGGGCCTCTCACTGTCGTGGCCTCTCCTGTTGCGGAGCACAGGCTCCAGACGCGCAGGCTCAGCAGCCATGGCTCACGGGCCCAGCCGCTCCGCGGCATGTGGAATCTTCCCGGACCGGGGCACGAACCCGTGTCCCCTGCATCGGCAGGTGGACTCTCAACCACTGCGCCACCAGGGAAGCCCTGGTGTATTCTTCTTATGCAATATTATGGTAAAATTTATAAACATAGAACTAAGATGACATCACAATTTTATTTTTCAAAAAGTTAGACTTTATTTATTTATTTATTTGGCCACGCCACATGGCTTGTGGGATCTTAGTCGGAACAGCTAGTTCTCCGACTAAGGATTGAACCCGGGCCCCGGCAGTGAAAGCACCTCGTCCTAACCACTGGACCACCAGGGAATTCCCTCAAAAGCTTAGACTTTAATTAGCAGTCATTGTCTTTGAGAGTTGTCAGCTGGTTTATTAATCATGGAGATAACTTTTTTCTTATTATGTGACATTTAAAGATTTAGAAAAGGTCTGTCCAGTAGAACTTTCTGTGATGACGGAGTGCTTCCGTCTCTCTGCTGTCCGATACAGTAGCCACATGTGGCTACTGAACCCTTGAAATGTGACTGGTGCAACTGAGGAGCTAAATTTTATTTTCATTTAATTCTAACTAATTTAAATTTAGATGGCCCCAGTGACTAGCAACTACTGTATTGTAAAGCACAGTTCAGAATCAACACATAGCAACTGTTGACCTCCTTGGTGCCGTTGGTGCTGGCCTGGCCAGCAACAGAGAGAGAATCAAGCCTGTTTGCACTGTCTGTCATAAAATGTGTTTAGGTATAAATGACACCTGTCATTTGAATAAGGCCTACACATTTCATGTAATTAGAAAGTTGGACTACTGGGTAATTAAATTATGTCACCTTATGCTAAACTTATCAAGGTTATTTCTGGGAACATAGAAAAATAAAAGGAGGATTTTGTCTGAAATACTCTCCTGAGGGCTTTTTGTTTTTGTTTTAAGTGGAGTTCACAAAGCAAGTTACTCCCAAACTTGCTGCCAGTGTTAGAATGTTAGAGCTAGAAGCGAGCTAAAATAGCATTCTGTGTGTAGCTCGATCTGCTTGTTTTACTAGGTAAGATACTGATATACAGAAAGTCTCACTGACTCGCAAAATTTATTTTCCACTGACTAGATCTTGGATAAGAACTTTCTTTTCTTTTTCACAAGATGTGATTATGTTAAAATGTGTTATGCTTAGAAGTGGAGTATACGCTGCTGACTGTAGCATAAAAATAAAATTGTGGTAATTATGAATAGAGAAAAGTCAATAGGATAGGAAACTAAAATTAAATTTTAGGGTTAGATAGGTAAGTAAGTAGTTTCGATTTATTTCATTAATTATATAAGGATAATTGATAGACTTTTTCCCCTTATAGATTATGAAAAGAAAAAATCAGTACCAAGTTTTGTGGACCGAGTATTTGGTGGTGAACTAACTAGTACAATCATGTGTGATGAATGCAGAACTGTAAGTAGATGTAGTGCAGACTGGATTTATGCATTAATATTAATAATGTACAGTTTATCAATTGTTTCTTTCAAAACCAAATGTCTAGTTAGTTTTATAAGATATTCTTTTTGAACTGTCCAAGTATGCATGTTTTTTTGCTGGAACTATGAGCACTCCTTTTATCAGGGAGAAGTTATTTAATATTTTAATTGATTTCCCCTAACCCAGAGTCCTCAACACTGTGTAATTTTTCATTTCATTTTCCTAAGCCTTTATTTTAAAATTTAGGACCGCCCCCCCCCATGATTTTACTATATATTGTTTAAAGTGAATCTTTTCTTCCTTTTTACGTTTTCTTTTTTGGTTGGTTAAGGTCTCCTTGGTTCATGAATCGTTCCTTGATTTGTCTCTACCCGTTTTAGACGATCAGGTAAGACTTACATTTATTTTATTTAAGTAGATTTTTTTCTTTCCTGTGCTAGATTTATGGGGGAGGGCTTGCTACCTTTTCCAAGCTGTACATTACTAGGCCAAGCATGGAGAAATTTTTCTTAGTGTATATGAGACAGAAGAATTTTAAAGATTTGAAAAGAGAATGGGATAAATATATATATATATATATATTTTTTTTTTTTCTTGCGTTATGCGGGCCTCTCACTGTCGTGGCCTCTCCCATTTGCGGAGCACAGGCTCCGGACGCGCAGGCTCAGCGGCCATGGCTCACGGGCCCAGCCGCTCCGCGGCACGTGGGATCTTCCCGAAACGGGGCACGAACCCGCGTCTCCTGCATCGGCAGGCGGACTCTCAACCACTGCGCCACCAGGGAAGCCCAATATATATATATTTTTAAAGAATGTGTCTGGAATTATTTATAGATAATTAACTTGATTACATATCCGGAAATATTTACTTCATATTAATTACTATTTATTTTCATTATTTAAGGTTAGCCACAAATTCCTTATAGACTTAAGTTTATAAATGTTAAGAGGGTATCTCAGTTTTAAGCCATATTAATTTAGTTCCTATCAAGTAGTCATAGGAAAAAGAGAACATATTATGAGTATTGGATAAATCGTTATTCAACTTAATATGAATTGGGGGTCCCTTTAAATCACTGTTACTTAGTGATTAAAGTCTTACTAAACTTACTCTGCTTTTTCTTTCTTTAAAACTGTCATTTGCATGCAAAGAAAGAAAAGAATAAAAAGGAATACATGTAGTGGGACATGTAAATCACCAACAGAGAGTGCATTTAGAAATAGACGTAATTACAGCATGATACATTATGTGTCTAATACAACTCATTAAATTCCTTTCTATTACACTCATATGTTAAGTTGCCTTTTTTACTGTTTTACTTGTTTGTTTGCTTGTTTTCTCAGTATGTGAAGATTGCTTTCTGGTGTTTGAGATGAATGAATTTTGTCCTGGACATGTTTCCAAACATTGTGAAAAATAAATCTGGTGTAAAACAGGAGTAGAAAACTATTTAGGTAACCTGAAATCTCTTGACCAACAATAGTAAAGTTTTATTTTTGTCCCATATTCTCTCCATATTTTAAGAGTGGTAAGAAAAGTATAAATGATAAAAATCTGAAAAAGACCATGGATGATGAAGATAAAGAAAGTGAGGAAGAAAAAGATAATGACAGTTACATAAAGGAGAGAAATGATATTCCTTCAGGAACAAGTAAGCACTTACAGAAAAAAGCAAAGAAGCAAGCCAAAAAGCAAGCCAAGGTGGGTAATTAGGAGGAAAACCATACTTTTCTCATTTTAATTTTTTGAACTATTGAGTTTAAAGTCTTGAGTGACATTGGTAGACATGTCTTTTATTTTATATACAGCACTTTCATTGGGCAATTACAGAATTAGCTCATTTAATATTCTCTGCAGTGAAGTTTCTCTGAGTATATGTGAAGAAAATGTGCTTTTTAAAAAAAATTCTGCATTGTGACAACTTTAAAAAAAACATTAGTTCATTTTCAAAAATTTTTTGAGTTGCTAATACATTGACATTCAAAAAATTTTAAATATATAAATGTATACAGTAAAAGTCTCCCTCCTTGTATGACATAGATACTACTTTCATTAGTTTCTTATGTGTCCTCTAGGTTTTTTTGGAAAATATTATCAAGTACAATACAAATATGTAGTCTTGTTTTTCACTCATTTTAAAAATTATGCACAGTGTTCTGGACCTTGCTTTTTGTTTGTTTCTGCTTAGATTGTTGGAGATCTTTACATTTCAGGACACAAAGATTCCTTTTTTAACAGCTGTATGGTGTTTTATTTTAGTAGTAAACATACTACTAAATATAGTATAATAGATATACTATAGTTTATCTAACCATTTCTCTTTTGATTTAGGTATACGAACACCTATAGTCTTTTGCTATGATGGCCAGTGCTGCTGTGAATCACCCTATACATATGTCATCGATTGGGCACATTTTGAGAAGAGGGATTGTATTTGTGGTTTGATAAATTAATTGACCTCCACAAAAGTTGTACCAATTTATATTCCCACCAGCAACATATGAGACTTGCTGTTTCTCCTTATCCTTGACAGCAGAGTATTATCAAACTTTTAGATTTCTGCCAGTCTGATAGATGGAAAATAGTATCTCAGTGCAGTTTAATTTTCTATTTATTTTAATGTAAGTGAAGTTAAGCATGTTTTTATGTTTAAGGGCTGTTTGTATTTCCTTTCCTTTGAAGTATTTGCTTACATCCTTCCCCCATTTTTCTTTCATGTGTACTATTTTTAACTGAAGCATATCAGAAAATTTTTGTGTCCAGAGCCCTATGTGCTGCCCTTCAGTTTTCTGGTATTACGAATTAGCCTCACAGGGACTATCCTTTTAGTGACAACTCAAAATGCTAACCCCTTGAGTCTTTAGGCATTCCAGTAACAGAAATCTGGATAAAATGCAACCCCCCCGCCTCGCACTTGGACATAGGCAGCAAATGGCAAAGAAGGTGATTTAAGTGGGTAGAGTATTTTATTGTCCTCTGTATATGTGGCTTCCTTGCTTCTCTAGTTTTGGGCCATTTGTTTCCCGGAATGTTTTCCTCCATCCCTCTGCCCATCCTTGAATTTTTGGTTTGTTTTTATACATCCTTTTCAGTTTATTTTTATTTTATTATTTTTATTATAACTCACATGGATATATCCCTTCCTGGTGTGTGTGTAGACACTCGCCCCCTGCTACATGGCTACTTGGGTTCAACAGCCTTACTGCTCTGTCTAGATCAGAGACCATGTCTTGCACATTTTTATTTGACCCCGTGTGACAATTTTTTGATGATTGGTGATGTTTTATCCCTGCTTTCAATCAAAGAACTTTTCTTTTAAATTTATTTATTTAATTTATTTATTTTTGGCTACATTGGGTCTTCCTTGCTGTACGTGGGCTTTCTCTAGTTGCAACGAGCGGGGGCTAGGCTACTCTTCATTGCAGTGCATGGGCTTTTCATTGTGGTGACTTCTCTTGTTGCAGAGCACAGGCTGTAGGCATTTAGGCTTCAGTTGTTGTGGCATGTGGGCTCAGTAATTGTGGCTCGTGGGCTCTAGAGCACAGGTTCAGTAGTTGTGGCGCACGGACTTAGTTGCTCCGCGGCATGTGCGATCTTCCCGGACCAGGGCTCGAACCTGTGTCCCCTGCATTGGCAGGTGGATTCTTAACTGTTGCACCACCAAGGAAGCCCCAAAGAACTTTTCTGTATAATTTATTTGATCCCCGATAGTAAAGGAACTTTTAGGGTTGGAATTCTGGGAGTGAACTCTTCCTTATTAACTTATTTATTTTTGATTGATAAACAGGAAAACCTGACGTGATACGTGTACGCTTTTTCTCTTCCTCTCTCTCGTTGTTTTTTTTTAATGTTTTGTACTTTTTACACAGAACCAACGAAGGCAACAAAAAATTCAAGGAAAAGTTCTTCATTTAAATGATGTCTGTGCCATTGACCATCCTGAAGGTAATGAATGTGAAGTTGAAATGTCACTTCAGCGAGAAGTGGATATTAAATCCAACCATATTTCACAAGAGGAAGTTATACATAAAGAATATTGTGTTAATCAGAAAGATTTGAATGGCCATGAAAAAATGATAGTAAGTGTAACTGACAATCAAAAATCCACAGATGAAGTAGATATGAAAAATGTCAACCTGGATAATGATCTGAAGGTTTTGGCATCTCCTGATGAATGTACTATGAATTTAAATGGTGCCTACATGAAGGAAGGGAGCAATGGAGAAGTGGACATTTCCAGTGGATTTAAGAACCTTAACTTGAATGCTGCTCTTCAACCTGACGAAATAAATTTAGAGATTCTGAATGATGATCATACTCCCGGGATGAAAGTATATGAGGTTGTAAACGAAGATCCAGAAACTGCTTTCTGTACTCTTGCAAACAGGGAAGCTTTCAGTACTGATGAATGTTCAATCCAACATTGTTTATATCAGTTCACCCGAAATGAGAAACTTCGAGATGCTAATAAACTGCTTTGTGAAGTGTGCACACGGAGACAGTATAGTGGACCAAAGGCAAATATAAAAGGTATTCAGATTCTTTCACAGAAAGTAAAATTAATGTTTAGGGGTACATTTTGCACTGTATCAGTAGAGTTCTACTGTTTTAATTGAATCAGGGTTTGGATGGTGTCAATAAGTTCCCTTTTCCCAAAATACTGTGTAAGTTTTCTTTTTTTTTAGAAGATGTTGGGGGTAGGAGTTTATTAATTAATTTATTTATTTTTGCTGTGTTGGGTCTTTGTTTCTGTGCTAGGGCTTTCTCTAGTTGTGACAAGCGGGGGCCACTCTTCATCGCGGTGCGCAGGCCTCTCACTATCGCGGCCTCTCGTTGCGGAGCACAGGCTCCAGACGCGCAGGCTCAGTAGTTATGGCTCACGGGCCTAGTTACTCCGCGGCATGTGGGATCCTCCCAGAGCAGGGCTCGAACCCGTGTCCCCTGCATTAGCAGGCAGATTGCCAACCACTGCGCCACCAGGGAGGCCCCCTGTGTAAATATTTTAATAGAAGGATGGATAAGCAGAACTTTGTTGATGTGGCTAGTACTCTATGGCATCCCAGCAGCAGTTAAAGTGGGGCAGTTTGCTCTCTGATACGACTCCCTGTAGAGAAATCATCCCACTGAGATGTTATCACAGCAGGCTCCTTAACAGATAGGGGCTGTTTCTTTGTATCCTCAGTTTCCTGTCATTTGTGATGAGCCTCAACTCTCTTGCATCCAGAAAACCACACTTTAATTCTTCAGCGTGCTGAAGTGACGTGCCCAGTGCAAGGTACTGGGAGGACAGTGCTTTCTTACCATCTTCTTCAAATACAGAACGAAAAGATATTAATAATCCCCCTCCTACCCCTGCCCCCACCTTGTTTTTTTTTTGATCCTGGGTAAGTGGGATAGGGAGGCATCATAGATTCCTAAGGATTCTTACTAGAATTGTTGAAACATTTAGAAAGTTTAGCTTTTTATTTATTTACTTGTTGATACAAAAAGTAAATCGTGTTGATTTTATAGCATTTCTGTTTGCTTTAGAGCCGGTGTAAGTGAACTGTGGTTTGCAGGCTAAATTTCGCCTGCTTCTTGTTTTTCTGTGATCTCCGAGCTAAAAATATTTTTTACAGATGAACATTTGAAAATGATTTTATAGTTAAAAACATGAACTTTGAACCAATTGTTACCTCTCCAAAAATGATTCCATTCTTCTTTTCAGTAGACTGCAATCATACTCTATTTTATTATAGTTTGAATTCTATAAAATTTGTATATTAATACGTACAAAATATCCTTGATTTTGCCTCTTGGTCCAAAAAGCCTGAAATATTTATTATTTGGTTCTTTGCAGAAAGCGTACTGATCCTTGCTTTAGATGTTTGGAATGATTTTTTTATTTTTTATTTTTTTGCTGTACGCGGGCCTCTCACTGCTGTGGCCTCTCCCGTTGCGGAGCGCAGGCTCAGCAGCCATGGCTCACGGGCCCAGCCGCTCCGTGGCATGTGGGATCCTCCCAGACCGGGGCACGAACCCGTGTCCCCTGCATCGGCAGGCGGACTCTCAACCACTGCGCCACCAGGGAAGCCCCTGGAATGATTTTATAGCAGATGTGAATGCTATATAGTGGTCTAAAATGATCCTCACACTGCTAAAATTGCTTTCTTTCTGTAGGTGAGAAGAAACACGTTTACACCAATGCTAAGAAGCAGATGCTAATTTCCCTTGCTCCTCCTGTTCTCACTCTTCACTTAAAAAGATTTCAGCAGGTACCCCTTGTTCGTTACTTAAAATTTGTTTTAAATATGTGACACCTGCTTTATTTGTTATTGTCTCAACATATTACTATTTTTTTTGGCTTTCTGTTATTTCTTAATTCTAACTTCAAAGAAGTAGGAAAGTAAAATAATACATATGTTTATGTTACCACACAAAAGGGGTTTGATGAAGATGCATGTCAAGGTGGAAGAGAAATTTAGGCACAATCATGCCTCAGTTTTACTAGAACCCATGTTGCTCTTTTTAGATATATTAGCATTTTACTTTAGTCTTATTTTCAGGTTTAGAGAAAGAAGACCAGTTTACTAGTTATATCTCACACTGGGGAAAGAAATTTAGTGATCTGTGTGGTATCTTATTTTTACTGACCCTTGATAAAAAGGCATTGATTGGTACCTTGGCTTTTCATCATTTTGGTGACTCCATCTTTTCTGGAAGACTTTTTCCTATGAGCAGTACAAGTTGTAAATTCAGTTCGAGTCCCAAAGTACCTTCGTAGTGTTTTCTCTTCTGTATGAGTTTGACTAATTGGGTGGGTCTCTATGAACAGTTCACCAAGCTTGGTTAGAAAGTGAGGCTGAAAGTGTATGCTTCACAGAAGAGTATTCTGCTGTTGCCAAGTTGGTTTTTTTTTATGTTTATTTTTTATTTATTTGTTTTATTTTTGGCTGTGTCGGGTCTTAGTTGTGGCACATGGGCCCTGTAGTTGGTGGCATGCGGACTTGGTTGCCCCGTGGCTTATGGGATCTTAGTTCCCTGACCAGGAATGGAACCTGTGTCCCCTGCATTAGAAGGCAGATTCTTAACCACTGGACCACCAGGGAAGTTCCTGCTATTGCTGAGTTTTAAGCACTCAAAACCTGTTGTCTAATCTGGCTTTTCCAGATGCCTAAAGCAGGAACATTGAGTGTTTTCTTATAGGAGCAGCTATCTCAATGTATTGGAGTGTGTGTGTGTGTGTGTGTGTGTGTGTGTGTGTGTGTGTGTGTGTGTGTGTGTGTGTGTG
>NW_006786452.1:179125-209907 GCF_000442215.2 Lipotes vexillifer
GTGTGTGTGTGTGTGTGTGTGTGTGTGTGTGTGTGTGTGTGTGTGTGTGTGTGTGTGTGTGTGTGTGTTGCACTTAGCAAAAACAAATCAACTGGAAATCAATTAGTAGTCAGGGGGATAGAGTCTTCTAAGCAGATTAAACTAGGGCTGGATGTTACTGTTCTTCTGGGCATTGGGGTGGGACTATAGTTTACATAACATGTACAGCTTTTCCAGGAAGAGAACTTAATGTATTATCCTTCTTTTATAGGCTGGTTTTAACCTACGCAAAGTTAACAGACACATAAAATTTCCAGAAATCTTAGATTTGGCTCCTTTTTGTACCCTTAAATGTAAGGTAGGTGGAACTTGCCTTTTTGGGAAAATCCTTTAAAGGGAAATCATAGCTTATTACCAAATACTCCAACAGCAACTCACATATGTATGAAGTTGATAGGAACTACTGAGTAGAATGGGTCTTTGATCTTTGTACCTTTATAATGTCAAGATCTGTGATGAATCATGTTGAATATTAGGTTGTTATTTCAGTTCAACATTTTTTTGAACCCCCATTATTGTGGCAGACGTCTTGGGATCTGAGGGCATATAACTAAAGATGAGCAGATACATTAATGGATAATCTCATTTTAATATGGTTGAGTGCTAGGATTGGTATACACAGAGCAGGGGTGATAAGCACTTAACCCAGTATGTTGGTGGTTCAGGGAAGGCTCTGGAGGCTCTGCCTCAACTGCTACTTCAAGCAGTAAGACTTAGTATTATGAATCAAGAGGAAGCATGTTTTCCAGGCAGAGGGGACAGTAGGAGCAAAGGCAGGGCATGTAGAGTGGCACGGCGGGTGCCGGGGACTGTCTGTATAGGCAGGTCTAGAGCTTACAGTACAAGGTCTGGGAACGTTAGGAGATGAAGCCAGAGAAGTGAGAGAGGAATGAGGTTTTGGAAGATTATCGTGATGAGAAACTTGGGCTTTATTAGGTATGCGGTGGGGAGCCACTGAAGAACTTAAAGCAACAGGGTGACACAGCCAGGTGTGTATATTACATAGATTACTTGCTGAAGCAATGGAGGCTGGATTTTAGGAGGACAAGAGTAGAGGCAGGGAAGTTAGGAGGCTGTTGAGTTAATTCAGTCAGTAGATGATGACAGCCTAAACTAGGGCTGGAGATGGGGAGATTGAAGGAATATTTCAGGAGGTAAAATTAAGACTTTTGATCTCTTGCCTCTGGAAGATGAGGCAGAGGTCTTTAAATGGATGCTGAGGGTGCCACAGAAGGAGTTGAGTACGATTCCCAGGGCCTGATTTGAGTGTCTGGGCAGTTGGGAGTGCCATAAATTGAGGTAAGAAACACAGGAAGAAGAGCAGGTTGGGAGGCGGAGAAAGGAATAATAATAAGTTCAGTTTTGGAAACATTGAGTTTCAGATAGTTTTGAGATATTCATGTGGCTATGTTTAGAAAACATTTGGATGTACATGTCTGAGGGCCAGAATAGAGGGGTTAGGGCTGGAGATAAGGATTCAGAAATCAATACATAGGTGGTGGTTAAAACTATGAGAGGATAGGATCTCTTGTGTAAACAAGGAGAGAGAAAGAAGAGATGCTTAATGACAGAACTCTGGCGAGCATCGGAGTGTAAGAGGTGTAGGTGGAAGAAGACACCACCGAGGATATCAGCGAATCTCCATGTTGAAGAATTTGGAGAATAAAAGAAGCTATACTGTTGTTCTTTATTCAGATTTTAAATACTTAAGTGAATTGTCATTATTTTTATGTTACTACCATAGGCCAGGGCCACTTTTGCTGGTATATGCATACTTCAGATAGTTTGGCTTCCATTCCAGACCACAATAAAGCAAATATTGCAATAAAGCAAGTCACACGAATTTCTTGGTTTAGTGCATATAAAAGCTATGCTTACACTGTATTGCAACCCGTTAACTGTGTAATAGCACTGTGTCTAAAAAAACAATGCACATATTTTAGTTAAAAAATACTTTATTGCTAAAAAATGCTAACCATCATCTCAGCCTTCAGTGAGTTGTAAGCTTTTTGCTGGTGGAGGGTTTGAAATATTTTGAGAATTATCTGTGACACTGAGACACCAGGTGAGCAAAAATTGGCACCGATAGACTTGCTCAGTGCAGGATTGCCACAGACCTTCAATTTATTAAAAAACGCAGTCTCTGTGAAGCACAATAAAGCAAAGTACAATAAAATGAGATATGCCTGTAAATAGAAATAGCTCTGGTTGGATTAGTTTTGAACACAGGGTCATCAGGAATCCATCTTTTGCTTAAAATGCTATTGTCCTGTGTTCAGGTTTCAAGGAAAGGATTAAGTGGCCTCAGTGTCAGAATATCAGAGAAAAAAACTAGGGAGTGTTAGACAGTATAGAGGTCATGGTAAATTTTTTAAGAAGTGTTGGTAACTTCAGTAGGTTGAGAAATGAATGAGAATATTGGAGAGAGAGCATACAGATATGTTAGAGCTTTTGCTGAAAAGGAAACGTGGCACATCAATGAAGATTTTTCTTTTAATACTAGGAGACTTAATTAGGTTTGTAGGCAGAGGAAAATCTAGAAGTAAAAGATACAGAAAAGAGAGATAACTGAGCAAAGATCCTGGAGAAGACCAGAAAGGCTGGGATAAGGACACGAAGTTGGAGAATCTCTGAACCAAAGGGAGGAGACTTCACGTTCCTGAGAGTGGGCAACATGCAGCTGGGTGGGTGGTGTCTCAGTTTTCCTGAAGTGGGAGGTGAGGTCGCCTCTAAGGAGAGGCTACAGGCGAGCGGTGGAAGTTTGGTCTAGTTGCTGTGAAGGACATCCATGGAAGAGGCAGCTAACTGAGGACACATTATAAATTATACAGTCACATCGAGGACCTGGTGAGGTAGAAAATCATGAATTTTCCAGGCTGCATGGTTACAGAATTGTTTCCTAGCAATGGCAGCTGTCTGTGTATGGGGTCGGGGAAGGTGCGTCGTGGAATTCAGAGTTGGGTTATGTGATGAGCTGGATGAGGTGGGTGTTGAGAGGTTGTCTGTAAGAATGACATGTGCATGTGAATCACATGGAAATCAGGTGTGAGGCAGGGTCTGAGACTCTGCCTTCCAGTAAGCTCTCAGGTAATGTGATGTTGCTGTTCCATTACATTTTGAGAAGTGAAGAGACTTTTTTTTGGGAATGAGGCCAAAAGAGGTCTCATAGGTCAGGAGAAAACGAGGGTTGGAGGATCCTGTTAGGTTGACTAGTATAGGTGAGAGTTGGAAGAATGGAATTGTAGACTGAGACTAGAAAATGAATAAGATTTTTGAAGTTAAAGGGTTGAGTGATGACCGATTCCAGAATGTAGTCCTGGCTGTGGTTGGTTAAAATGGAATGGCAGGGAAAATCCCGTGACGTTCATTGGCCACTGAAATCCCTGAGGAAGCTGACAGGTTTTGGGGTGATGTAATAAGAGTTCTTTAGCAAATAGGGAGGCAAAGATGAGAGAGTGTAGTGACAGTACTGTTGAAGGGCAGTGATGCTTGTTCAGGAAGACTTTTTACAAGAGAACGTAAGTGGAGTTGTCTGCAAGTGGCCCCCAGCTCGAACACCTGTCCCTGTTGCTGACCAGCCCTACAGCACATGTGATCTTAAAATAAGCAGCCTCCATGTTAGATGGGGAAAGTGAGCTCCTGAGTGGTCGCATGTCCTTCTCACCAGATCTGCAGGGGATATTTGAAAATGTTAAGGGGTTGTCTTGGGTGTGACCTAAATGCTATCCTCTTGCTGTTAAAGGTGTACATTTTGGGCTGGAAATAGGATGATTTGTTAAGTATTTTGGAATTATCTGATCCCAGACTCCTAAAGAAGCTTTGGCAAGTTCAGTTACTTAAGTATCTGGGCCAGGAAACTATGATTATAGCAGGTAGACCCTGGTTTATGGTTCTTCCAGCAGGGCAAAAGCAATGGCAACTTTCTAGTAAAAACATGTGTGATACCACTCAGTAGGCTGAGAAAAGGTAGGGAGAAAATAATAGTTCATTTCAGACTCAGGACTTCTGCATTCTCGAAGGTTAGAGACCCTCTGCATAGTTTAATAAAATTGTCTTGCTGATGGCATCTGTATAAATGGGACTAGAACTAACTTTTGATTCCTGTTCATTTTTAAAGAATGTTGCTGAAGAAACTACAAGGGTACTATATTCCTTATATGGAGTCGTTGAACACAGTGGTACCATGAGGTCGGGGCATTACACTGCCTATGCCAAGGCAAGATCTGCGAACAGTCATCTCTCTAATCTTGTTCTCCACGGTGATATTCTACAGGGTAAGAAAGAGGTCTTACAGAATTCTGGTATTCAGCAGATATTTATGGCAAAACCAAAAAAGGATGAACTTGAATCTTTCCATTTATATATTTTTTACATTTCCTCCTGACAGATTTTGAAATGGAATCAACCAAAGGACAGTGGTTTCACATCAGCGACACACATGTGCAAGCTGTGCCTACAACTAAAGTACTAAATTCACAGGCTTACCTCCTATTTTATGAGAGAATACTGTAACAATTTCAAAAAGTGCTTTCTCTGGAAACATGTTTATGGCTTTTATAATGGCTGTAATAATAAAAAAGTAAAGACTAACTGTAAGTCATGTTCACTTAAAATTAAATACATGCCAGAAGAAATCATGTTTATTGAATTACTGAAGGGAAGATACCTAAAAATTTACAGTGGTTTTGTATTGTCACAGTGGTTTTTATTCCTGCTTCCAGTTTCTGGAAAGGATTCTGAATTACTTAAGTCCTCTGTGCTTATTAATACGTCTGGGTGGTGGTTTGCAACACATCAATAAAATGAATTACCCCCAAAACTTGTTTTATTACTTAGAAGATTTTAAGTTGTACTGACATACACTACTAGAAAACATTTAAAAGTTTCAGACTGAAACTTCAAGTGTGTTAGTTAAAGCAAAAAAGTGTTAATTTTATAAGCATAGGTATTTGACCTTGGTGGTAACACATATAATGCTTCTGATGCCATGCAGTGTGCATAAGCTGGGGTGTAAGCTGAACTCCGCACTTGTTCTGTGCAGTTGTTAATCGACCCAAGAAGACATTCATTGGAATCCCCTTAATGCCAGCCTCTGGCCAGAAAGTCCGTGAACTGTCCTAGTAAATTCCTTTTTTTTACCCAAGCCAGCTACTGTTTCCAAGTTGCAAACAACCCTAAAAGCCTTAAGAATACCAAACCTGTCTAAACTTCCTGTAAGGTTCTCTATTAGGAATTCCTTGATGAGTTTACCTAAGACCCAGTCAGCCATACTGCATCCAAATTCCTTTGAAATACCAAAAACAGTATAAAATTTCAAAATGTTATTCAAAGACCTTATATAACCAAAACATATAGTAGCACATGTTCTGTAAAATAAGTTAAATTAACTTTTTACTATGGTCTTTGCTTTTTTCAAAAATCCACTGTATAAAAACTGACTTGCTTCATTTATATGTCAGGAGGCATGTTTTCAGCTGCATCACAAGTGTCTTTGTTCTTTGCTACCAGAATATATGTGTTTTAAGTCAGCTATTTAACACATCATTTAATGTTACTGAAACAAGTCACCTCAGTCTTAAGGATTTTCAGAGCTGTGAAAAAATACATCTAGTCCAGGGACTGACAGACTTCCTATAGGTAGTAAATGTCTTAGGCCTAAGTAAATGTCAAGGCCTAAATGTGTTAGGCCTTGAAGGCCACTTGGTCTCTGTCACAGCTATCCAACTCTGCCATTCCCTTGTAAAAAGCAGCCATAGGCAATATATAAATACCTGATCATGGCTGTGTTCCAATAAAACTTATGTATAAAAACAGGCAGCAGGCCAGATTTATATTGCAAACAGGCCCCTCATAACTTAGGTGACTTGCGTTAAGTGCCACAGCTCATTTCATTAACAAGGTTGAGACAAAATAGGTCATCCAGATCCAAGAACAGTGGTCCTCAGACAAAGAGGCCTTGATAGTAACAACATGTTTATTGTATTATCCAGCCGAGAATACAAGGTACACAAAACACTTCTTAATTTAGGAGAATATGAAAACATCAGGCAATTCCTAGAGTACTACTACAAACACAGCCTTCACCTACAGTAAAAATCTAGCCGTTCAGTCATTTTGGTCATCATCCCAGTCTTTCTTCCCACTTGGAGGCTTGGGCCCACCGGCTGGTTTTGCCATGATGATCTGCAAAACAAAATCCACAAGAGTATACTTACAAACTCAAGCTCCAGAGTGAAGAGAAAGAATATTTCTCTATTACCCTGTTTCATTATTAGGCAATCATCACCAATGAGCAATCTGTTATTACACTGCATATGAAACACGAGCATACTGTTATTGTCCAGCAGGTGAGTTTTCCACTTTTGTGGACATTAATAGCAACAAAATTCACACACATTAGCGAGGGGCATTCTAAGACAGGCACCTCAACAACCCAATGCTCGGAATGTGAAAAATATCTGCATGTATCACTGGCATAAATCAGTCAGTTTGGCACCTGATTTGCTATTTACATATGAGATTCGTCTTGCCCACCATCTTTATCCCAATTTCCTTGTGGTTTAGAAGCTTTAGGTCCACCTGCCAGTTTTGCCATTATAATCTAAAGTGGTCGATACGTAAAATATATATAAAGCTCAACAATGACATTTTCTAGTACCTATAAAAGAGAGCCATTCAAATACAGGAAATGTGTGTTCATAAACGAAAAAATCCAAGCACCTAGTTGCCTGGAAACATGCTAGAAGCCTCATTTATCTAGAATGCACTAATCCAGCATTTTCCAAGTATAATCACATAGCATTTTTAAAGGATTTATGTTTGGGGGGGGGGAAAGGTGTGGGGGGTGTGTGGTAGATTTGGGCTCAAATAAATTGGGGAGAAGTTAAAGTCAGTTGGCTTTCCCCACAGCAGAACTGTAAAACTCTGATAAACATTCTAAATCTCAAAATTGGATACAGTATTCACTGCTTCCCAAATTTATAATTAAGAGATCTTTCTGTATAACATCAAGGGGTTTGGCTTGAGTCTCATGCAACACAAACCGTAAATAGATTTCCCACCCCTTTTCAGAAGCTGCTTTCATAAAGAAACCTAACCTGAAATTCTTGGAGGAACATTTTACCAAATGAGGATAAATTCAGATTGAATTAAAGGCAGTAAGTATAATTTTAGAATCCAAGTATAGTTTAAGAAAAAAGTACCTAAAAACAGTTCTCAAACTTTAGTGGGCATCACAATCAACTGAAGGGCTTATTTAAAACAGACTGATGGGCCTCTTTCCAGAGTTTCACTCAGTGGGTCTGGGAATTTGTATTTTTAGTAAGTTCTTCAGTGATGTTGATGCTATACTGACTATAGTCAATTTGAGAACTAGTGAAATAAACACTTGAACAAGATTAATCCAGCCCTACTACATTTTCCAATGCTTAAAACTTGATTTTCAAGTCCTTTTCCAGAATATGTACTATGCAAAAGAGGTACAACTATATTGAAGAGTGTTCATTAGACAGCTGGATGGGTTCTTCAGATACATATTTCATGTACAGAGTGCTAAGGGCACATAACAATGAACATCCTCCCCTAGGGTAAAACAAAACACAGCCTTCCCAGTTTAAAACCGAAATTCAGAAGTACCTGTGTGAGCAAGGCACTTACTTGTGTTATTAACATTACTGTCTTGCTTGGACACTGACATTCAACAAGTTCCTTAGGAACTTCTACTATTAGAATTTCTGCTTACCTCATGCTTCAATCTACTTAGCTTCTCCTGTCCCCTTATACTTTTGGTCCTCCTTTTTATTCTTAGCCACATGTTAACTTATAGAACAAACATTTCCTTAAGGCATTTAAACATTATCTTTGTTTAAAAACTCCAAAAACATATTCTTCCACTAAAAACTATTTGAGGCACTGATATAAAAATACACTATTAATAAATCCAGTACATAGATATCCAGTCTCTGATTATTTTCAATGTGTTGAAACTGGATCTCCAGGTTTCCAGTTTTGGTCATCTTACCTAAGAAAAGTTCTTCCTTTACCGAAGAGAAATTTGCTTTGCTATAATTACAACCAACTGATCTGAAAGTAAGTCTAATTTCTTTTCCATTTCTACCTAAAACTTGCTTCTCCCACGATTAATTTGGCATAATTTTCATTTAATGGATTTATACTGTGCCCCTAGCAATTAAAATTTTCTACTCAGTATTTAAAAATTATTCATTGGTTAATAATCACTTCTAGAATTTTGTAGGAAAATACATTTCATTAAGTTTAGAAAACACCTTTTTGAAAAACTGAATTCTGGTTTATCTGTGAATCCAAAATAGTCTTCACCACTTTTCTTCTCTGCCATAATTCCTCAAAAATATTGGCAGAAATACTATGATTTTTTATACCTTAAGATCTTAGTATCCCAAGACATAATCTGTCACAGAAGAAAAAATTTAAATGCCAGGTCCTATCATCTCCACACTTCCTTCAAGGTGGTACAGTAGTTCCCCCTTAGATGCCTTCCAAGAATCCCAGTGGATGCCTGAAACTGAGCATAGTAATGAACCCTATAACTGTGCTTTTTCCCATACATACATACCTATGATAAAATATATAAATTAGGCACAGTAAGATAATATCTGATTGGTAGCATCACTACTCTTGCACTTTGGGACCAGTAAGTAAAATATGTTGACCTGATAATTGAAATGGCTAACAGTGCACACAGCGTGGATATGCTGGACGAAGAGATGATTCACGTCCTGGACCAGGACAGTGTGAGATTTCATCACGCAGTATACTTATAATGGCACACAATTTAAAATTTATGAATTACTTATTTCTAGGATTTTCTTTCTTATATTCTGGGATTGCAGGTGACTCGTGGGTAAACTGAAACCACAGAAAGTAAAACTGCATATAAGGGAGGGAATACTGCAGTCTGCAATATCTGCCTCAGATCTTTATGGCCCTTCCATATTCCATATTGAACTTCCTCTCTAGATTATGTGTACAAAGGAGTTCTTAGTCTAAAAAGTCTTGAAAACTATGAATCTATATCAGATTTATTTTACCCACTCCAGTTCCCAAATGGCAAAGGATTCTTTCACTGGCAAAATCTTAATTTTAAATTAGCTGAAATACATTCAAAACAATTTAAAACTGTAATAGAATTAAAACGAATTTTTTTTGGGGGGGGTACTTTGAATAGAATGAGAACTGTGCTATGTTCTAGTTCCATGAAAATATACTTCGAACTATATAAAAATTAGTATTTTTAAAGATCAAAATTTCACTTCTCACTCACCTGATCCACTCTAAGTACAGTGACAGCAGCATTAGTAGCCAGTTTGATAGCCCAGTATTTTCCTAGGTAAGTATCTAGAACACCAGCTTCCAACATGTCCTTTACAGCAGGAACTTCAGCCTGTCAACACAAAACTATTTTTATTCTTTCACTTTAAATGTTTATGTGAAAATATTTGTACTCAATAGAAACATGGCTACTTAAATAAAACTAGAGTAAGCAGCTAGGAAAAAGTACTACCCCATCTACACTATAAAACAAATTTTAATAAAACAGAATACTAAATTCTCTATCAGATAAACTATGAAAAAGCTAACTGTTATGAAAATCATTTGCTCACAAATCAGAACATTTTCTGATTTTCCTTTTAAACTTAATACATCTATATTTAGGTTGTGCATTCACAAAATAAAACAAGTTCATAGTGTTTTTTTCAAATACCTCAATATCTAATCCAACATTTTTATTTCCTTCTTGATGTACTGCATAAAGTTTAGAGATTACTTCATTGGCCTTAACTCCAGAGTTTTCCGCCAGTGCCCGGGGAATAGCTTCAAATGCCTCAGCAAACTTCTTAATGGCATACTGTTCAAGTCCAGGACATGTCTAAAACAAAAATGTGATTACTCAATTTTATTCAAACAACGACAAGAAAGTCGGTTTGTACATAGAAAGCCATATACCTCTCCATACGATGTGATCTGTTTGGCTAACTCAATTTCTGTTGCTCCACCTCCGGGTACAAGACGTTTATCCTATAATACGTAGTTTAAAAAAAAAACAAAAAACGAGAAGTCAGCAAGAAGCAATTTCCAGTTTTCTAAATCTTTTCAGATTCCAGTACTCCACCAGACTAGAGGTTTTAATCAGATTCAATTACAAGTTTTATAAAATTCAAATTCCAATTATGAATGTCATAAAAATGGCATGATTTGAACAAATTACCTTACTGCACCATAGTGTCTGGTATACGAAAAAGAAGGACCAAAGTTAAGAATGGGAACATTACTATGCGGTTATCTGTATTTCCAGATATAGCACTAATAGTGCTGAAGCAACTGAAGGTATATAATTGAAAACCACCATAAACCATCTCTTTAAAACAGTTATATATAAAAAAAAAAAAGCCTTGGGCTTCCCTGGTGGCGCAGTGGTTGAGTCTGCCTGCCGATGCAGGGGACGCGGGTTCGTGCCCCGGTCCGGGAGGATCCTGCATGCCGCAGAGCGGCTGGGCCTGTGGGCCATGGCTGCTGGGCCTGCGTGTCTGGAGCCTGTGCTCCGCGGCGGGAGAGGCCACAACAGTGAGAGGCCTGCTTACCGCCCAAAAAAAAAAAAAGCCTTGATTTGCTATTTACTCCTTTTCATTTCATTTTAGAAAATTCATCAGCAACACATACTTAAGTGGAGTCTTAAGGAGGAAGGTGCTTTGCTTTACACAAGCCATTCATTTTTCATTTTCAAGTTCTCAGAATGTCTGTCAACTGTGTTTTTGAGGACTTACAAATACTAAATTAAGATGAATGCTGATACTGACCCTTGTGAGAACTTTGAAAGTATTAACACCATCATCTACTGCCCTCTCTATATCATCCATCAGATTGTCAGTAGAGCCTCGAAGCACTATGGTAGAAATGGCACCATCTTCCTTTTCTGTCAATAAATTAAATATACTTGGGGATTAGTAAAAGGAAATGAACTCCCCACACTTCATATACATACAGTTTACCACTACTACTTACCATGCTTAAAAACCACCACCTGTGTATCTCCAACCTCTGAGAGGTAAACACTATCACAATGTCCCATTTCTTCAAGGACAGGAGGAGTCTGCGAGAAAATGACTCTTGTAATAAAAATAATTCAAATAGGTTCAACTCTAATATTGTCCAAAATACATACCAATCTAGGAAGAGCTGTAGCACCAACTGTTTTACATAATCTTCTGAGATCCCATTTTGAGTTCAGCCTTTAAAAAACAAAACAAAGACCTTAACACAAGTTTTAATTCCATGAGATACCATAGTAAAACACAAGAGATTAAACAGGAAACTGTACATTGGGCCTCAGGTCACCTTCTTTTGACCCTGAAGGTTCAAGCTCAGAATGGGTCTGGACTGCACTGTGCAATCCAGTCACAGGTGTTTAGGGTATTATTCTAAAACTGGGAGAGTTCCAGTCTCCTTAGGATGTCAAGGGTTCAAGTTCTGAAACACTAAGGAAGTCCTGGTACACAGAAAACTTTTGCTTTACTTTGGGCAACTGCGTGTTCTATGAGAAGAGTGATTTACTCTGCACGTTATATTAGGTGCTTGGAGAGGTGGGAACGGGTGGGTGAACTGTCTAGTGTAAGCCACAAACGTGTTCATGAATTTAAAGCTATATTCCTGACCCCACACTCCAGCTGGCAGTGGGTACCAGGTCTGTGTCTGGTCTCTTAAGCTCCTCCCTCTCCCTCTTCAATTAACATCTGCTAACTGGTCCTTCAGCTCTCGGCCTAAAGGTAAGTTTTCAGAGGTGCTTCCTGTTCCCCTAGATCAAGTTAAGTCCTCTTGCCGTGCAATCTAATACCTCATACTTTCCCCCTTTCAACAGTCTTCATGGTGTGTTGAATTTATTTGCTTGGTGTTTCACCACCCAAAGCCATTTACAATCCAGGTTAATAGAATGCAGTCCTCTCTTACCTCACCAACATGATATTGTATTTGTTTGCATAATGAAGAGCCATGTCTGCCACTTTGCCACCTGTTACGACAACATTTGCACCAGTACCAGCAATAGCTCTGACTTGCGTATCCATGAGATTTTCTTCTCCCTTACTAAAATTCATCAATTCTTCAGCAGTCTTTATCAATACCGTTCCCTAGCAAAATAAGTGAGGATTTTCTTTAAAACCATTTCCCCACGTTGCTGTTCAAAGTCACAGAATAACATTTTATTGAAGAAATTTAAAGATTTGGGAGAAAAATATGAAGATAAACATGCACATGAAGCAGAATACAAAATTTGTATGAAATTAACAGAAATTCAGCTTTTTCCTAGACCAATGCCCCTGCCCCCAACACTGATGCATCTGCTCTTTGACAGGCACTTTGATGGAAAATTGGAGAAATACACTGTACTTTTAGATGTCAGGCAGGTTTCCTGACATGTCTTCTGATGAATGTCAACCAAAACAACGTGTGGTTCTCAAACTTTTTCTAAAACGTGGACTAAGTGACCAGCCCCACCCCACCCCACCCCTGCAAAACTTCAAAAACCGTCCACAACTCAGATTTCAAGAATTCTAGGGATGCAATCAACAGTGACCTATAAACATACACTTCAAACTTCTTAACATGTATTTTTAAAAACAAACTTCAGGGACTTCCCTGGTGGTGCAATGGTTAAGAATCCGCCTGCCAATGCAGGGGACACGGGTTCGAGCCCTGGTCCGGGAAGATCCCACATGCCAAGGAGCAACTAAGCCCGTGCACCACAACTACTGAGCCCGCGTGCCTAGAGCCCATGCTCTGCAACGAGGGAAGCCACCGCAATGAGAAGCCTGCGCACCACAACGAAGAGTAGCCCCCATGTAGCCCCTGCTTGCTGCAACTAGAGAAAGCCTGCACGCAGCAATGAAGACCCAACACAGCCAAAAATAAAAATAAATTTGTTATTAAAAAAATTTTGGGGCCTCCCTGGTGGCGCAGTGGTTGAGAGTCCGCCTGCCGATGCAGGGGATACGGGTTCGTGCCCCGGTCCGGGAGGATCCCGCGTGCCGCGGTGCTGAACTGTGTAAGTTCTACTAGAAGTCAAGAGCTGTTTATTAGAATATAAACAATACTGTCACCATCTAATGTTCCAAGTTTTGTACTTAGTATTTGAATTAGATATTCAAATATGTCTGATTAAAAAATAAACATGACCCAACAATTTTCAATAATTATGCAGTATTCACTGGATTAAGAGGAAACTCTACCTCAAAATTTTAGAATCATTAAAACTATCTGAAAGGATAACCGCAAATTTTTACCTTTAAGGTTCTGAAATCTACATACCTTAGTTTCTGTTATCGTTCCATCAAAAGGACAAGAGTACACTGCTATTTTTGCATCTTTGACAGATGTTACATCACCTTCAGTTTCCTTCTTAAAAACCATGCCATGCAATACTGAAGAGGAATGGACACCAGAGCCCTAAGGAATTGGATATCAAAATCACCAGTGATTTCATGAAAATAACATCAGGGCTAATTTGTTGATTCTGCATGCACCAAAAATATTCATTTCTAAATAATATAATATACAAAGGCAGTGACTCCTGGGGATGAGTAAGGTGGTGGACATAAAGCATACCAGTCTGCTCAATGCAGGAATTACTGTGGCAATGAGCCACTGTTATGGACGGAGAAGAATCAAAGAACAACTGCTCTAAGCCATTCACTCACTCTGTACCAATGTACCAGGCAGAATAGGGATCAAAGCCAAGTTTCTGATTTCACAAGCTTACCATGTAATGGCGAAGGGGAAGGCAGTGCATGGATAAAGTCAGAAAACACCCAGCACGTATATTAATACACACACACTTATAGCTAACACATGTACTAATGTAAGCTAAACTCAGCTACATTAACAATCACATGTGTAAAATCACTAGTTATAGGTTTTACTGCATCAAGCACAATATTTTTATCAAATACATACTCTTTAAATATTAAAAGTATGAATTTTATTATTACAGAGCAAAAGAAAAACTTGAACCTCATTCAAAACTGCCTTCTAAGCTCATTTTTTATAAGTCAGCATATATCAAGATTGCAAATAATTAATATTTTGTTTATGCACTATTCTCAACCTTCCAGCTATCATGGAAAAATGATGACTTAAGAAGATAATATGTTGATATCTTTTTAAATTTAACAAGTGGTAGTATTACAGTCTAGCAATATCCAAATGCTACAACAAAGGCAGGAAGTCCTAAGTGCCTAAAACCCACAAGGTAAAATTTAGATTAACAGAAATTTTTTTTTTTTTTTTTGCAAAAAAATATCTGATCTATCTAGATAACATTAATGCATTTTCTAAACTTACCAGAATCTTACAAACTCTGATGTTATCAACATTGAAGTGGCCAGAGTCAGGAAAAATAGATACTGTTAAGAAAATGAGACATATCAAAAGATATATTTGGACAACAGAGAAAATATCTTAATCACATTAAGACATTTTAATTTTGGATCTTTTCATTTACTGATATTTACTCACCACATGCCTGAGCAATAAGTTTGGCCAGAAATGCTTCATTACCATATTGTTTACTCATTATGGAGGTATGAAGTAGAGATGACACTTCATCAACATCCCGAAGATTTTTTGCAGAACAACACACCAAGTCAGGAAGAATCTCATGGGCTTTTTTGCAGGCTATTTCATAACCTTCTATGACCTTAAACGTAAAAAGCAAAAATGTTTCTTCAAAAGATGTAATTTTGACATGACTTAAGGTAGCTTATTTTGGTAACCCAATGAATACAAATCTTTATTTTCAATAGAAAAAAACAAAGCACACTTCCAGAATAACATTCACGGCACAGCCTACTATTTAAGGGTGCAGGCTTTGGTGAGAGCCCAAATTTGAATCATAACTGCCATTACTAGCTACTTGTGCAAGGTTTTTCTAACTTAAGGCTCACTTTCCTTATCTGAAACAAAACAGGATTACTTCTAATAGGCCCCACTCATAGGGTTCTTGTAAGGATAGAATGAGATACTGCATGTGAAGCATATGTACTACAATGCCTGGCACAGAGAAAACTGCTCAAAATCAGCTATTACTAACGACTTTTATTTAGTAGGTATATATACATAAGCAAATATGAAACACGGGTAGATAATAAAATGAACACTCACCTCTGAAACTGACAGGCCGAGTCTCAGAAGCTCTTCAGCTAATTCTAGAAGAGCTCCAGCAAAAACCAGAACAAAGTTTGTGCCATCTCCAACTTCTTGCTCTTGCATGTGAGAGGCCATTACAATCATTTTTGCAGCAGGATGCTGTACCTGACAGAAGGGGTCTGAATTTGAATATCAAGCTAAAACATTTGATCCTTAAAGCAAAATAAAATTGTTCATTTCCATTTCTTCTTAAATTAATAGACTCCAATCTCCCTATGGGCGATACCTGTCAGACAGACAGGTAACTGTCTGACAAGTAACAGTTACCTGTCAGATAGACAGGTAACTCATTTGATCACATTGCTACACACTACTTATAGTGTAGTCACAAGAAGACAATCCAAGTCCGCCTAGGCCTATGAACACGAATGCATCACCATAAATGAAAATAACTTCACAGGCACTTTCTTTTAATGGTCAGTCACCCAGTATGTACACCTGCATACATAAGGTTCATAACTTTATTATATATTCACTAAATTAAAAAACAAAGTAATTCCAACCACTAAACCTAAGGCACTTTTAAAAAAGGCTTCAGAAGCGCTAAAATAGATGTCATTTAACTTCATCCCAAGTCTCAATTTTTATGTATTCTTTTTGTAAGGGGTTATCAATTATGGTTTAAAAGAAGGGGAATATAAAATATTTCTTAAAAACAGTATATCAAAATTTTAAGTGATCATTTCTTAGGATTTAGATGCTTTTTAAGAAATAATCAGAGTAACAGCTGATAGCACTGAGAAAACTAAAAAGCTGACACTATAGTTTATTACGAAGATAGTATCCCCGTCACACCTGAACAACTCCTGAGAACATCACAGAGTACAACATTCACATTCACAATGACAAACCCCTCCATAAATATCTTGTGGAATTAAATTTGTTTTGTTCAATATTATTACTTCAAGACTATACTGTTATTTAAGAAGCTGGAGAAATGTTAACTTATCTATGGAGTTCTGTCTAAAAGCATTAAGCTCTGGTACTTTAAGAGCTAAGTTCAAGAAAATTCCCTGAGATTGAACATATGCTTCAATTAGCAGCTGGCTGAGGAATGGTGCTCTATGTGTTCAGGTGCCAGGCTGTCCTCATACCTCGGCTGGCAGTATCTATTCTACAGATTCTGTAACATCAAAACTGCAGGTGAACAAAGCAAAATTCCACAAACTGATTGTTTTATCTTCACAAAGACAGTTAAAAAAAAAAACACCACTATTTTCAAGTATCAGATGTTTCTACATTATGGAATAATTCACTTCAGTGTCACACTCTACAGAACAAGACAATATATTCAATTTGATATGATTATGAGCAAACATATTTTTTAATCACAACCAATCATTCCATAAATTAATAATTTAGGAGATTTAAAATTTGAGTTGCTAAGATGTTAGACATAAAGAGGACTCTTTATAATTAGGAAAATCTGAATAATGAATTTTCAAGTTGGGAATAAGAAAATCCCTTATTATACAATTTGAAATAAAGGTTCTTTTACATTAAAATATACTGAATTTTTGATGTCACCAAAACATTTCTTGGCTTTTTTAAAGAAATAACTTACTTCTAGCTCTCTTAAAACAGTCGCTGCATCATTTGTCACAAACAACTTCTCCAGGTGGTTGATAATCATTTTGTTCATTCCTCAAAAATAACAATTAGAAAAAGAAATCCATTATTACTCAAACCCTTCTCCAAACACCGGGAAAATCTAGTCAAGAAATATAAATTTATATCCATTCCTAAAAATAACTTTGTAAGAACTCAAAACACATTATCTATTCTTTAAGGTTATCTCATAGCCCTATGCTTTGCCTGACTGCACACCTGTACTCTTTCCTTTTTAATCTCCGATAATGTTTATTAGCGAGGATGCCAATTTTGTCATATTTTTGTTCAATCAACACAGCATATTAAGCATTTAGTCTTTAGTACAAAGACTAAAATAATTATTTAAAAGTACACTTACTTTTTTGCTTATTCCATAAATCTGCATCAATTAATTCAGTCGATGGTAGGAGACAAGAGAGAATTTTTCTCCCTTAAATTATAATGTCACTCTATGTAAAAGATCTGTTCTGCATCTACAACCGTGAACACTAGGTACTGCCTCAATGGTGAAAGCACCATACCTTTTCTATCCTCTCAATAGGACAAAACGTAACATTTGGATTCCAACTTTTCTAAAAAGATCTGAATTGCTGACTAAAGATTAGAAACACTGTACTGGTGTCACTGAGCTATGAAATAATTTTCAATGCCATACTATATTATGGCGAAAACTCTCAATTTACATATAATATCCTCAGAACAAGTTTGAAAGAGCTAGTACACAAAATTCTATTACAGTACTGTATCGCCTAAAACATGAATTTAGAAATTACCATTTGGTCCATATGCTGTACGAGTTGTCTGGGCAAGCTCCTTGCAAGCCTGTATGTTCCTGTACACAGCCTCTTCTAACCCTGAAAAATGCTGTCAAAGAAAACTTCTGATTAGGCAGGACAGTGAATCTCAATAATTTCTTCATCTGTAAAATGGGGTAATACAACAGTACCTGTTTCAGAGGATTGTTGAAACTATCAAACAAGATTTATATATGTAAAGTATGATGTTTGGTATTCACAAATGATCCACAGATTTGTCCACTAGTTGAATGAATGAAGCAAGACATTTTTAGGGACCACAGGTACCTACTTACACATCAAAACATAAACCTATAATTTTTAAAAAATGTAGTGAAAAGTGCAGGGAAGAGTGCTAAGATTGATTAGAGAAAGCAAGTGAGCTCTTGCAGATAAAAATACCTTTTCAGAGTTTATCAGTACTTTCTGAAAGTTGAAATGTGGTCATGAATATTTATTGTGTTAAAACCTGAGCATTGTAAAACCAGCAGTTCCATGTTCACTGGGAATTAACATATCTGCCTCATAAATTTTTAGGAACCAAAGCATACAGATTTTGAATGCTCATTTGAACTGCAATATAATTCCAACATGTACACACTGAAAACTGCTGAATTGGTCACAGTACTAAAATTCTCAAGTTTTACACTGGACTTCTTTTAGACTTGGAATTTACCTGTGGTCTCAGATAAATTTCAAGAGCCTACTGTTCATGTGAACATTTTTCTAGAGCTGCTTTGCCCAAGAGATTAGCCAGTTGCCACAAGTGGCTATTTAAATTTTAAGTAATTAATTAAAAATTCAGTCCCTCAGTTGCACTAGGCACAACTCAAGTGCCCAGTAGCTACTTGTGACTAGTGGATACCATACTGGACAGTCCTGATATAGAACACTTCCATCACAGCAGACAGACAATACCGTTCTAAAGATCTCCTACCTTACATTCTTGTTTTCCCCCCATCCCCATTCTCTGAGGAACAGTCATCTCTGATCATATATCACATCCTGTCAAACCCTTTAATGACTTCCCATCACTTAAGAAAAAATGTAAAGCCCCTGTTAGGGATAAATGTGTAGGCACATTCTAACCTTTGCCTACAACTCTTCTCAATTCATCTCTTACCATTCCGTTGGTAAGCTTCAGCCCTATCACCTTTCTTGTTTTCTTTTAGCAGGTGACACTCATTCCACCCTCAGGGTCTTTGTACTCACTGGTCCCTCGGCCTGGAACACTTCTGCCTTTAACCTTGGCCACTAAGCACCGAGCTGAGAGTTCTTTCCTGAACATCTTAATTGCTCTATCTACCCCAACCCATCCTTTTTAATTTTTTTTTAGAGGCAGACTTTATTTCCTTTATCATTATTTGAAATTATCCTTTTTGTTCATTTGGCCATTTATTATTTCTGCCTCAGAAAAATAAAAACCGTGGACGTTCTTCAGCCTTTTAAAAAAGTGAGCAATGTCATTTTCAGCGAAGCTCTTTCACCAATATTTACATTAAACCTTGATATTTACTATATTCACAACATCCCAAAAGTGCATCATGCCAACAAGAACCTAGTTCCCTAAACCTGTTACCATAAATGGAACCACACTATCTACATACCTTTAACTAAGCACAGAAAATATGGGGGACAAATAAAGGAACACTACCATTTGAACACAAGAGACACATTTATCAGTAGTGCTTTAAGACATTTTAAAAAAACTAAACTTCTGAAATTACGTCCAAGACCTCGCCATAAAACAAAGCAGTTTTATTTAGGCCAGGGTGTCACTTACCTTGTGGGTTACAACTGTGATCGTTACAACCCTTTTCGTCCAATCTGCTCAATTTAATAATGAGAAAAGCAAGACCCAGAGGGTTAAGTTTTACATCAAGCTAGCTAACCTAAGTTGGGACCAGAATCCATTCGCACTGTAACCACTGTTTATCCTACTATAACGCACTGCTTCTGCGAACTAAATGGGGAGCCCGCTGTTTTTCATTTTGAAAAAAGTTGCCAAGACAGGCCTTTGTCCCTCTCTTAACCGCACCACCCACTCCCTGAATTGTGGCAATCGGCTTCGCAGTTCCCAAAGCAATTTCACCTATGTTGTTTCACCTGTGTCGCCTTCTAAAGGAGAGACTCATCACCCCCGTTTTACGGACGGAGGGAAAATGCAGGAGCGGCCTTACATCTGTCCGACAACCAAGTACAGAACGCGGTGTCTGCGACCTCGTCCCCCACTCGCTGTCTCTGCGCGCTCGACCCTCCCCGGCGTCCGTAAAGAACCAAAATGCCCGCGGGCCTCCGCGGCAGAGCCCTCCCGAGAACACCTCCCTTTCTGGAATCTTCTCTCCCTCCAACCGCTGTGTCGGGGGAGCACGCCCGGCCCGTTAGTACGCCCTTCTCCTTCGCTGCGGCCTCCGCTGCCCTACGCCGACTCTTCCCCCTCACTCCTCCTTCCTCCTTTCCTTACCTTCGCTCCCTCCTTGAGCATCTGGGCAAAGCCCGGGGCCTTTGGGACGTGGAGAGCCATGGCCACTACGCAGGGATCAGTTCACGCACCCGCTCAGACTATCCTGGAGGAAGAAAGGGGCGCGCACAGCCTCCTGGGAACGCAGCGTGCGGCGGCTTCACGCTCCTCCTCTCTCTCCAGCCGGGTCCGCCCCTTCCCCCAGCCGCCTGGTCTGAAGCCTCGCGAGAAGGAGCACTTTGCGCAGTTAGAACTGAGTTGACGATCCTCGATCTGGTCGATCGACCGGGCGGGTCGCGGAGCGCGCCATCTGCCTTCCGGCCGCCGCACGCGCAGCCAGCCGGGCAGTTGTGGCACGCTGGCGATTTTTCCCTTTGACTAGACTCGGTGCTCTGGACGTTTGAATTTTGCTGGTTCTGACCTGGAAGCCACACCTTCCAAGATTACCTTACTTGTAATCTTCCAGACCCTCGCATAACATCGGGGCAGGTGTGCGCCGCCAACCCCCCTTTTTTTTTTTTTTTTTTTTTTCCAACCCTTTGACTAGACTCGGTGCTCTGGACGTTTGAATTTTGCTGGTTCTGACCTGGAAGCCACACCTTCCAAGATTACCTTACTTGTAATCTTCCAGACCCTCGCATAACATCGGGGCAGGTGTGCGCCGCCAACCCCCCTTTTTTTTTTTTTTTTTTTTACCAAGGCAGGCCACCTGCCTTCATCCCCAAAATCTATTCGTTGAGCGTGTGCTCTGACTTGGGTGCTGTAGCAGCTCTGGGGACTTGAAGGTGATAATTAAAATCTGTAAGGATAACTGTATACTGAGTACTCCTATGTGCCAGGCTCTGTTACTTGTTTTATGTGTGGTATCTTAGCTGATGGTCACTCTTACGAGTTAATTCTTATTTACATTTGGTAGAAGGGGAATTTGCAATTTACAAACGGTAATTTGTACAAGATCACAGCGCTAGTCATGTTAAAGCTAGGATTCCTACCCAGATAAGATTGACTGCAAAATGCACGTTGTTAACCAACTACATTCCTCTTTTCTGCTTTTTCTTGGAAATATAACTCCCTTTTACTCTCCCAGAATCCTTTGAAACCTGACCTCTATGTCATCCCACATCAGCACGTGACTGATTTCAAAAGAATTAAATGGTAATAGAATACTTCAAAGAATAATTTCACACGGTGAAAGTAATCCACTCTCCTTGTAGAAAATATGGAAAACTTGAGCAGAACGTTTGACTTGTCTTTTGTTCTTTGATTGGACACTTGCAAATGACTTATTTTCCTTAACTTGGGACAGATATAATGTGTCTTAAGGAATAATCACGTGTCAAATGTATTATAACTTATGCTAATGAGCACTTAAAATACATAATTATTAAAAAATACTTTTGCCACCTCAAAGCAAGTGGTATGTGAACCACCTGTTGGGAAACATTACAAGAGATCAGTGATTCTCAAAGTGTGGTACAGGGACAATACAAGATTTTCTCATGGATTAGCTAAGAAATAAATAAAAACTCATTCATCTAACTCAAAGAGAGCATTGCTTATAAACATAACCAACAACAATAACAACAAAAAAAACCCTGAAAGGGATTAAAGATGACACTTGATGAAATTTTAATAAAAATGATTAAGGTCTCAAGTCTTGATAAGGACCATTGAAGATAACTTGAGGATAAAACTATTGATGAATCGAGTTTCCATGGAAAATTTATAATAAAAAATGGATCTTAATTTTAGTAAATTAAAAAGGAAATGGAAATCTGTATGGTAATTTATCAAGAATTAAATTGATTTAATTGCTAAGAAGACTGCTTTTTAGATAAAAATTCATTTATTTTGTATTATTTGGGTTAGATGGTGTATTCATAATTACAGAATCAAAACATCAAGGGCAAAATTTCCACTGGCTCCAAATAGTAGGTCAAATATTCCTCACCCAGAATAGAAAATAAACACAAATCCTCAATGTGGCTTCAAGGACTAGGTTCTGGTCCCTGCTTTCAGCACATGTATCTTTGCCCTCTTGGCCTTCCTCTCTGTCTTCTGGCTGCAATAGCCTGAATAGTTCATCCTGTCTGCTTTACGTCTTCTGCTTCAGGGTCTTAGCCTCTGCTGTTCTCTACCTAGAAAGCTCTTCTGGTCCCTTTTGGCTGAGTTAGTTCTACTTCAGTAAACACTTAGGTTAGAAAGCCTTTGATGACTCCCAAGACATTCTCTGTTAGTCATCCTCACAACTTCTGTGCTTCTCCTTCAGAGCACTTACCATAGTTATAATGACAAAATTAGTTGCAATCTTTCCCAGGTGGTAGGTAGGTGCTGTATTGCCAGCATCTATCACTGGGCATTGCATGAAGTGGAGACTTAACGGATGACTAAATGGGTGTCCGAAAAGAAGACCAAAGAACTGGGAGATGAGGTCTCTATTCATCCCTTCCAGATGTACTTGCTATAAAAGCAGGGAACAACACAAAGCAATCAAGATGGTTTGCCCAGGATTTTGCAAAAAGCCAAGGAGACACAGTTCATCCCTCGTATTCTCCATGCTCATAGTAGTTTTTTTGTCCTGATTAATTTATCTGATAAATCGATGAGATGTGCCTTGATGAATGTATTGCCCTTATCTGATCACCCACTGTCTGCTTAGGTGTTGAACCACATTTCTGTCATTTGGGGAATTTATTCTGTGAATCCCATAGCAGGAAGAACCATTTAAACATCTGGTCTGTTAAAGAACAGATGAAGACTTTCCTTAAACCTCAGAGCACCAAATGACAGATTTACCTTCCCATGAGCCACTTCTATGGGGATTTGTTGAATGGTAAATTCCTCACCAACTTCATTTGCATACAGAGACTGCTCATTCGAATGGGATAAAAGTGGAGAGGTCACTTCCCTCTACTCTGGGAATACTGGTATATGAATTAGGATCATTGAGGTTGCAAGGGAAAGAAATGCTGAGATCACTTTAGAGGGTGTGGTTTATTAAAGATCACCAAAAAAGTACAAAATTGCACAACTATCCTAGAGCCAGATGACTTTCCATGTATACGGCCATAGGTTGGGTGTCTCTAAGTTACCATTTTCATATCTTAGTTTATCTCTGTTTCTATGGCTTCCACCAAGGTGGCACCTGATTCTCTTTACCTCTTTCAAATGCTTTTTCTTCTTTCTACATCTTAGCTTTGGCTGGCATCCTTTTCTCTGTGTCTCTTAGTTTCCTGACCCCCTTCAGGTGGGCCTCAGTGTGTTTCATACTTAAACATACCAAGAAAAAAGATCTGGTTCATTCAATTTATTGCCATCTAACAAAAAGCCCCCAGGTCCTGTCAAATTCTCATCAAGGATACTACAAATCTCTATGGCTGCCTTGGATGAAGCAAGAATTCCTGGTGCACTTAATGTTGACCAGGGGGCCAGGATCATCTGTGACCTTAGTGTAAGGAATGCTTTGTGGCTGTTTTGTATGAAAATGAGCTGTACACGTGGCCGACATTCAGAGTTTCATCAGTAGTCTAGTCAATCTGTCCAAGGCTATGCTGTAGTTAGTAGCTCTCTTAAAGCTTTCTGGATCAAGGCAAAGTAAAAAGTAATGAACTGTATAGTTAGTTAATTACTCCCTGGTTATTACCATTCTGAGAATGGAGATCTTGGACAGGATGAAAGTGATCATTTCCCCCTCACTTTAAATGTTGGCTTAGTTGTCCCAGTGACTATTGGTGCCTGGCCATGATTGAGCTGGTTAAGTTATGGGGGTGAGAAAGGTGAAATGGAGTGAGACAGTGCATTTAAATTCTATTAGTGATGCCTTAGATCTCTGAAGATTGATGAAATCTCTTAGAGGACTTCAGAGAGAAGTTTCCCTTCAGCTGTTATGAATGGATTGTCGATAAACTAAAACTGTGTTTATCAGTCCCTCTTTTAGGAAAATTAGAAGTTACTGCCTTAGTTCCTCTGATGGATGTGCTAGATTGGCACACTTGTGCAGTCCTGTTTTGCAGAGGCCAGAGAGCTGAAACTATTTCCCAGTTTCCATTGCTGTTATGGTTCAGGATAGAAATAGGTCTCCACCAGTTAGATACCTTCATGTGAGGGTTTGAAGGTGGTAGGGGGACAAAGTCTATTTTCAAGCTGCTCTGGTAGTTCTTCCAGCAAGCAGAATTATGAGAGGATGCTGTTTTGGCGTTACTGTTCCAGTAGTTACTCTGTGTGGAGGGGCAGCTGTGGCGATAGCGAAGGCTTCTTATCCTGTCTTCCTGCTCTCTGCATCACAGCTGTGGTGGTGTGTTTTTGATCTCAGGCTGTCCAGTGGTGATTCCTGATTCCCACCTTTCTGATCATACAGAAAGTATGGCTCCCGAGGTGGGTCAGTTCTGTGCCATCTGGGGTTTATTCCTGGAGGCCCACCTGAGAACTTGTTTCTCCATCCATCCATGGTAGATTTTTTTGTTTTTCTTAGAAGATGTTGGGGGTAGGAGTTTATTAATTTATTAATTTATTTTTGCTGTGTTGCGTCTTCGTTTCTGTGCGAGGGCTTTCTCTAGTTGTGACAAGCGGGGGCCACTCTTCATCGCGGTGCGTGGACCTCTCACTATCGCGGCCTCTCTTGTTGCGGGGCACAGGCTCCAGACGCGCAGACTCAGTAGTTGTGGCTCACAGGCCTAGTTGCTCCGCGGCATGTGGGATCCTCCCAGACCAGGGCTCGAACCCATGTCCCCTGCATTAGCAGGCAGATTCTCAACCACTGCACCACCAGGGAAGACCCCATGGTAGATTTTTGAAGCATCTGATTCCTTGTATGAAAACGCTTTCTGCTTCTAAAACCTAGAGTGGTTTCTGTTTTCTACATGGGATGCTGATTGAGACAATTCCTGTGTTTATGATTGTTAGGAAGCTAAAAACAGTCACGGCCAGGCTTGTGAGCTAACATGTGAGATGAAATTCAGAAGTCATTCAGGATCTTGCCAAAGCTAATTTTTACTTTTGATTTAAAAAAAAAAAATGTTTTTTAAAAATCAATTCTTTTTGGCTGGCCCAGAACTGAGAGTCAGAAAAGATTTTGAGATGAACCTGATGAGGAAGATTGAGGAAGGCCCAATATCAAGTGATATGAGAGACCACCCCTTTTCTCATGTTTATAATTTGAAATAAATTGCTTCTCTCTAGTACATGCAGAAAGCATTTCTTTTCATAGTCTTACTGATTAAAAAGGTTAAATTAAATATGCTACCCAGTGAAGATTTTCTGTTATTAAAATTGTTTATGGTCTGCTAGTAACTAGCCTTTCTAACTTTGTTCTAATGGATCAAAGTATAGCATATCACTCCCCACCTTCCCCCTGTTTCGAAAGAATAGATTATTTATTATTTGAATTATGGCTTTATCAGATCACTTTTTTTTTTTTTACATTTTAGCCAGTTTCCCATGACAAATTGCAAACTGGATTTCTCAAGCCAGTATTTTAAGCAAGGAGCAAGATTTTGACAAGGCTATTCCACAGTAAACTACTTTTTCCTTTCTGTATGTTTTATGCAGAAGTTTTCAAGAACAAGATGAGATTGTTTATAGCTTTTATTGCTCTTTACTCAGTATTTGACTCTGTGGTTAGGAACCAGGTGTAGCCTAAACTGTGTAATATAGAGCTTAGTCCTGATTCGTATGTAGAATTTACATCTTTAACACCAGTGCAAAGATCTGGGTTTGGAAGGACAGTCTCCCGAAAGGTAATTATTTCAAGATGAGTAAAATAGAGATTTTTGACTACCCCCTTTCCTTTTACTTGTTTCTTAAGATTCAGTGTTACTTTTAGATAAGCCAGTTGAATCCCTCCCTACTCCCCCTGAGAGTAAAAGTAATACATATTATCTACTAATATTATCAAGCGCTAGAAATGACTTTACCAGCTCTTGATTCTCTTTTCCGTTACCTAAAGGATTAGCTTAAATTCAGGCACTGTAGCTGTTACCAACTGCTGTATCAGTTAGCAAAAACAAACCACTCCACAACTTAGTGGCTTAAAGCAACAGCCACTAGTTATTCCTCACAAACCTAGGACTGGTTGGACACTTTGGCTGATCTGGACCAGATATTGCTGTATTAGGTGGGGATTGCTTATGTATCTGCAGTCAGCTGGCAGGTGGACTGAGAATTGGTAGGTTAGGAGGCCTCAACTGGGACAATCCTCATGCTTCAGCAGGCTACCTGGATTGGTGCTGATGGAAATGAGGGTTCCAAGAAAGCAAGCAGAAATGTGCAAGTACCTTGTCAAATTTGCTACTATCCCTGTTGGCCAAAGTAGGTCACAAGGCCAAGCCCAGAGTCAGTGTAGGAGGGCAGTATCAAAGAGTGCAGACACAAGGAGCATGAAAATTGAGGACAATACTGCAGTCAATCAACCATAGCTATTCAACCCCAACTATCCTTTTTGCAAGTTTTCCAATATTGATTTTCTTTGTATTCAACGATTCCCCTCAGAAAGTTATCTTAGGAAAATATTGGAACCAATTTACCTTGTAGGATTCACTAGAAAGCAACATTACTTAAATTAAAATTTTCTTTTGGTGTGCTACTAAGATTTTTTTTTTTTAATCCTTGAGCCACAGTGAATGGCTGGTAATATCTATATTGAAAAGATTCAGGCTAAAAATCAGTGTGGTCATTCTTTGCGTTGTAGAGCTTTGGTGTCTTACTTTTCCATTTATTTGTATTTTGAAATAAATGAAGAACTTTTGGGAAGGCACAAATTGGTACTTTCTAAAGATATTTAGGTGTCTGCCTCAGTTAGTTCCTCAACTTTCTCGACTTTACTGCACAGAATATCTGCACCCTGGATTCTAGTTTGAGAATATAACTTTTAACCATCTTTTATCAAGTTCTTATCAAAAGCCTAACTGCAAAAATTAACATTTGAGGGAAATTCCCTAAATTCCATGCACTCTCATTTAGATAATAAATTTTGCCCTTGGATCAAGCCAGAGCATCAACATTCTAGCTCTTTGGAGAACTGAGTTTGACAAAATGCATTTTGATATCTTACCATTGTCTTATAACAAGGAATAGTGAAGGAATGGCAGAGGTAAGGGACTCTTATTTTTACTCTAGGCCTGTTTTTGTGGATGTCAAACATTTCGTTACACAGTATCCTTTTTATATGACCTGTGGGGAAAACTTACCATCCAACCATTGTTTTTATTTTGTGATCTCTATGAATCTTACAACTTCTTTGTTTCTCTCTTAAATTACTAGAAACTTTGAGCCAATATGTAGCCCAGCTCTACCACCTATATGACTATGGTGTGACATTTCTGTGTACTACTCACTAGTTGGTTTTATTTTCTTGCTTCTTCTTTCTTATTTTGTCCAGACCATCTCAACTTAACAATTTTTTAAATCAATTTTATTTGTTTTATAAGTCACATCAAATCCTTTATGGAATGAGATGGGGTATAAATATATTTTTTAAAGTGCTAATTTATGGATTTACAGATGGTTTGGGGATAATTAAAGGGGTTAGAAGCTTTACTGCAGAGTGACCTTTCCCCTCCCTCCCTCCCTTCCATCCTCCTTCCCTCCCTCCCTCTCTTTTCCTCCCTTCCTTCCTTCCTCTCTCTCTCCCTTTCTTTCTCTCCTTCTTTCTCTTTCATTCTTTCTCTTCTTACTAATTTAAACCGAGGAGTTTACACTTTTGCTAGAAACACAACCACACTGCAAGTAACACAAAACCAAAGTATAAAACAAGTCTGAGGGCTTTCCTGGTGGTGCAGTGGTTGGGAATCTGCCTGCTGATGCAGGGGACACGGGTTCGTGACCTGGTCTGGAAGGATCCTACATGCCACGGAGCGGCTGGGCCCGTGAGCCATGGCCACTGAACCTGCGCGTCCGGAGCCTGTGCTCCGCAACAGGAGAGGCCACAACAGTGAGAGGCCCGCGTACCGCAAAAAAAAAAAAAAAAAAAAAAAAAAAATGTCTGAGACCTTCTTACATTACTATACATTGATTCCATTAAAAACAGTAAAGGGAGTCAAAGATTGTTGTAGAAATTTTTTCCTTAAGGTACACACATTAACTGATTCAGGTAAGGTGGTCCCCGATTTCTTTTAGTTATTTAGCCCATGAGCTAGTACTTATTTTTGTGGTTGGATTAGCAAGGATGCTTGATGGTTCAAATGTTTATCAGCCATTGTCATTCTCACGTGTCCTATTCTTAATGTTTTGGCTATTTTTGTTACAATGATTTCTACTAGGATTTTCAATAGGGTCAGTCATTAGTCTCAGGGGAATAAAATTAAGAAGGATCTTCATGTCTATTTATGTAATGGTTGGCTAGAGCAATTATGTTTTCTCATTGCTATCTGACTGAGCTGTTTTCTGTTCCTTAACAGATATTCACTTTTCTGACTCTGTTCCAAACTGCACTGCTGAGGTAAAAGTTAAGCCATATCAGGAATCCTGATGAAGAAGGAGGGGAATGGCTACCAAAAATCCCTTCCAAGAGATCTTTTTATCCCCATACATCATCATAACAGGGCTTTTGACAACTTAGGAAAACAGTCGAACAACAGTTAGAAATTAACTTCCTGAGATGAATAAGAAAATTTATTTAGAAAGAAGAGATACAAGGCAATATGTATTAGAAAATACAAGGCAAAATTTAGAAAATGTGAAAATACGCAATCACTTATCTCAAGATGACTCTCAAACTTTGCAAAAAATTACAAAGGAAAAATGAAAAAAAAAAATAGCAAGGAAAATACCTGTCTCCAAGCCCATGCACTTTCTCCTTATTTGAAATATGGAATGACTCTTAGCCCCTTACCTGGGGCCTTTGGACTGAGAATTGTGAAATAATGCAGCTCATTCCCATAAGCTTTATCATCTGGTTTCTCAGATAGAGCAAATGGGAACAGGTGTGAGAAAGCACAACCTAAGAACAGTCAGACCAACAGATAATTATCAGACAGACAAGGGCCTGAAACACTTAAAGGAGACTTGAAGAACTAGAGCAACATAATCGGTGCTGTTAAGAGAAGCCACTGTGTGGATCAGTGTTTTGCATTTAAGGTGATCATTGGCTATAAGTAAGCAAAATAAATAATGATGCTTGCACCTTGTTTAAGTGGTCATTGAATATGTGAAATATATTTAAGTTCTATCAAAAATGATGGCAAAATTTGAACATCTTTTTGTTCTTGATGGGGGAGCTTCATTTGTCTGGAAAATTCATTTATAAAAACAACCTCATTCCTCCAATATTATTTATGACTGAAAGGCCATTATATTTAACATTAATTGAGTGCTAGTGACACGGTTAGTGTGTTGTTTGAAGCAATGTTGTGATGGTTTTGATGTAGAATCATAACTCTTTATCACTCTCTGTGAAAGACAACTCAGGTAGTTAAATTGCTTCCTTGCAAGGTAACCGAACATTTCAGATACTTGTATTCAGTAGTTATGTGGGATGTGGCAACAGATTTTACCCCATGCCCACCTCCAACATCTTCCTATAAGACTGACAACTGTATTTCATCAGAAATAGGGTAAGGAAAATGTAGAAAAGTAGCAGAGGGAAATGAACCTTGGAAGTGTCTGAGTCAACTACTGCTGTTGGCAACCTCTGGGTAATCTGGGGCAGGTCAGTCGCCTATTTGTTGATGTGCTGATTGAAACTCTGGGACTGGTTCTTTCCCTTAATACAAAACCAATTTTGAGCCAAGCCATTTAAGACCTTTTGAAAACTGACTCTAGAATAGCATGTGATATCCTGAGGAAAAAATAAACCATGATTTAGTAAACAGAATGATCCACGGAGTAAGGATTGCTTTATATGGTGTTCTCACAGAAACAGAAGGCACAGATGATTAAGTGTGGCCAGGAAAAAATTCCTTGATGCACCCATGTGAGTTCCAACTTGAGATGGATTTCTGGAAATTCCCAGCCTAGTGTTTGCTGCCCACCTGCTTTGGGAAGTGGGTGGAAGAATTCTCACCAAGCCTGGGAAACAGAAAGTCCAGTTACCCGATGAGGTGGTAGGAGAAATTAAGAAATGTTTGTGTCATTTCATAGTGACCACTGTGTTCGGGATTGTTCCTTCAAATTCCTTTTGCCATAGGCAGATGGCAAAAATCAAGAATGGTGGAGAGTGCTGGCCTAAGATTTGACTACAGTTTGGTTGATGATAATGATGACAAGAAAGATAGTACAGTGAAACATGCCCCACAGTGATGAGAATTTGGCTTTATGGTGATTGGCAATTGAGTCCTAACCCCTGCTTGAGTCCTGTTCTTGCTACATTAATCTTCCTATATCTTGACTCTGAATTTTATAAGAATGAATATTTTGGACCTCCCAATATTATATGTCAGGGTTTAAGGGTGATGATGATGAGGTCACCTCTTGTTGCGTGTTTTTTACTCTGTGCCATGCATGCCTTGTACTGAGCCCTTCGTGTTTGTTGTCTCATTTAATCTTCACAGCCAGCCTGATGGAAAGCCTCTAATGACTTCACATTGGACTTAAAAAAAAAACCCGCGCTTTACACCAGGGCTTCTAAGGCCCAGCATGATTGGTCCCCATCTACTGCTTGTCCTGCTTCTTCTTCTACTTCTTTTTTTTTTTTTTTTTTTTTTTTTTTT
>NW_006786452.1:210062-228960 GCF_000442215.2 Lipotes vexillifer
CGCGGGCCTCTCACCGTTGTGGCCTCTCCCGCTGCAGAGCACAGGCTCCGGATGCGCAGGCTCAGCAGCCATGGCTCACGGGTCCAGCCGCTCCGTGGCATGTGGGATCCTCCCGGACCGGGGCACAAACCCGTGTCCCCTGCATCGGCAGACGGACTCCCAACCACTGCACCACCAGGGAAGCCCTGTCCTGCTTCTTTTTCACTCACTCTGCCACAGACACATAGGCCTCTGTTTTGTTCTTGGAACGTGCGAACTCCTTCCCTCCTCAGGGCTTTTCTACCAGCTGTTCCCTCCGCCTGGACGTCTCTTCTCCTAGACCTAAGCATGAATGACTCCACTCGTCATTCAGGTCCCAGATTAAATCTTACCTCCCAGAAAGGGTTTCCTTGACAACTCCAATCTAAAGCATCTCCTCTATACCTCCTTCACATCACTCTGTTTTAATTTCATCATAACACCTGATGGTCCCTGAAAATTTTCATGTTGCTTAATTAAAACTGTCTCTACCAATGTAATGTAAGAATTACATTCTCAGGCATGTAATCTTCCTGAGAATTTGGACCAAACATATTCTTTGTTTTTATGTTTCCAGCTCTTAGAACAGTGCTTGGCACACAGAAAGTATTCAATCAATAAATCAATGAACCCCAATGTTTGGATTAGGAAGCTGAAGCACAGAGAGGTTACCTATTTTAGGCCACCCAGCTTCTAAAGGCTTATGCAGTATTTATTCAGGCTTAATCCCGAAGCTTATTTTCTTAACCACCATGCTTTAAGACACTGATTAAGAGATCTCTTTACATCAAACCTGGACTCATGTAGAGGTAATAGCTGAAAACTAAACTTAGATGCCCAGGAGAGGGATTCTGGTTGTGTTGTAATCTACTAACTAAGTTAATTAGTTAACTTATTGAACCACTATGCATTAAATAGTGCCCATATTTCTCAAAAGTGCTGAATTTCAAGACTATGCACTCAGGAAAGAGCAGAGCTGGAAAAATATTTCAATTTTGTTCTAATACTTTTGATCAACATAGATGCTTTTATCTTCTTCAGCAGTTTAACTATGAAAAGTGAAGCTTGGGGCTTCCCAGGTGGCGCAGTGGTTGAGAGTCTGCCTGCCAATGCAGGGGACATGGGTTCGTGTCCCGGTCCGGGAAGGTCCCACATGCCGTGGAGCAGCTGGGCCCGTGAGCCATGGCCGCTGAGCCTGTGCTTCTGGAGCCTGTGCTCCGCAACGGGAGAGGCCACAGCAGTGAGAGGCCGCGTACCGCAAAAAAAAAAAAAAAAAAAAGAAAAGTGAAGCTTAAGTAGACACACAATATAGGCTGCTGTTCTAAATATGATTAAGAAGTTTAAGCATAAACAGCAAATAACAAATACTGTCACTTTTTGTTATGTTTTCCTGCAAGTGTTTATTTTAAAATATGTAATCCATTTTTGACAAAAAGCACACAAGTTTGCAGGCTTGCATTACATTTGCGTCATTGAAAATAATTTGTTTTGAATTATGTGTAAGGAATAAATGTAATTTCTGGGTTCCTGTAAGTGCCCTGTCATAAGCTCTCCTTAAGTTATTTCACACCCTGCAAAGTTTAATTTAAGCATGCTAGTTTTATTTGATAGGTTAAAAGGAATTAAATTAGTTTTAAAATAAATTATGCTGCAAATAATATAAATGCTAATAGGAAATGTATTCCATAACACTAACGCTATATTTCTTGAGGCTGCTGAAGCCCAGTTATTATTATCATTATAGGCAATCTTAGCCTACAATTGATCAACTTAGGAAATGAGTTTTGGGGACACAGGGGAAAGCATGTGTGTGTGTGTGTGTGTGTGTGTGTGTGTGTGTGTGTGTGTGTGTTGAGGAAGGTAGGGACAGTCCACCTTTTGTGGCCCTGCTTTCTCTGATCTCATGATGATGTGAACTTTCCTTTGTTTCCTTGTTCTTTAGCTTGGAATCTTGGGGTGCGACTGTCCCAGTGAGTTAGCTACCTTTTTTTTTGCAGCAGAGAGAGCCAACAAGAAACTGGTGCTGGTGCAGAGGGAACTAACAAGATATTGGAGTATTGGGCGTGTGTCTCCCAGAGATACCTCTCCTCCCTAAATGAAGAAGCTGTGGACGGCTGCTCATACTGCTTGGGGAAAGTAGGATGGGCTCCTTAGATCCCAAGTTGGGACTTTTATGGGTATTTTGCCATAAAAATACTGTTGTATATTATTTTGAGAGAGTAGAAATAATGGTGTTGTTAGTAGTCTGTCTCAGATACATTCTAGGTTAAGGTGTATTTGTATATTTGCAAAGTGGCCCAGGAACAAATGAGAAAAAGATGTCTAATTCTAAATAACCAGCATATAAACTGCCTCTGGGAAGATAACCCTTTCCTAAGTTGATGGCTGCTTGTCATTCTGCACTTGACACCATTAAGTTTGTAGCTGGTGGATGTTTGTGGTCTTATAATTTCTTTTTTTAAAAAAATTATTTATTTGGTTGCGCCGGGTCTTAGTTGCGGCATGCAGGATCTAGTTTTCTGACCAGGGATTGAACCCGGGTCCCCTGCATTGAGGGTGTGGAGTCTTAACCACTGGACCACCAGGGAAGTCCTAAGTGGTCTTATAATTTCTTGACCTTGTCTGCCAGGTTGGTCTTAGACACAGGAACAAAGTATTAACCTCATAAAGAAATCATATTGAGGGGCTTCCCTGGTGGCGCAGTGGTTGAGAATCTGCCTGCCAATGCAGACGACACAGGTTCGAGCCCTGGTCTGGGAAGATCCCACATGCCATGGAGCAACTGGGCCCGTGAGCCACAATTACTGAGCCTGCGTGTCTGGAGCCTGTGCTCCGCAACGACAGAGGCCGCGATAGTGAGAGGCCTGCGCACCGCAATGAGGAGTGACCCCCACTTGCCACAACTAGAGAAAGCCCATGCACAGAAATGAAGACCCAGCACAGCCATAAATAAATAAATAAATAAATACATTGTGTATTAAAAAAAAAAAAAAAAAAAAAAAAGAAATCATATTGAAATAAGCAGCATAGATCTCTAAGGTGAAACCTCATACTTTCTGTCTTTACATAGGATTTACAAAAAAGCACTTACAGAAAGGGTCTGAGCTATTCAAAGGGTGAAAGAAAAAAAAAGATGGAAGGGAGGAGGGAGGGAAAGACCGAAGGAAGGAAGGAAGAAAAAGACAGTTGGAGGGAAGAAAAAAAGAAAGAGTTGGACATGGCCTAATAATAGTTTTCACATTATTAAACCTGTTTCCTTGCCCTAATTTCATCATCACGGCATTCATGGTGAAAGCTGTAAGCTCAATAATGTGAAATGTAACTCATTCATTCATTTGTTTATTCTGTATTATTTTTACAGACTCCTCCGTGCCTATTTTTCTCTTAAAATGTTACTAAGTAGCCAGCAGAGGGTACTCTTTCCTTAATTTAAGTCTTTCCAACGACTTCCCAAAAGGGACCAAGCTGTTTTTATAAGATCAAAAACTGTTATCCAGTGAAAAGAGCTGAAGGACCTGTAACCTCTCTTTTCTTTCCTCTTCCAAATGTTACAAAATGGAATACGTAAAAGGCATAGGGGATGCAGTCTCTTTCAGCTTTTTTTGCTAATAGTAAAATCTAATCTTGATGCCTTCCTTTCTTTAGTGGAGCTAGGATTATCAAGCCTGTGTCCTCCTTCATGAACTGATGTTTTTTTTCAGTTTGCTACATTCTTGAAGATTCCTTTTTTCCTCAATCTGTGTGTGTGTGTGTGTGTATGTGTGTGTGTTTGTATTCTTCCTTTCTTTCTATACCAACGTCCAATAGAGATATAATGCAATCCGCACGTGTAATTAAAGTTTTTCGTAGTCACCTGTTTCGTAAAATGAAACAGGTGAAATTAATTTTAAATATATTTTATTTACTCCAGTGTATCTAGTTTTCATCATTTTAATGTGTAGCCAAAATAAAAATATTAATAAGAAATTTTACTTTTTTTTTTTGGGTACTGAGTCTTTGAAATCCGATGTGTATTTTATGGCACATCTTAACGGCACAACTCAACTTGGCCTGTCACTTTCAACTGCTCAATAATTACATGTGACCAATGGCTACAGTATTGGACAGTCAGCTCTACACCTCCCCCCTTTCTTTCATCATTTCCCCATCTCTACCTAAACTGGCAGAAATCAGTGTATTACAAAATGATGCTATGTGTGCAGGGACCCTTTAGGTCTAATTATCTACTAATTTGGATCATGAAGGAAACATGACAAATGACCTGCATTGCTTTGAGAGACTGGCATCTACCAGTTTTGAGATCTTTTAATAGAATGTAATAATATTTCTTAGCCTGTTGATTTTTAAGTGGCTCTGATTCTCTCTAGCACAATAGGAGGTGTAGATTTGACTCAAAACTTTCAATTTTATTTTTCTGACTTTGTTTTCAAATACATGATAATAATTACAATCTACTGTGTATTTCCTATATGCCGAGGACTGTGTGCTAATTATTTACCCAGATGATTCCATTTAATTGTCACAATAGCCCTTTGGGTTAGCTACTATTATTATCACTTCTATTTTAAAGATGAGGAAACTGAGGATGGGAAGGGCTAGGGAATTGTCCAATGTGACCCAGCTAGAACACAGCAGAGGAAAGCTTTCATGCTGGGTCTGCAGGGCTCCAAATCCCAGCTTCTTTAACTTTATGCAAGTTGTGAGTATATTAACTGCAAGTTTAGGATGTCGGTAAAAAGTAGAATTCTGCAAATGGAAGTAATCCTAGAGTCCCTGTAATCACACCTTTCTGTTTTATAGGAAACACACACACACACAAAACCAAACCTGAGGCTGAGGGAGGCTGAGTAGTTTCTCCTTTGAATGTTCAGGTCTAGAACCCAGGCCTTCTGATTCCAAGCCCAGCGCTCTTTCCTCTGATTAGAAATGTTTCCAGATTTGGACTCCAGTTTATAGGACCATTAACAGTCCTCTCTAAAAATGAGGCAAGAGGTTTCAAATTCTTCTCAGGGCAAAACAGAACTGACATCAAAAGATTTGTTTGGGGTCATTTGTTTCATCGTGACTTTGATTTGGCCTTGGTCTTTATTTAGCATTTCAGTTTTATGCTCTGCGACAAGTTTGGCCTTGTCGGAGGACCGTTCAAAGGTCAGAGAGCTGGCTGCTGACGATTGGATGCTCCTTCAGAAGCCAAAGTCTATTACTGTGCAGTGGAAATCCCCAGCTCACCTCTGCAGAAGTATTGTGTCCACTCTCTGGAAGTTGTGGGCATTGCAGGCTTTTCGCACCCTGCTCCCTGGGAGCCTGACGCTGGCCGTCAGCACTTCATCCTACTGGGACCTGGGTCACAGCAGGTCAATGGCTCTCTGGTGATCTGGGCATCCTCTTTCTCTCTCATTCAGTCAATGATTCTGATTCTCTTTCACTTTCTCATCAGGGGCTGTGGTCTAGAGGAGAAAGACTATTCTTGAATTTGTTAATTGTGCTATTATTTTTTCTTCTCTGATTTGAGTACAGAACTCCCCAACATCTTGCCTAAGGCTCATGATAACTCTCATAAAGCTTTTGTTTCCAAGTAATAGCTCATGCCAACATCTATAAATAGGCTTCCTCTAATCTTGGATATACAACACATTTTTCATATTAAACAGTATATTTAAGTATTCCTCCAACTATTACTTCTCAGCTAATATTGAATTTGTTCCAAGAGTGACAATATTATTCAAGGCTAAAAATATCCCATCCATAACCTGTTTAATTAGATAATTCTCTTTATCTTTATGAAAAAGGATGATCTGGATTTAAGTTCCAGCTCTGCCACTTAGTAGGCAATGACCTTGGGCACATTGAGTAACCTCTATGAGTTTCAGTTTCCTTACCAATAATATAAGACTTTGTACTTTACTTTGTAAAGTACAAACTATTCAAACCTTAGTTTATGTCACATTTTCACGTACCTGTGAACATGTGAATACATATATGCTGTGGACATGATTGTTTATATGTCATGATGTAGACTTGGACCAGTCCAGGTCATAGTTATCACTCTAGGGCAGTGGTTCTCAACTGGGGGCAATTTTGTATCCCAGGGGATATCTAGCAATGTCTGGAGATATTTTAGAGTGTCACTTTAGGGAGAGGGTGTAGAATTTTAGTAGGTAGAGGCCTAAGACTCATCTAAACATATCCTACAATGCACAGGTTAGCTCCCACAACAAAGAATTATCTGTTTGAGAAAACCTCCTTTAGGGCATTGCTTCTCAAACTTTAGCATCTATCAGTGTCACCTGGGAAGCTTGTTACAGCACAAATTGCTGGACTCTATCCCTACATTTTCTAATTCAGAAGGTCCGGGGTGGGTTCCAAGAATTTGCATTTCTAAGATGTTCCCAGGTGATGATGATGTCGCTGGTCCAGGAACCACACCCTAAGAACCACTGCTGATGATTTTATCAATATGCACTTGTTGGTTTCAGAGGCTGCTTTGCTTAGCCTACCAAGTAAGCTAGTGTTTTTACTTGTTAAATGGTACAAAATTTGTACCAGCTAGTGGAGGAGTCTGGCTTCAGGTCCAAATCCCTTGTGTGATCTCTGTGTGATTAGAAGCAATTACAAAGCTTTGCTTGGCAGGCCTCATGGAGGGAAGCTGCCCTCCCCACTCCAGACTTGGTGCATTACAGTTTGACTCAGGTCCCCCCACCTCTCCATGATCATAGACGTAGCTGCCTTCCTAGCCCAGGTGCCTCCATTCTAATGCCTCTTTACTGAGGGTCTTGGCTAAGACACTTCTCCCCTTGACTCACCTTTCCATTCCTAGCCTTTTCCCTTCCCCCTTTCTCCAGCTTATGGGGTCCATAAAGAGGGAGGAGCCTTTGGTTTAGGGCTCCTTTTGCTTGTGAGTTGATTTCTCTGACTGTCCTGCATGTCGTATGAGCCTCACCTGCGTTGTTTTCTGGCGGAAAATGGAACAGAGGGGAGCTGAAGCCTTTCTCTTTTGCCTCTTACTTGCACTGTCATAGTAAGTGAATAAAGCCTTGATTGTTACTCTCAGTTTGACTCATTGTCCTAATCTACCCCCTTGAAACCTGATTGTTCAACAGTAAGTATTAAGTATTTTCCTTTACCTGTAGTCTCCCCTCAACCCATGTGCTGTCAATACAAATGTTATAGTAAAAATATGTGGTGTCACTGCCTACTCCAGAGAAGCAATTCTCATCCTTGGCTGTACATTGATATTACCTGGGGATCTTATTAAAATGCAGTTTCTAATTCAGTAGGTCTGAGGTGGGGCTTGAGATTCTGCATTTCTGCAAAGCTCCAAGATGATGTCAATTCTGCTGGTCCAGGGACCACACTTTGAGTGGCAAGACTAAAGTTTCAAGGAAGTAATGATTTCAGTAAGAGAATTACCGTAAATACACAGACATACAAAACAATTACAGTGATGCCACTCAGTGGTATCAGCTGTTTCTAATATTAAAGAATGAGGTGATTTTAGAACAGTGGCGCTCAACCCATTTGAGGAACTTATAATTTTTAGCATGAAAACTCAAACAGAGTGTTTGAGTGTGGCTGGAGCCTGGAGAGCAGAGGAGAGTGCGAATTCTTATGAATCTGGACAGGTACTATATTCAGGACTCATTTGGTTACAGACAGTAGAAGCCCAACTTAGGGAGTTGAAGTATACAAGGGAAACTGTTGGCTGGTTGAAGTCCATGAGTGGAGCTGGCCTCAAGGGCAGTGAAATGAGACCATCAGGTCTGCTTCTTTGCTCTCGTACTCTACTTTCCTCTGTGTGTTGGTCTTACTCTCCATTTCAGAGGCATGTCTTTCATATGGATGGGAAATGGCAGGGCATGATTAGAGGCAGCTCAAGGTTTACAGCATCCCAGTTTAGCTACTAAAAAGGAAAGTGAGGTCTTCTTTCTTCCAGAATATAAGAACTCTATTTGCAACTTATACCATTCTAGCCAATGACTGTGGCTGGGGATGGAAGGCTTACTGTGATTGGCTGTCCACCAAAAGCACAGGTAGTGGGGAAGGGATATTACCTTAGGGAGAAAAGAGTTGCTTTTATCTAGAAAAAAAGGACAAGGGGAGGCTGAGCAGACAGAACCAAAAGATATTCACTAGAAATATCTAGTAGGAATATGGAGGGAGTATACATACCACAATAAGACCTTGAACTTTTCCCTAAAGGTAGCTTAGATGAAAAGTTTAGTTTTGAATACATTGTTGAGCTGTATGTGAACTGTATGGTAGCCAGCAGATATTTGGAGCTCACCTAAGGAGAATGGGAAAAGAAGAGAAAGGAAGAAAAGAAAAAGAAAAGATTTTCAAATAAATTGAAAATATTACTATTGCACACAAAATATGAGATAGAAAAAAATTAAAATTTCTTTTCAATATTAATAACACCACTGCAATCCCCTTACGTTGACCTTGAGATGTTCGCTAAGTACCTGTGGTTTGATGACAACTCCAGTTCTTAGGCTAGAAAACAGATTTATTACCCGTTTGTTTAGGTCATAGTCTTCCTTCTGAATCGTTCTGAAATTAATCATTTCTCCTATAGGCATATGGTCAAGCACATGATATGTAGTTACCATAGTAATTGAGTTCACATGAATTAGTCAGGGGAGCAATATTCCAACTTAATTAAAACATACAAGGATATAGTTTATAGATATGTACAGTTGGTCAAAATGGATTACCCATTAATGTTATAATATTGGGATTAATAGAAGCAGAATTGTCTTTTTTTAAAATTTATTTATTTTATTTATTTATTTTTGGCTGTGTTGGGTCTTCGTTGCTGCGCCTGGGCTTTCTCTAGTTGCAGTGAGCTGGGGCTACTCTTCATTGCGGTGCGTGGGCTTCTCATTGCGGTGACTTCTCTTGTTGTGGAGCACGGGCTTTAGGCGCGCGGGCTTCAGTAGTTGTGGTGCACTGGCTTAGTTGCTCTACGGCACGTGGGATCCTCCCAGACCAGGGGTCAAACCCATGTACCCTGCATTGGCAGGCAGATTCTTAACCACTGCACCACCAAGGAAGTCCCATAAGCAGAAGAGTCTTGCTAGTTTTTTTCAGGTTTTAGCTCAGTCAACAGGAACTGGTCTAGCAGTTAAGATTAGATAAGATCATAAAAATGTATGTGAGAGCAAATTGTAGGTTCTGTAAATTGTGTCTGTGTAACTTGAAGGGATTATGGAGGAAAACATAATCTAGTGGGTCTATTACCTAGACTTGTGCTGTCCAACATAGTAACTATATAAATTTAAATTAATATTAAATAATATAAAAAATTCAGTTCCTTAGTCACATTAGACACACTTCAATTGTTTAATAGGCATATGTGGCTACCGTCTAACATATTGGGCAACACCTGTAAAGAACATTCCTATCTTCATGGAAAGTTCTACTGGACAACACTAATCTCGACACCATCAATGGGTCAAGTTCCCTTTCTTTGGGATGAAATAAGCCAAATACAAATTTTAAAAGGGATTTTTCTCTCTCTTCGTGCCCCAAAGTAAGTTCTGTCAGCGCCACCTTAAAACACACTCCCAGATCTAACCTCTTCTCTCCTTTTTTTTTTTAATTAAAACATTTTTCTTTTGGCTGCACTGGGTCTTTGTTGTGGCACGTGAGCTCCAGAGCACATGCGCTCAGTAGTTGCAGCGTGCGGGCTTAGTTGCCCTGCGGCATGTGGGATCATAGTTCCCCGACCAGGGATTGAACCCACGTCCCCTGCACTGGAAGGCAGATTCTTAACCACTGGACCACCAGGGAAGTCCCTTCTCTCCTCTTCTGCTGCTATCCTCTGAGTCCAAATCATTATTACCTCCCATTTGCACAACTGCAGTTGCCTCCTGAACTCACCTGGTTTCCATTCATTCCATTTATTTTTTTATTTTTTTTTTTGCGGTACGCGGGCCTCTCACTGTTGTGGCCTCTCCCGTTGCAGAGCACAGGCTCCGGACGCGCAAGCTCAGCGGCCATGGCTCACCGGGCCAGCCGCTCCGCAGCATGTGGGATCCTCCCAGACCGGGGCACGAACCCGTGTCCCCTGCGTCGGCAGGCGGACTCCCAACCACTGCGCCACCAGCAAAGCCCAGCCCTGATCTATTTTTAAAAAATCACCCTGCTGGTCTATGGAGACCACATATAAATGAAATGAATGGGGCTTCCCTGGTGGCGCAGTGGTTGAGAGTCCGCCTGCCGATGCAGCGGACACGGGTTCGTGCCCCGGTCCGTGAAGATCCCACATGCTACAGAGCGGCTGGGTCCGTGAGCCATGGCCGCTGAGCTTGCGCGTCCGAAAAAAAAAAAAAAAATCAAATGTAATTTTTTTTTAAAGGAATGCAAAAGAAGGAAATTGAACATTTATTGAATTCCCATTATTTGCACCACTGTGCGCTGTTCTTTTAAGTAAACTATCTTCTTTAATCTTTACAATAATATATGAGGGAGATATTTCTTTCTTCTTGCAAAGGTGGAAATTAAGGTTCAGAGAAGGCAAATAACTTGTGTGTGTTTACCTAGCTGGTAAGTGGCAGAGCTGTTGAAGAAATGAGTGAATGATCAGGCAGCAAAGTCCACAAGCTTCCAATGAGACTGACTTGCCAAACGTTGTTAAACCCTAAAGGAGATTTGTTATTGAGCTTCTTTCTTTTGTATCTTTATCTACTGTATATCTTTATTTATCTGGACTTTGCATCTTTAGTTGAGGACACCAGTCTCTTGATCAGATTAGAGTTGAAGGTCTCTATTCCTTTAACTTCCAAATATGCCAAAGTGACCGGCAGAGTTTTGACATGACTTATACTGAAAGGATTCTCTCCCTGACATCATCCTAGAGTTTAAAGCAGTGGCTCTCCACTTTTCTGGGTTTGAGGTATACTAGAATTTTTGAAAGCATACAAAAAGAAGTTGAGAGATTAAAAATAGCATACACACAGAAAGCCAGAAAAAATGATAATGAAGCATAATAAAGTAAAACATCTCAATATATGTAAGTACAACCACAATTATCACACTGTCAGTCACGGCGTCTCTTTGACACTACCACCTCTTTCTCTGCGTTGGACTATGTGTTCCATCTGTCACATCACTGTGTTCAGAGTATGCATACTGCAGCAAAAGTGAGTCTTACTACTTTTATTATCTTTGTTGTTGCTGGGGGATCTTTGCTGTTGCTGTGAAGAGAATGCAACATAGCAGTTGGTCAGAGTAGGAGGCTCTTTGTTTTCTCCTAAGAAACAGACCTCACCCCCATTTTATCCTCTGAGTGGCAACATTGGGATGTACAGAAAGCTGTCTGCATCAGCTTCTTAAACAATGGAGATTCCCAAGCCTCAGTGGTCTTGGACTTCATGTCTTGGGTTGGATTTTAACTCAAAACAGCTCTGTGGCTCTTTCTCTTACAAAAGACATCTCTTGCTTGTTTTCCCAGTAAGAAACCCTGAGTTCCAGGGGTCATATGATATATGAATATCAGAGGATATTAAGTATATCAGAGGATATTTCTGTATGTATCTCTTAGGCCCCTTTGCCAAATTCCTCTGTATTACACAGGTCCTCGTCCTTCCCAGGTTTCCAACCGTCTGGCCATGCAGCGGCTCTAATTTATGTGGAGAGTTCCCATCAGCACAAACTCTTGCCATGATGCTGTTTACATTTTTTTTCCTTCTTGATACACATTTTCCCCGCAAACCAGTCTCAGACCTTGTATCCCCCAAGGCCATGCTACTCAGAGGGTGAGCGTCAACATCAAGTCAAATGATCCTGTTAAAACAACAGATAATTCCACTCTGGGTATTTATTAGAAGGAAATGAAAACACTAATTAAAAAAATATCTGTACCACCAAGTTCATTGCAGCATTATTTACAATAGTCAAGACATAGAAACAACCTAAGTGTTCATTGATGGGTGAATGGATAAAGAAAATGTGATATATATAATGGAATATTATTCAGCCATAGAAAAAAAAGAAATCTTGCCATTTGTGACAACATGGATGGACCTTAAGGGCATTATGCTAAACGAAATAAGTCAGACAGAGAAAGACAAATACTGTATGATCTCACTTATATGTGGAATCTAAAACGAAAAACAAAAAAACAATTGAGTTCATAGATACAGGGAACAGATTGGTGGTTGCCAGAGGCAGAAGGAGAGGGGTGGGTGAAATGGTTGAAGGTGGTCAAAGGTACAAACTTCCAGTTACAAAAGAAATAAGTCCTGGGGGGCTTCCCTGGTGGCACAGTGGTTAAGAATCCGCCTGCTGATGCAGGGGACATGGGTTCGAACTCTGGTCCGGGAAGATCTCATGTGCCGTGGAGCAACTAAGCCTGTGCGCCACAACTACTGAGCCCGCATGCCACAACTACTGAAGCCCGTGTGCCTAGAGTCTGTGCTCCACAACAAGAGAAGCCACCACAATGAGAAGCCCACGTACCACAACGAAGAGTAGCTCTTGCTCACCACAACTAGAGAAAGCCCATGCACAGCAACGGAGACCCAACGCAGCCAAAAATAATAAATTAATTAAAAGAAAAAAGAAATAAGTCCTGGGGATGTAATGTACAGCATAGTGACTGTAGTTAATAATACTGTGTTGTATATTGAAAGTTGGTAAACGAGTGGATCTTAAAAGTTCTCCTCATACACACAAAATTGTAACTGTGTGTGGTGATGGATGTTAATTAGACTTACTGTGGTAACCATTCCAAAACGTATACTAGTATCGAATCATGTTGTCTACCTGAAACTAATATCATGTTATATGTCAATTACATCTCAATTTAAAAAAAAACAAACTTTTTTTCCCCCTCAAGTTTCCTTCTGTTCTACTTTCAGAAACATTCTCCACATCTCCTCTCAACCAGAGCTATGGTTTACATTTAAACTATTGCTGTCCAAGTAGAAAAACCCCTTTGCACCCCTTTAAATGCGTTCACTATTCCCCACCCCGTCATAAGAAGCATGAGTCTGGAAGCTCACAGTAGTCATTGCATTTCCAACGGCACCGCAGACTGACCCATAAGCAAATCCTCCACATGGAGGCGAGCTTTGCTGTTTTCCACTCTGCGCTGACCAGACTTACCCACATATGCTAATTTGAGAACCTCCTTTGCTCAAAGGGAAAGCTTGTCTGGATTAGAAAAGTCCTGTGTAGAAACTTGACACTGTCCCGGGCCGGGAGTATTTGGAATCACACACAGGAAAGGGCTGTGTATTTGTTGACCTGCCTGCATGACAGAATGTGTGTGTGGCCGTCTCTAATTACAGCCCTCCAGGAAGCATCACCCCCAAAGTACGACTGCTATGAACTCCGCTTCATCCTCATTAACCGAGGTGGAGATTCTCTTTCTGCCTGTATTGTCTTCTAAACCATATCCTTCCTGCAGTCTTTTTTCATGCCTTGGAGACTCACTGGCCATCCTCTGGGGGCACACGGGCCTAGCTTTGCCCCGATCAGATACATTCAATAGTTATTCAATAGCTTTTGTGAATAACCAGCTCTCCTTAGTCAAACACTGGGTCCCGTTGAAGTGCCATGCACAGGGCCCTAGAGAGCCCCAGGTATGATTTGTCACACTGAGAAAAATGTGTTCAGAGGCGAAGGGAAGAAGCTAACCTGTAGCCATTTGATTTCCACCCAGGTATCCAGGTCTGGTGGGATTAGAGGCTGATTAGCCTCTGGGCCAATACTGATCTTCTGCTTTGTCTCTAGGATCCCAACACTGGAAGTAGAGCTTGCCCTGGGGGATTTTAGGTTTAAGAGGCCTTTCTCTCTGATCCTTCTCAATCCTCCTGTAGGTGGTTTGTCCCTTCTCTTCCACCCCTCCCCCTGCACAATGCTAATTTATTAACCTTCAACAGGTCAGGTGCTGCCCTTCATTCTGATCCTGGCTCAATCCATGGAGCTTCTTGTGCTCTGAGCTGAAAGTTGAAATGATAAGGATGAGGTCTTTGGCCCAGAGGAGGGCCTGCTTGGTTGTTGAGTCTTACCTGTAAACTCATAATCCCAGTGAAATCTGATTAATGAGCTAAAGGACAGTCAAGTTGCATCCTTAAGGAAGGAGCAAGTAATTGTTTACCTGGAGAAGTGGGGTAGGGGGAGATTCCAGGCCATGGGGATAAACATCACATATAGAGGTACAGGGGCACAAAAACACATGGTACACTCAGGAAAGAGCTATAAGAAATTCACTGACAGGGACATTCTTTTCATAGATCTTATTCTGGAAGTTCAGTGTAGGTGGGCCAGCGGAGGAACAGGGGTGGTGACATTCAAGAGTGCTTTAAACCACCTACCCATGCTGCCTAGGACTGAGGGTGTGTCCTGTCCAGAGTTACCCCTTGGGTGGAAGGTATATGGCCCTGCACTCTAGCTTTGTTGGAGGAAGGAGGCTACATGGAGGGAGTTTCCGTTTTACGGTAGCACAGAAAGAAATTTTTTTCCTTAAAATATTGCTGTAAGTAGCTCTCTGAAAGTAGGCTCTAGACAGTCCTTGCCTGCCTCCTGACCTTTTCTTCCTACCACTGGGGTCCCTTGAATCTCCCTGTCTTCCCATTGGTAGGCGCATGCCAGTCCCCAGTCTCTAGGATCAAGCCAGACAGGGCTACAGGTAGCCCATATGGAATCTCCACTAGTATTAGAAAGAAGCACTTTCCTATGGGTGGTCCAGGGCTTAGCAAGCCTAAGCCTTCTTTGTGAGCACCAAAAGGTGGCCCTTCTGAAGAAGAAGATGCTCCCTTCTTCAGGTAGAAGGAGCTCAGCAATGGGGTCATGGCTTAGAGAGCAGAGCTGAGCTGGGTTTTGGTCCCTACCCACTTCTTTTGGTCTAGGGCCCTTGTACTGATCACAGTCTGCATAACTACACGAAGCAGCCCTGAAGCATGACCTCTGGTGGAGAGTCCAGAATTGTAAGACTTGTAATCGAATCACCCCTGCCACTAGTTCCCCTCTAGTCTGATGCCCCAGCTTTGAGCAGGATTTTGCACTAGGATTTAGGGTAGGTGTGTGACCCAGTTCTGGGGAAATCTGCTGAGGGCTTCTGGGGAGGATTTTCCTCCCTCACCACCTAACTTTGGAAGTTGTCATGTGGGGATGTGGGCTATAGAGCTGCAGCAGCCATCTTGAGACCATGAGGAAATAAAGTTATTAAAAACAGCAGCAAAACTAATAAAAAGCCTTGACTTTACTGAGATGCTAAACTAACTAATCCTGTTTCTGGACTTCTTGTTATTTGAGAGAATAAATGTCCATTGATTAAACCATTTTTGTTGAGTGTTCTGTTAATGGCTAGTGAAAATATCTGATAAGGAAACTATGACTTGCCAGGTACTGTACTAGAGCCTCATAATATTCATAACAACTCTAAGCAGTATGTACTGCTATTATCTCTCCTTTTGGATATGAAGTTCAGAAATATAATGTGTTTTGCCCAACAACACTGAATTTCTATTGTTTAAGCCCCTCAGTCTATGGTATTTTGTTATGGCAGCTCTAGCTAAGACACCATTTTTTTTTTTTTTGGCCTTGCTGCATGACTTTCAGGATCTTAGTTCCCTGACCAGGGATGGAACCCAGGCCCCCACAGTGAAAGCTCAGAGTCCTAACCACTGGACCACCAGGGAATTCCCTAGACACCCATTTTAAAGATGTTGATACCTATTGCCAAATTGTCCTCCAGAAACATTGTAGCAATTGGCACCCACATCAGTAGCATACAAAAATACACATTCCCTGTACTTATACCAATACTGCATGTAGTCTTAGAAGACCTGAATTTGAATGGCAGTCAACCTTCCAGCACCTGGGTATGCTTGGGCAAGCCACTTTCCCCCCTGAGTCACATAACAATAATTATCCCAGCTTTATTAGTGCCATCTCACAGGCCCATTGAGAGTGCCAACAAGAGAAAGAATGAGAAGACATTTTGTAAACTGTAAAGTAAAACACCTGTGATAGTGGTTGTATTAATTCATCTTCCTGCCTCAGTAAACAAACCATAGAATGTTTTGGAGGTCAAACAAAACAGTCTGAAATAATACTGCAGTGTTTAATTGACTCAAATTGTGTGAAAATTAGTCAAAATGAAACATCAAAAATACTTAGGTAAGTCCCGAAGTTCAAGTTGAATCTGAATTCAATGTAGGCTGGCCCAAACAATTTTCTGATTCCAGAAGTGTAGCTCAAGAGTCCAAGAACTTCCCTTTCTTCATTAAGAATTATATTCCTGTGCTACTAGTTTGAATCTTCCTTCGAGGCTGACATTCTTATCCTCCATGGACCCCATCTGAGAAGCTTCATCTGTCATCCCATCTCCAAATTACAACCACCACTGGGGCTGGGAGAGGATGCTTATTCCCTCCTCTTTTCTAACCTCTTCTGCTCTAGACCTTTCCTAGAGAAAGCTCTGTGGACCTAGGAAGGGGTCTGGATGAGTATTAAGTGCTGTGAGTTCCAAGAAAGAAGAAATCCCGTTACACACAATGACAGTGCACATTTGAGTAATGCTTATTTTACACCCATTTAATTAATGTCATTATTACTATTTCCTCTAGTAATTAATTTAATTTTAATTAGTAATAGAAAGATAGGCTAAGTCTATTTTCCCTTGAAATTAGAGAAATCTTACAAATTTAAAAAAATGCTTGGCCAGGAGGTGTAAAGGTTTTCATATGTGTGAGACTTTGGTCAAAACCCCATCTTACCAATTGTTCTCTCTTGGTCAATGGGTGTAGACATAAATTTAGGAATGGATTTTGATTGGTGATTCCATAAGATTCTCACTTTACTGAAATCCATTTCTTGATTTACAAATTGCATATCTAACTTAACGCACTTTTCCTTTACACACAGAATTGGTATAGTAATCATGTGTGTTTATAAGTGATAGTACCCTGAATTTGCAGATAAACTGCAATTTATACAGTTGGCCCTTGAACAATGCTGGCGTTAGGGTGGTCAACCCTCTGCACAGTTGAAAGTTCGCTGTTGGCCCTCTGTATCTGAGATCTCTCTGTATCTGAGGTCCTGCATCTGCAAATTCAACAAACCGCGGATCACGTATACTAATGTAGTATTTACTATTGAGAAAAATCTGCGTATAAGTGGACCTGCACAGTGGACCCTCAACAGCTCCTGTTGTTGAAGAGCCAACTTTATAAACAGTTGTGCCTCAAGCTGGCCCTATGCAAAATGGTAAACTCCTTCAGCTTCAGTTTTCTTCTTGTCTTTTCTACACCTCTTCTGTTATTCATAATTCCTCTTCTGCACAATGCCCAGGAAATCCTCTAGATCCCAATATTAAAATGTCATCTGAGACATGACACTTAAACCAAATCCTCAACCTTTGCCCTCACAATCGAAACTTACCAAGTCAGGATGTCAAATCATGAGATTCTCTGTGCTTCACAAAGTGACAATGAATTCATCTTATCGAATCAGTCTCTCCCTTTCTTGAAAATAAAGCAATTTTTTCCCTATAAATTAAAAAAATGTATACACCTGTGCATAAATGTATAAAGGTGATCAAAGTTTGCTTCTGTTTTTAAGTGAATTTCTTTTCTTTTTTGCTTGGTTTCCCCTCTCCCCCTCACTAGTATCCCCACATTACCCACTTCTCCCAATCCATGTTAACAAAAGTGTCCTTTCACATTTTCCTCCAACCTCACACGGTCCTACTCAAATATATACATGCAGAAGCCCACATATCTCTATGCATGTATTTTATACAAAGAAATCATACTATACATGCTTTTCTGCATCTTGCTGCTTTTCACTCAACAGCTCCAGGTACTGGTCCCTCTAAGCCAGTTTCCATGGCTTGGATCCATTCTTTCAAATGGCTATAGACCATTCCCTCATATAAAAATAATATGAATGAATCCACTGTTCCATTACTGATGGGCATTCACTTAGTTTCTATTTTTGCCATCATGTACTGAGCTCCAATAATCTATCTTTCACATAAATCCTCTGTACTGCAGCTTTCCGATTTTATAATGCAGACTCCCAGGAGTGAGGTTTCTGGGCTAAAGGGTATGTAGAATTAAATTTTAATTGATGTTGTCAGACTGCTCTCCAAGAAGACATTAATCTATCAATGCATAACTGTGTGTTTTCCTTGTAACCCTGCTAACAAGAGATGTTATCTGTTTTCGAAGGTTATCAGTCCAGTGATGTATAGAGTGATATTGTATTGTGCATTTAATTTGCATTTCCTTGACTCAGTAAATTTGAGTATATTTTTACTTTACTTCAAACCTTCTACAACTTGTATCCATTCAAGTTTTTTTTTTTTTCTTTTGCTACCTTCCATTAAGTTATGGGATGAGACATTTTACTTTAAATACAAAATTAATCTAGTTTTTCCTTCATAAAAAACCACATTCATTATATGAACATATATTCATATTTCTCTGCAATTGGATACTTCAATCACCCATATTAATTACAAATTTTAACTAAAGTCATTAATTTTGAGGTACATTTTCTACTTTTTCCCCTTCTGAAACTCCTTTATTCAAAGTTGGTGGCACTAGTTCTCAGATTTTCTTATGTCCCCCACCTCTGCTTTTCATTTTTCATCTCTGTGTCTTTTTGCTCTATTTGCTGGTAGGCCTTAAACTTTCTATTCCACCCTTTCTACGTAGTTTTTTCATTTCTACTTTCATGTTCTTAATTTCAAAGAACTTCTTTTCCTTCTCTGAATGTTTCTTTTTTTATGCTATCCATTTTGTTTCATGGATGGATTATCTTCTTTTAAATCTGAATATATATATAGAGAGAGAATATTCTCTCTCTATAAATATAACCTGAATGTGTGTGTGTGTGTGTATATATATATATATATATATAT
>NW_006786452.1:228999-255829 GCF_000442215.2 Lipotes vexillifer
TTTTTTTTTTTTTTTTTAAAGTATTTTTTCCTCTCTCATCACTCATCAGTCTGTTTCTTCCAAGATGCCTTCTTTGTGGGTTTTGTTTTTTTTTTTTAGAGTATAGTTGGTTTACAATGTTGCATTAGTTTCTGCTGTACAGCAAAGTGTATCAGTTATACATATCCATATTTGGTCTTTGTCTTCCACATTAGAGATGTTCCTCAGGTATCTGGTAATCCTCCGTGGTCTGCCCCTGTTTAAAAGTGGGGAGCTGAAATCCTGGAGGGCAGCTCCGAGTGTACTCTCAGGCTGGCAGGCTTGAGGTGATCTGGCTGTGGAATTTGTTGGGAACTCACCCTCCTCCTGATATCAGTATCTTTAGATCTGTCTTCTTGGGCCCGTCAGGTTCCCCTGAGAACACTCTTCCAGTCTCCTGCCTGTCTGGAGAGCAAGGGTTCATCAGCATTGTGGAAGTTGAGAAGGGCAGGAACACTGTGTACTTTGACTTAATCCCTCCGTTTCCACCCACACAGCCTCTCTTCCCCCTTCTCCAGAGAACAAAGCCCCACTCTTCCACTAGGGAGGGGGAACAGGAGTGTGGAGTAGAAAAGGGACTTCAGGGCCTGCCTGTGTCTCAAGCAGATTTCAACACATCCTCTTATTTTAGTTTCTTGCTTTGTCCCCACTTCCAGAGGTACCTGCTGCCACCAATTCCTGAGCCTTTGGAGGATTCTGCATTGTATCGAGTTGGTTCTTTTATTAAAAATAAATTTATTTATTTTTGGCTAAATTGGGTCTTCGTTGCTGCGCGGGCTTTCTCTTGTTGCGGCGAGCGGGGGCTACTCTTTGTTGTGGTGCACGGGCTTCTCACTGCGGTGGCTTCTCTTGTGCTTGTTGCAGAGCACCGGCTCTAGGCACGCGGGCTTCAGTAGTTGTGGCGCACGGGCTTAGTTGCTCCGTGGCATGTGGGATTTTCTTGGACCAGGGCTCGAACCCATATCCTGTCCATTGGCAACTGGATTCTTTTTTTTTTTATCATTAATGGGTGTTGTTTGAACGAGTTTGTTTCTTTTTCTTTTCTTTTTTTTAAAATTTATTTATTTATTTTGGCTGTGCTGGGTCTTCATTTCTGTGCGAGGGCTTTCTCTAGTTGTGGCAAGCAGGAGCCACTCTTCATCACGGTGCACGGGCCTCTCACTATCGTGGCCTCTCTTGTTGTGGAGCACAGGCTCCAGATGTGTAGGCTCAGTAGTTGTGACTCACGGGCCCAGCCGCTCTGCGGTATGTGGGATCCTCCCAGGCCAGGGCTCGAACCCGTGTCCCCTGCATTAGCAGGCAGACTCTCAACCACTGCGCCACCAGGGAAGCCCCAATAACTGGATTCTTAACCACTGTGCCAACAGGGAAGTCCTCAAGTTGGTTTCTGACCTTCTCTGCTGATGGCTTACCACTTCCGGTGAGCCAAGCCATCTGTTTTTCTCACATCTGGATACTTCCAAACCCAAACTTTGTGTTGCTGCCTCTCCAGTTCTCCATCTCCTTAAGGCTCTGTGCTCATTCATGACAAGATCTTTTGCTGTAGTTTTGGAAGAATTGAAATTAGATTCAGTCCTCTATCCTTATAGAGGCAAACCTTTCTTAATCACTTTGCTTTGTATGTCTTTCTTATAAGTAGTATACAGCTAGGATTTCTTTTTTAACCCAATCTGACAATCTCTGCTTTGTAGTTTAATGATCGAGGCATTCTATTTATTCCATACCTAATTTTATATTTTTTATTTATTTTAGATTTCTATTTTTTTCTTTTTTGTTTCTTTGTTAGATCTGATCATATTGCAATTCATTCCTTTTCCTTTGATAATGACTATACTTTTCCATTGTATCTTCTCTATGTGGTCCTCATAATTATATATGTACTTCTTTACCATTGTTGGAAACAAGATATCACTTATTTCTCTTATCAAGATGTTCTTTATACTTTACCATACATCCCTCCCATCTTGATTAGCCGACTCCTCCAGAATATTTTACTCTTCCTTCCACCTTCCCTCCCAGCAAATGAGACCTTTGGAAGTTTTATTCTAAATCCTCCCTACCTCCCAGCTTTAATTCTCAACTCCACTACTTTGGGGTGAAATAGTTGAGAACTTTTGATTTTACACTCCTGTTAGAATTTCTCCTTGCCATATATTTCTTCTTCAAGTGTCCCTTTTTGAGAATGATGTAGGGTTGTTGTGTTTAAAAACATTGGGATCCAGAGCCTGGGTTTGAATCCTGGTTCTGGCCCTTCCTTGTTTTGTGACTGTGGTAAAAGTCAAAAGTTAAGTAAACTTAATCACTCTGTGCCTCAGTTTCTTCCTTGGTGAAGTGGGTGTAATGCTAGTGCTGTCCTCATAAGGGACTTTGCAAATGTTTAGTTACTGCGTGACAAGAACTTAAAACAGCACCTCTTTCATAGTTAAGTAAATGTTAACTTATTTTTTAAATAAATTTATTTAATTTATTTATTTATTTTTGGCTGCGCTGGGTCTTCGTTGCTGCGCGCGGGCTTTTCTCTGGTTTCAGCAAGGGGGGGGGCTACTCTTTGTTGAGGTGCACAGGCTTCTCAATGAGGTGGCTTCTCTTGTTGTGGAGCATGGGCTCTAGGCGCACAGACGTCAGTAGTTGCAGTACGCGGGCTTAGTTGCTCTGCGGCATGTGGGATCTTCCCAGACCTGGACTCAAACCCACGTCCCCTGCATTGGCAGGTGGATTCTTAACCACTGTGCCACCAAGGAAGCCCAATGTTAACTTATTAATACTTTTAACTCATTCTTAGATATTAAATCATTGTTCATTTACATATATATTATCAAGATATATATGTATGTAACTACGTGTGTATATATATATATATATATACACATACATATATATAATGTTTTAGTGCTTATATTGACCTATCTATATTATATATGTACGTATGTATATATTCATAGTTTATTACTCATTTGTTTTTCCTCTTTTTATCTCCTTCTGTGTCTTGGAACCTCTGTTATTGTTTTTACTGGCAGGATATTTGGTTATAGAATTCTTGGATTGTAGCCATTTTCTCTCCAAATTCTTTATTTTTCTTTCATGATTTCCACCTATTTATGTTTTTGCTTTGTGCTTTAAGATTTTTATTCCATTAGATATTTTACACCACTATTTTGAATCTCAACATGGCGTTCTTTTCCTCCAGCTCATCTCATGAAATGTCAGCTGGAAATGATCATTTTTAACTTCAGATTGTTTTTGAACCTGATTTGGGACTTTTTTCGTTTCTTTCCCCTAGGCATTCTCCTCCACCTCTATTTCTCTTGGCCTGTGCTAAATCGGAACAATCCAATTGATTGCTCTCTCTCTCTCTGACCACTAAGCCTCTTATGTGTGTCAGTTTTTCTTCATTACCCGCTGTGGCGTAGTTCTGCTTGTGGAGGTCTCCAAATGGCAGCAGCCAAGCCTCCTAGGAAAGCAGAATAAATGCAGGCAGACCACTGGCCCATTGCTGAGGCACCAGGGACTGTCTCTTTTCCTTCTCTCATGCTTTCCCAGCTTTGTGACCTGTGAGCTCATCTCTCGAGGGCCAGGGAGACGGTCTCCCTGGGGTCCATAGATCCTTGCAGGCCAAGCTGGGTTCTCCAGCTCTGATTGCCAAGTCCTCTTCCAACCCACAGGAAGAAAGCCCTGCACCACTTCTCTCCTCTGCAATCCCCCACAGAGCCCAAGGCTTTCCTTGTATCTGGTTGCTTATTACTCTGGCATCGTGTGAGCAGAGGAGAAAAATGAGTTGGAGTCGGTAGTGGAAGGGAAGGGAATATTGATTACTGACTCCCTGAAAGGGGCCTCCAAAAATGTGGATAAAGCAAAGCAGAGTCTAAGAAGCTTCCTGGGGATAAGATGGTAAAGGTGGGATATTTAGGGGGTCTGGGGTAAAGTGGGTCTTTCAACACGGCAGGGGTTGACTGGGCTTGGGCAAAGTTTGTAATATAGTAACTGAGACTTGGGAGACATAAAGAGATTTGTGAAACCAGTCAGGAAGCATAAACATTCATCTGATAAACCTGGTTAAGGGAACTGTTGCTCTGAGAAGGGGATATTTGCTCTGAAGAGGACCAGTGAATGGTCTAGTGCTTGGATAAATGAATTTTTTGAGGAGGCTCCTGAAATGCTCAAGTTATTTGCAACTTCATCTTCCAAGTTTCCTGGAATAGTAGAGCGATGTTAATGTAGATAGTAAGATGTGTGGTTGCAGATGGTTCCTGGGTTCAGGGGTCAAGATCAGGCAACCATTCACCCATGCTTGTCTGTTACCAGCCACAGCCTTCACAGGTGTGTCTTAAGCTCTGCTCTTTGAGGGTCAGTGTTTCTGACTTTTGGTTGCACACAGAGCAATGATGCCACTAAAAGGAATTCTAGGCCAGATTGGAGGGACAGGTTGTCTCACAAAAGACAAATGCAGAATGGATTTGAGGATGGTTAAGATACTTCCGGAATCCTTACCTGGTCCCTGGTAGTTCTAAGCAGGGAGACAGGCTGGGAGACCTCCTAAAGGACACTGCTGTTGGTTAATTGACTAAATATTAAAAGTCATAGAGGCTCTGGGCCCTAGAACCACGAGCCACAACTACTGAGCCCGTGTGCCACAACTACTGAAGCCCGTGCGCCTAGAGCCCATGCTCTGCAACAAGAGAAGCTGCTGCAGTGAGAAGCCCACACACAGCAACGAAGAGTAGCTCCCACTCGCCGCAACTAGAGAAAGCCCGTGCACAGCAATGAAGACCCAACACAGCCAAAAATAAATAAATAAATAAATTTATTTAAAAAAAAAGTCATAGAGGCTCATATCAACTAAGCAGAAAATCATAAAATAGTCTAAGAACTATGGGATCCCATTGCCTTTACCGAATCCAATCAGAAAATAACATGATTGGATTTATTTATTTAATATGGTTTATCAGAGAACACTAAGGTTCTTTAAAACCATTCGTTTCGTATAAGACTACACCATCAATTTCTGGGTCTGTTCAGTGTTGCTTACACGGTTCTAGTCCACACTGGGCAAGGGCATTTGGCAATGAGGAGTATACTCGGTTTAGGAGAGCAGCTTCCGGGCTTCCCTCGTGGTGTAGTGGTTGCGAGTCCGCTTGCTGATGCAGTGACATGGGTCCGTGCCCCGGTTCGGGAAGATCCCACATGATGCCGAGTGGCTGGGCCCGTGAGCCATGGCCGGTGAGCCTGCGTGTCTGGAGCCTGTGCTCCGCAACGGGAGAGGCCACAACAGTGAGAGGCCCACGTACTGCAAAAAAAAAAAAAAAAAAAAAAAAAAAAAGGCCCTGAGAGGGAACATAGTACAGCAGCTTCCGTGGTTCTCCTTGGAGATATAATTCTTGCCCAAATCTGGGGGCCTTTTTTTTTTTGACACTAAATTACTTTTTACTTAAAAACTTGGGTGGCTATTTTTTAGTGGACTATATTTGGAAGTTAGTTTTACAATTAATAAAAGATTTTTATTCTGATTTAGAAAAAACAGAAGCAGAATGCTGATAGAAAACTAAACATTAGCAAATGATGATGATGATGATAACTTTCAGAGCTTACGTGATATGGGTCAGGTCCTGGACTCATGAGGAATGTCTGCAGTCCATTCCCTTGAGCTCATAGATTTTAGTCAAAGCAAAACACCCACAGTTCCCTTAGATAGAAGATGAAGATGGAAAGGGTCAGGCAGGAAACTCTGAAAGCCGAAGGATGCAAATGCTTCTCTCAACGGGTTACTTGACCTTTGACTTGGAGCCCTCGGGCAGTCTTGACTCTTTTCTTTAGTATTTGATCCTTAGCTGACGCAAGCCTTTTATTTATGTTTGTCCATTGGACCACAGGGCAGTTAGGCTGTTTTCACCTCTATAAAAGGAAGCGCAGAGTGTTTCCTTTGATCTGACCCACCCCTGCTGTGGCATCGCCATTCTCAGCTAACTTGGTCTTCCCCATGTAGGGCTCTGGATCCCACTCCTAAAAGCTCTAATTTAGGGATCAGAGCTTGAAATAGCCAAAAGGTATCCTGTTTGGCTGGTCATTTAAATAGCTAAGTCCCTGCCATGGCCATTTAAAACCCTCTCACCTTTCATTTAGCTAAGCAGTTCTTTTTTCAAATTAGGCTTTTTTGTGAATGTAACATCTCTTTTACTTTATCCACTGCAATTCTGCATCTATAAAAAGCATTGATTGAAGGAGGAGAGAGTGAAATCAACATTCCTTTTAGTAAATCACTTTAGTTGGAATTGTAGAACTAGCAGGGAACTGAGCATAATGGCTTCCAATGTCTCCCCCGTGAGTTCAGAGGCATGTAGGGTATGAATCCTGGCCCCAGTAATGACTAGCTTTTTGACCTTGGGCAAGTTACTTAACCTCTCTTTGTCTCAGTTTCCGCATCTATAAAATAGAGTGAGAATAGTGTTAATCCTCTAGACAGGACTGGTTACATAACTTACAGGGCCCCTTGTTCAAATTCCAGTGTTATGAAAATGCTGTGCCCATTGATCCAATTTCAAGATGGTGGGAACAGCATTAAACCAAGTGTGGGGTCCTTTGGAGCGTGAGGCCTGTTGTTGCTTCCCAGGGAGCTGGCCCTGCTCTTAGGACTGTTGTGAGGATTAAATGAATTATTGTGTTTAAAGTCCTTAGAGTAGTGTTTGGCACATATGCAATCTATGTAAATATTAGTTAAATCTAAAAAATGGCAGTGGGTTGATCTGGGAGCTAAAGAGCTTGTTACCAGCTCAGGGAAACAGTGAGTTGCTGGTAAAGTGAAGCTTAGCAGGGTCTGTGCTATGCCTCCCTGCCTAGTTTATTTACATATACTCCATGCTTTCTTCAGTGAAGTTCAGTCCTTCAATCAGTATTTTTGAATGCTTTTAATGTTCCATGCACAGTGGTAGAAAGTGACAATATGTAGCTCATGAGTTTTTAAAATTTATTTGGTATTTGTTCTTTATTGCCAGTGCTGCAGAACTCTAGAATAGACCTCAAGCTATTCTAAGTGTGTCATTGGACAAGCCATGAGATTCTTACCTCATTACGCCATAAGAATTTAGAAGTCAAGGAAATGACATTGGGATCTTGTCATTAAAGTATGAACAAAAGTTGTGAGTATAAATTATTTTAAAAATATAAATTATGGATGAGTTTTCTCATGGATTAAACCAGGGGGTAATTTAGGCGATCTAAAAGAAATCTTCCAATTGCATGGCGGCCTGGCCCGGGATCGCCGCCTCTCAGAGTCTTGGCGCTCCTGGGTGCGCGATTTGTCCTTACCCACCCAGTTATTGCCGCCACGCCCCCTCCCCCTTCCAGGTACCTGGAAACCTCGGGCTGGGGAGCCAATTCTTGCCGGGGACGTGGGCCTGGGAGGCCGTGGGAAGCCAAGGATACAGCAATTACATTTAGTCTTCATGCCTCAATAGGTTCTTCTTGGCTGTGACAATTTCTCATACTTTCCTCATTTTTGATGACCTCGACAATGTTGAGGAGTACTGCTCTGTTCTAAAGCCTCAGAGTTTTCTGCTTCAGTTGGCAGAAAGGAAAAGAGACAGTGGAGGAGCCACTTCAGATTCATGAAAACCCAAGCTTGGAGGTAAAGATCAAGATTCTCCATATGAATAGCCAATTATTTCTCAGCTATTTGTTGAAAAGGCTTTCCTTCCTCCCATTGAATTGATTTTTGCCTTTGTCAGAAATCTTTAGAACATATAAGGGAGCTGTCCTTCCTTTTTTATTACTGATATGGAACGATGGAGATCTCCTCTAGCACCTAGTGCTAAGGCAACATTTTCAATTTGAATATTCCATTGGTCAGGCTGCTGCTGGTGGCTTGGCTTTAGAAGACTAGCTGGGTGGCTGACAAAGTCTTGGTGCTCCAGCTGGGTGTCAGGCCTGAGCCTCTGAGGTGGGAGAGCCAAGTTTAGAACATTGGTCCACCAGAGACCTCTCAGCCCCACGTAATAACAAACGGCAAAAACTGCCTCAGAGATCTCCATCTCAAGGCCAAGACACAGCTCCAATCAATGACCAGTAAGCTACAGTGCTGGGCAGTCTATGCCAAACAACTAGCAAGACAGGAACACAACCCCACCCATTAGCAGACAGCCTGCCTAAAAAATCATAAGTTCACAGACACCTGAAACACACCACGAAATGCAGATCTGCTCAACAGAAAGACAAGATCCAGCCTCATCCTCCAGAACACAGACACTGGTCCCCTCCACCGGGAAGCCTACACAACCCACTGAACCAACTTTACCCACTGGGGGAAGACACCAAAAACAATGGGAACTATGAACCTGCAGCCTGCAAAAATGAGACCCCAAACACAGTAAGTTAAGCAAAATGAGAAGACAGAGAAATATGCAGCAGATGAAGGAGCAAGGTAAAAACCCACCAGACCAAACAAATGAAGAGGAAATAGGTGGTCTACCTGAAAAAAATTCAGAGGAATGATAGTAAAAATGATACAAGACAATAAATGAAATTAAAAATTCTCTAGAAGGAATCAATAGCAGAATAACTGAGGCAGAAGAACAGATAAGTGATCTGGAAGATAAAATAGTGGAACTAATTACCACAGAGCAGAATAAAGAGAAAAGAATGAAAAGAATTGAGGACAGTCTCAGAGACTTCTGGGACAACATTAAATGCACCAACATTCGAATTATAGGGGTCCCAGTAAGAAGAAGAGAAACAGAAAGGGACTGAGAAAATATTTGAAGAGATTATAGTTGAAAAACTTCCCTAATATGGGAAAGGAAATAGTCAATTAAGTCTAGGAAACACAGAGAGAAAATTCAAGGAGAAACATGCCAAGGCACATATTAATCAAACTATCAAAAATTAAATACAAAGAAAAAAATTAAAGGCAGCAAGGGAAAAGCAACAAATAACATACAAGGGAATCCCCATAAGGTTAACAGCTTATCTTTCAGCAGAAACTCTGCAAGCCAGAAAGGAGAGGCAGGACATATTTAAAGTGATGAAAGAGAAAAACCCTGCAACAAAGATTAGTCTACCCAGCGAGGACCTCACTCAGATATGATGGAGAAATTAAAACCTTTACAGACAAGCAGAAATTAAGAGAATTCAGCACCACCAAACCAGCCTTACAGCAAATCCTAAAGGAACTTCTCTAGGCAGGAAACACAAGAGAAGGAAAAAAATGACAAAAACAAACCCAAAACAATTAAGAAAATGGTAATAGGAAAACATATATTGATAATTACCTTAAATGTAAATGGATTAAATGCTCCAACCAAAAGACATAGACTGGCTGAATGGATACAAAAACAAGACCCATATATATGCTGTCTACAAGAGACCCACTTCAGACCTAGGGACACATACAGACTGAAAGTGAAGAGATGGAAAAAGATATTCCATGCAAATGGAACTCAAAAAAAGCTGGAGTAGCAATTCTCACATCAGACGAAATAGACTTTAAAATAAAGACTATTATAAGAGGCAAAAAAGGACACTACATAATGATCAAGGGATCAATCCAAGAAGAAGATATAAACATTGTAAATATTTATGCACCCAACATAGGGGCACCTCAATACTTAAGGCAAAGGCTAACAGCCATAAAATGGGAAATCGACAGTAACACAGTCATAAGAGGGGACTTTAAGACCCCACTTTCACCAATGGACCAAAATGAAAATAAATAAGGAAACACAAGCTTTAAATGATACATTAAACGAGAGGGACTTAATTGATATTTATAGGACATTCCATCCAAAAACAACAGAATACACATTCTTCTCAAGTGCTCACGGAACATTCTCCAGGATAGATCATATCTTGAGTCACAAATCAAGCCTCGGTAAATTTAAGAAAGTTGAAATTGTATCAAATATCTTTTCCGGCCACAATGCTATAAGACTAGATATCAATTACAGGAAAAAACTCTTAAAAAAATGCAAACAGACGGAGGCCAAACAGTACACTACTAAATAACCAAGAGATCACTGGAGAAATCAAAGAGGAAATCAAAAAATACCTGGAAACAAATGACAATGTAAACACAACGACCCAAAACCTATGGGATGCAGCAAAAGCAATTCTAGAGGGAAGTTTAGAGCAATACAATCCTACCTCAAGAAACAAGAAATATCTCAAATAAACAACCTAACCTTACACCTAAAGCAATTAGAGAAAGAAGAACAAAAAAACCCCCAAAGTTAGTAGAAGGAAAGAAATCATAAAGATCAGATTAGAAATAAATGAAAAAGAAATGAAGGAAACGTTACCAAAGATCAATAAAACTAAAAGCTGGTTCTTTGAGAAGATAAAAATTGATAAACCAGTAGCCAGACTCATCAAGAAAAGAAGGGAGAAGACTCAAATCAATAGAATTAGAAATGAAAAGGGAGAAGTAACAACTGACACTGCAGAAGAAAAAGGATCATGAGAGATCACTACAAGCAACTATATGCCAATCAAATGGACGACCTGGAAAAAATGGACAAATTCTTAGAAAAGCACAACCTTCTGAGACTGAACCAGGAAGAAATAGAAAATATAAACAGACCAATTACCAGCACTGAAATTGATACTGTGATTAAAAATCTTCCAACAAACAAAAGCCCAGGACCAGATGGCTTCACAGGTGAATTCTATCAAACATTTAGAGAAGAGCTAACACCTATCCTTCTCAAACTCTTCCAAAATATAGCAGAGGGAGGAACACTCCCCAATGCATTCTATGAGACCACCATCACTCTGATACAAAGACCAGACAAAGATGTCAAAAAAAAAAGAAAACTACAGACCAATATCACTGATGAACACAGACGCAAAAATCCTCAACAAAATACTAGCAAACAGAATCCAACAGCACATTAAAAGGATCATACACCACGATCAAGTGGGGTTTATCCTAGGAATGCAAGGATTCTTCAATATATGCAAATCAGTCAATGTGATACACCATATTAACAAATTGAAGGAGAAAAACCATATGATCATCTCAATACATGGAGAAAAAGCTTTCAACAAAATTCAACACCCATTTATGATAAAAACCCTTCAGAAAGTATGCATAGAGGGAACTTACCTCAACATAATAAAGGCCATATATGACAAACCCACAGCCAACATCGTTCTCAATGGTGAAACACAGAAACCATTTCCACTAAGATCAGGAACAAGACAAGGTTGCCCACTCTCACCACTATTATTCAACATAGTTTTGGAAGTTTTAGCCCCAGCAATCAGAAAAGAAAAAGAAATAAAAGGAATCCAAATCAGAAAAGAAGAAGTAAAATTGTCACTGTATGCAGATGACATGATACTCTACAAAGAGAATCCCAAAGATGCTACCAGAAAACTACTAGAGCTAATCAATGAATTTGGTAAAGTAGCAGGATATAAAATTAATGCATAGAAATCTCTTGCATTCCTATGCATTAACAACAAAAAATCTGAAAGAGAAATTCAGGAAACACTCCCATTTAACATTGCAACAAAAAGAATAAAATTCCTAGGAATAAACCTACCTAAGGAGTCAAAAGACCTGTATGCAGAAAACTATAAGACACTGATGAAAGAAATTAAAGATGATACAAACAGATGGAGAGCTATACCATGGTCTTGGATTGGAAGAATCAACATTGTGAAAATGACTATACTACCCAAAGCAATCTACAGAGTCAATACAATCCCTGTCAAACTACCAATGGCATTTTTCACAGAACTAGAACAAAAAATTTCACAATTTGTATGGAAACGCAAAAGACCACAAATAGCCAAATTAATCTTGAGAAAGATAAATGGAGCTGGAGGAATCAGCGTCCTGGACTTTAGACTATACTACAAAGATACAGTAATCAAGACAGTATGGTACTTGGACAAAAAAAGAAATATAGATCAATGGAGCAGGATAGAAAGCCCAGAGATAAACCGACGCACACATGGTCACCTTATCTTTGATAAAGGAAGCAAGAATTTACAGTGGAGAAAGGACAGCCTCTTCTATAAGTGATGCTGAGAAAACTGGACAGCTACATGTTAAAGAACGAAATTAGAACACTCCCTAACACCATACACAGAAATAAACTCAAAATGGATTAAAGACCTAAATGTAAGGCCAGACACTATAAAACTCTTAGAGGAAAACACAGGCAGAACACTCTATGACATAAATCACAGCAAGATCCTTTTTGACCCACCTCCTAGAGAAATGGAAATAAGCACAAAAGTAAACAAATATGACCTAATGAAACTTAAAACCTTTTGCACAGTAAAGGAAACCATAAACAAGACGAAAAGACAACCCTCAGAACGGGAGAAAATATTTACAAATGAAGCAACTGACAAAGGATTAATCTCCAAAATATACAGGTAGCTCAAGCAGCTCAATATTAAAAAAAAACCCAATCCAAAAATGGGCAGATCTAAACAGACATTTCTCCAAAGAAGATATACACATTCCCACAAACACATGAAAGAATGCTCAACATCACTAATCATTAAAGAAATGCAAATCAAATCTGCAATGAGGTATCACCTACACCAGTCAGAATGGCCATCACCAAAAATCTACAAACAATAAATGCTGGAGAGGATGTGGAGAAAAGGGAACTTTCTTGCACTGTTGGTGGGAATGTAAATTGATACAGCCACTATGGAGAACAGTATGGAAATTCCTTAGAAAACTAAAAATAGAACTACCATATGACCCAGCAATCCCACTACTGGGCATATATCCTGAGAAAACCATAAAATCATGTACTGCAATGTTCACTGCAGCTCTATTTATAATAGCCAGGACATGGAAGCAACTTAAGTGTCCATTGAGAGATGAATGGATAAAGAAGATGTGGTACATATATACAATGGAATATTACTTAGCCATAAAAAGAAACGAAATAGAGTTATTTATAGTGAGGTGGATGGACCTAGAGTCTGTCATACAGAGTGAAGTAAGTCTGAAAGAGAAAAACTAATACTGTATGCTAACAAATATATATGGGATCTAAAAAAAAAAAATGGTTCTGAAGATCCTAGAGGTAAGACAGGAATAAAGATGCAGATATAGAAAATGGACTTGAGGACACAGGGAGGGGGAAGGGTAAGCTGGGACAAAGTGAGAGAGTGGCATGGACAAATATACACTACCAAATATATAATGGATAGCTCGTGGGAAGCAGCCGCATAGCACAGGGAGATCAGCTCAGCGCTTTGTGACCATCTAGAGGGGTGGGATAGGAAGGGTGGGAGGGAGTTGCAAGAGGGAGGAGAGATGGGGATATATGTTTATGTTTAGCTGAATCACTTTGTTATACAGCAGAAACTAACACACCATTGTAAAGCAATTATACTCCAATAAAGATGTTAAAAAATTTTTTTAAAAAAAAGAAATCTTCTAGTTCTAACATTAGTAATATACTTACATGTGCCCTATTTCTTCTTTCTTACTGTCCATGTAGACACAGTGGAAAGGCCTAGTTAAAATTACTCTACTTTTTGTTCTTAATGTGCCCTTCAAGAAAATTATTATAAACAGATCAATGGCAGATAAAATTTTCTTAAAATTTTAGTTTAAAAACTTAAACAGAGGGCTTCCCTGGTGGCGCAGTGGTTGAGAGTCAGCCTGCTGATGCAGGGTACATGGGTTCGTGCCCCGGTCCAGGAAGATCCCACATGCTGCAGAGCGGCTGGGCCCGTGAGCCATGGCCGCTGAGCCTGCGCGTCTGGAGCCTGTGCTCCGCAATTGGAGAGGCCACAACCGTGAGCAACCTACGTACCGGAAAAAAAAAAAAAAAAAAAAACGAAAGGAAAAAGACAACTTAAAAGGAGTAAAAAATACTATTCTGTCGATATTCTTATTAATCTTCATTTACTTTTTCTTGGTAAAAAGGGAATGTCATTCTTCTTCATTGTGAATTTCAGAATCTAAATTTGGAAATAGAATTCTAAAGGCATGCTAATTAGACTCTGAAGAGAGTTCTTTAAGATTTTGAATATATAAATAATTTTACCATTCAAAGTGTGAATTAGCTATCGTTAGTCCAGTGGGCTTTTTAAAGTAATGCACTTTTTTAATGTTCAGGAGTGTTTTTCTGCCATTTTTGTGGAACTCAGACCATAAAGAGCCCTGTAGTACAGGCTTGTCTAATTTGAATTGCTTGGATTAATTTGGCAGTCTGTGAAGTACCACTTTGATTCTTATCTTGGTCATGCTCACCTTAAGGAAGGCATTTTGTTGGTAAATAATGCAAGCTCTCACTTTATCACAAAAGCATTTGTAAACTCTGTCCTAACTATTGATAGATTTCTTATATTTAATGTATTCTTAAATCTCAAAAGGAGGTGATCTCCTGTCCTTCACTGGGATTTTTCTGTTCCAAGAAAATGTCAGTTTCTATTTGTAGACTCTTATAGGAAATCTTCATTCTCCTTTAGCTGGAGCAATGATGGGAAACTGCCCCTTCTCTGATGGACTTAATAATGCTATTTCTGCAACTCATTTGAGAGGCTGGCCAGCCGTTCATTTGTGGTTAATACTGTAATTCTTAAAATGTATTTTTAAGAAGGGGATGGAAATAACTGAAACTCCATTTTAATTTGAATGCTATCACTGCTCAAGCACATACAGAACTGTCAGCAAAATGTTGTTTGTGTTGAGCAACTCCTATGAATTGAAAGTAGCTAAGCTAAAAAAAGGGAAATTGACAGGTGTCTTATTAGGCCTTAGCTATTAGTCATTTTTGTATCTGCACAAGTAATTGACACTCCACTTCTAAACTAGGAGTGTGCATTTGCATGCTTTCAGGAAGAAGTCCCGCTGGGTGATTCTAATCCACTATTTTAGGATGTGATGGTTTAATTTGAAAAATGTTTTGATGAACAAAACATGATCTCTTCTGTATCATTCTTCTGGAAGTCATCAGGGTTCACAGTATAATCAGGGACTAAATGGATTTTGCTCGGGTATGAAATATCTGATGACTAAGGGAGTTTAGCAGTAAAATTCGGGGTGGTGTTGGTAACCAGCTTCAACAGGAAAAGGAAGAAGGATTATCTTCATTCTGTTCTTTTCTGGACTATTGCTGTAAATGTATTTTTGGTTTGTTACAAACCATTCTACTCTTTACTAAATCAAAACTGGGGAAAGAATTCTGAGGATAATTCCTTTTTCAATTAGGGGCTGTTCCACCTCCTAAAATGAAAGCGTTTAGAACTGTAAAGAATTTCAGAGCATCAGTTTTAAATCTTTCGCTTCCAGATGAGAAACTGTTGTCCAGAGACATGAAGTGACAATCTCGATGGGGCTAAATGAGTTAGAGACGGAACCAAGATGAAAAGATTACTAAACCAGTTTGATGCCATTTATGGATCTAGACTCCTCTTTCTTCTGTCTTTGTGTTTTGTGACTTTTACCACAAACAGATGAACTGCTAAACCACATCCACTGCACTTCTGTGTTGTTTTGCTTTTGACCCTACCTCTGAAAACATGGAGTATATCTAAACTGATAATCAAATGGAAAAGTTTGAGTTGGTGATTTGATGAATTAAATACCACTGCCTCAACGATAAAATGTTTCCCTACCAGCAGGTTCTCATTTAGGTGATTGTTGCAACTCACCATGCTATTGGTCTTTGTGACACTATTCAGGAATCGTGTCATACCTAAAAGTGACTGTGCCCTTTGGGTAACCTCTGTTGTCTCCCCACAACCAACCTATAAGGGGGATGTGGGGAGACAACAGAGGTTACTCAAAGGGGGGAAAGGGTTCAAACTATAACGAAATCACCAATGCCCTCTAGGACACATTACTACTGATGAGCTGACTGATGGCCCTAAACCTTTGTGCTGTCATGCTGTGTGAGTTGGCACAGTGGGCAGTGGGGTAATTTTGGTAGGGATTTCTACACTGGTTTGGCCAGCAACACACTCTATATTGAGGTAGAGAACCACATAAATATATGGACAGTAAATGTAACCCCAACTCAACTTCCATTTAGCCAAATTCTCACACCTTCTCCATTTTCACCCAGTGCAGGTGTGGAAGTGTGACAGAGGGGAAGTTGGAATGGTAAGAGACAAAAGTCTTAACCCATGCAATGAAAATATCTTACTTTTGCAAAGTTTACAAAGACATATGACCATATGAACCCATTGTAAGGGTCCCACCCAGGGCTTTGGAAGGGGTCTGTGTGAGTGAGGGTCCCTGAAAGCTGCCTCTGCTCAATAGATGCTTTCCACAGAGTATGATAGTGACCCAGTCCTCTCTTTTTAAAGAAAGGTAAACAATGGTGGCTGTGGGGAGAATGATCTAGAAGAGAGTCAAGGTAGGAGTTTAGTGATGAAGTCATCACCTGGATGTTGTGAAGATCTTTGAGGAAGAATTCACCCCATTTGGTTGCCAATTCTGCATGCAGAGATGATGGAGAGGAAGTCCTGTTTGAGAAGGATTGGTGAGATTAGGAATTTTTCCTACCTCACTTCTACCTTTCTTTCAAAATCTAAATGTTATAAATCCCTGCCTTCTCAGAGTCTCATTCTGCTTTCAAAGGTGTTATTTGGATAGTATTACTGTACTTCTGTATAAATTAAGCTAAAAAACGGAGAATGATGCTGCTGCAACAGGCATAAACTTTTAGCACTAATCTCTTTCCTTTTTGTTCTCCAGTTCAAAGGCATAACAGTTTTGCTGGGCCTGTTTCCTCAAGAAGGAGTTAGATTAAGATCCTATTCTATTCTAATATTCTGTGTTTTTCTGATTGCTAATTATATGGACTTCATATTAATTCCTTGCACAAGGAATAACTCATGGTCTTATTCATTGGATGAGGTGATCAGATTTGTACCTACCAGTATTAAATTACTAAAATAAACAAATCTCTTTGTATTTCCTGAGACTTTGCACCTCATCGCTCTTTGAGACTCCCAGTCTGGCAATAGGAAAAGGTATCTCTTACAAAAGCAATTTTAGCCGTATGCTTTAAACAGATTTTGGTTTGTAGATGAAGAGATTTATTTTGGCAAACAAATTGGCTCCAATGCTTTATTAGCTCTGGAACTCTGGAGAGATTACTAAAACTTTCTGAATCTCAGTTTGTTCTTCTATAAAACAGGAATGACAGTAGCTATTTTAAAGGGGTGTTTTCAGAATTAAATGGTATCATATGTATGAAAAGAGCTTAGCTGAGTGTCTGGCCCCATCAAGGTCATTTTTTATCATCATCCTGGAGCTAGAATATTTTCATGGGACACAGACACATCCTACTTATGAGGATATTAGCATAGGATTTTTTTTTTTTCTCTTGCAGTACTCGGGCCTCTTACTGTTGTGGCCTCTCCCGTTGCAGAGCACAGGCTCCAGACATGCAGGCTCAGCGACCATGGCTCATGGGCCCAGCCGCTCCGCAGCATGTGGGATCCTCCCGGACCGGGGCACGAACCCACGTCCCCTGCATCAGCAGGCAGACTCTCAACCACTGCGCCACCAGGGAAGCCCTAGGATTTTTTTTAATAGATCTTTATTGGAGTATAATTGCTTCACAATACTGTGTTAGTTTCTGTTGCACAACAAGGCAAATCAGCCATATGCATACACATGTCCCCATATCCCCTCCCTCTTGAGCCTCCCTCTTATCCTCCCTATCCCACCCCTCTAGGTCATTGCAAAGCACCGAGCTGATCTCCTGGTGCTATGCTGCTGCTTCTCACCAGCCAACTATTTTACATTTGGTAGTGTATATAGTCGATGCTGCTCTCACTTTGCCGCAGCTTTCCCCTCCCACCCCATGTCCTCAAGTCCATTCTCTACATCTGCATCTTTATTCCCGTCCTGCCCCTAGGTTCCTCAGAACCTTTTTTTTTTTTTTTAGATTCCATATACCTCCCTCTTGAGCCTCCCTCCCACCCTCCCTATCCCACCCCTCTAGGTCTTCGCAAAGCACCGAGCCCATCTCCCTGTGCTATGCTGCTTCTTCCCACAAGCCAACTATTTTACATTCGGTAGTGTATATATGTTGATGCTACTCTCACTTTGCCCCAGCTTCACCCTCCCAGCCCATGTCCTCAAGTCCATTTTCTATGTCTACCCCTCTTTATTCCTGCCCTGCAACTAGATTCATCAGTACCATTTTTTTTTTTCAGATTCCATATATATGCAATAGCATATGGTATTTGTTTTTCTCTTTTTGACTTACTTCACTGTATGACAGACTCTAGGTCCATTCACCTCACTACAAATAACTCAATTTTGTTTCTTTTTATGGCTGAGTAATATTCCATTGTATATATGTGCCACATCTTGTTTATCCATTCATCTGTCAATGGACATTTAGGTTGGTTCCATGTCCTGGGGCATAGGATTTTTAAGTGGCCTTTTCTTTTCTTCCTTCCCTCCTCCTTTCCCTCTTTTCTTCCCTCCTCCCTCCCTCCCTCTCCCTCCCTCCCTCTCTCTCTCTCTTTTTTCATATGCCCAACATTAATTTATCAATTTGGAGAATTATTCTCTCTCTACTCATGACACTGTCCAAGTGCTCTACTCCTTTTCCACAGCAATGGACATGGCACTCAAGCTTGACCAGTGACTATTCTAACCAAGTGTTCTAAGGAAAAGGATATTCTCCTTCTGTTGGGCTTTTGAGCTGGGAGGATGTAAGTTTAGGCAGCTGGTAGCTACCTCATGGGGACACTCCGTCTGAGAACGAAGTTAACATAGGAGAAAGCTGACCCAGGAGGTGGAGGAAGACCGATTCCTGATGTCTTTGTGCCTTTGAATAAATCCATTTCTGAAACAAGAAGCCTTCCGGATTTCCTAGTGATTTGAGCCTGTAAATACTCTTTGTTATTCAAGCCAGTGTTGAATTGGCTTTTGACTCTTGCAACTAAAAGAATACTAAATCAGATCTAAAACTTTTTTCTTTCCTCTCATTCACAAGGGAGGTTTGCCTGGCATTTGGTCCTTTCTTGCACAGAAGGCTTTTGAAGTAAAGACATACACTAAAAGGGCAGAAAGCCACCATATTTAATGGATCATGCAGCTCAGTATTTGGGATTTTTAGAAATAGTTTAATGAGTTTCCTTAATAATTTTAGTTAAAATGTGACCTTAAAATTGAAGCTCATTTGAGAAATGTCAGAAAGGCATTTGGGATACATCGCTTTAGGCCTTTTGATTTTAACAGGCTTGTGTTCATGTGCTAATATGGTACAAATGAAGCAGGTGTGGTACATGTGGTACAATAAAGGTACAATAAATACATGTGGTACAATAAAGGAGGCCAACATTTACAGACCCCAGGTTTTCAGCACTTTCCTTAAATGTGTGCTTGTTGTATGAAGGCCAAGAATGTCATGGGTACCACTCAAACATGGGTTTCAAAGCAGGTCACAGAAGAAAAGTCCCACAAGGAACCAGTCATAATGCCCATGTCAGTGTGGAGAGGAGGAGCCCTAATATATCAGCACTCGAGGAGTCCTATGTTCAAGCTGTGTGTACTTGCTTATTTTCAGGAAAGCATTCTGTCATGTTACATTAATGTGGTCAAATTCTATTTTAGCTTTGGTGCTTTATTTGTATTCAATTTGTAAACTTGGTTTTATAAAAGTTTTGTAGGAAGCTTACACATAGTTTTATGCTGTTCTTACTTAAATAACATTATTATCAAAATCATCTAAGGTCTTCATCACTGTGCGTGGGCTTTCTCTAGCTGCAGCAAGCAGGGGCTACTCTTCATTGTGGTGCACCGTTTTCTCATTGCGGTGGCTTCTCTTGTTGCGGAGCACAGGCTCTAGGTGTGCGGCCTTCAGTAATTGTGGCTCACCGGCTCTAGAGTGCAGGCTCAGTAGTTGTGGCGCACGGGCTTAGTTGCTCCTCAGCCTGTGGGATCTTCCCGGACCAGGGCTCGAACCTGTGTCCCCTGCATTGGCAAGGGGATTCTCAACGACTGTGCCACCAGGGAAGTCCCCTGTTTTCTTTTAAGAATATTATTCACTGCCTATGAAGTTGTCCTGCAAAAAAAAAAAATCAAGCTTGAACCTGATCAAGTTTCTGGATCTCATTGTCAATTTACAGGTAATCTAGAGGACAGAGAGGCATGCTGAATACATGAAGGGGGTGCAATTGTGGGAAACTCTATGGTTTTTAAAACACATAAATTTCCAAAAACTTAGTTGGAGGTGGTGCCTATAGATTTTTTAAAATGTAAAAAAAGTAGCAATCAATTATATATTTGAAACTTGTTTGGGTCTTGATTGACCTAAATGGTAAGGAAATACAAAAAATAAGGGATACATGTATACATATAGCTGATTCATTTTACTGTACAGTAGAAACTAAGACAACAATGTAAAGCAACTATACTCCAATAAAAATTAATTAAAAGCAAAAAAAAAATACTAAAAACAAACAAAAACAGTAACCCCCCCAAAATAATTTAAGACATTTGTGAGAAAACTGGAGGTTTGAATGTTCAATGATGTTGGGGAGAATTATGGCTGTGGCGGTTGTTGTTTGGTATGACAGTGTTTTTGGTTGTGTTAAAGACGGGAGTGGTCTTGCCTGTTGGGGTGCACGATGGGAATGTTACAGATAATAAGTTTATGTTTTCCTTAGGATAACATGAAAACAATAAGCTAAATCTATCTGTACTATAGTGAAAAGTTATAAAGTTGGTTTTAGTAATCCTTCCAGATTGTATTCTTGGGAAAGATGAAAATGTTGATATATAAGATAAATATGATTTCTCATAGTCAGAATATTAAAGGAAATTTCATTCTCTCTCCAAGAGCCTGATGTTTAAGTTATTTTAGAAATAGGAACATGTAAGTCAAATCTAATCAACTATATATGATATGCTTATAATATAAAACCATTCAAATTCTACATAAGGTTAAAAGGCAAAACAATGGCTACACACACACACACACACACACACACACACACTATATTATTCCAATTTTGGAAACCTTAACTTTTCCTTTGCTTGCTTGTTGGCTAATTCTATAGGTTAAGGGTCTGAAAACTATGGACCTTGGTTCAGATCTGGCCCACTACCTGTTTTGGTGTGGTCCATGAGCTAAGAATGCTTTTTAAATTTTTAAACCATTGACAAATATTAATAAGAGAATGATATTTGGTGACATTTGGAAATTGTGTGAAATTCTAATTTCAGTGTCTATAAATACAATTTTACTGAAATACAGATGTGCCCATTTATTTACTATTTTTGTAAGTGAAGTTTTATTGGCATCCATCCATCCATTTATATATTGTCTATTGCTGCTTTCCACAATAGAAATGGCAGAGATGAATATAGTCTTATCCCTCAGCAGTGGATTGGTTTCAGGACCCCCCCCCCATACCCAAATCCATGGATGCTTTAGTCCCTTATATAAAATAGTGTGGTACAGCATCTTTATCCACGGGTTCTGTAACTCCTTGTTCTGCATCTGAATCCACGTATGTGGAACCCGGAGATATGGAGGGTCCACTGGAAATGCCACAAAGATTGTATAGCTTCCTAAGTCTAAAATATTTACCCTCTGGCCCTTTACAGCAAAAGTTTGCAGACCACTGGTATAGATGAAAAAACAGGTTCCAGAGATGTAAAGTGTCTGTTCTAAACTCACACAGCTTTTGAAGGCAGAATCATAATTCAAACCTAGATCTTCTAACTCTTCTAATACTGCTGGGTGTGGTTTTGCCTACGTTTTTTGCCCCCATGAATTCATAATTTCTACTTACATAGTGCTTATTGTCTTTCCGGCATTGTTGTAAGTACTTTACTTATAAATAGAAATAGAACTCTTCGAGTGGTTTAAAGCTTCTAATCCTACTCACACCTCTCTTGAGCTTTAGGGCAAAAATGATAGAAAGTTGGTCACTCTGCTATCTTAAGGCTGAAGAGAACTTGGACTATGAAAGTGGCTCCCTGTCACCTTTAAAATGAAAGGCTGTGGTAGTGCATGATCAGAAGTTCTCGGAGGAGGGCTACGTTGTTTTTGCTTTGGAGCTTCAATCCTCGCTTTGTGATCTTTCACTGTATTACCCTGACAAGGAGGTTTGGGAAGGAATGGCAACACTGGAAGTAAAGATTGCAAAGAGACTTCTTTGGGACCATGGGAAATCTCAGCTGAGGCCTGACTGGGGTCAGGAGGAGAGGAAGAGACCACCCAAAAGAACAGTGGCATGAGATCATCTCACAGCACACAGCAGGTCCTCACAACGCTTTCCCGCCCTTCACTCGCAGTCCCGTGAACCAAGGGAAGAATCTCATCGCCTGAATCTCTACAGCTGGTGCATCTCATAAAAATTTGCCTTCCCCTCATTAGACCAAGGAAACATGCTAAATCCTTGTACTTACTTGCTTATTTAAGTATTTATTCCCCTGTGTTTGTTTCAAACAGATGTATCTGTGCTTTATAGAACAACAGGGTTAAGAAAGAACTTTGGGAAAACCACAATTCAAAAAGAGACATGTACCACAATGTTCATTGCAGCTCTATTTACAATAGCCAGGACCTGGAAGCAGCCTAAGTGTCCATCGACAGATGAATGGATAAAGAAGATGTGGCACATATATACAGTGGAATATTACCCAGCCATAAAAAAAACGAAGTTGAGTTATTTCTAATGAGGTGGATGGACCTAGAGTCTGTCATACAGAGTGAAGTAAGTCAGAAAGAGAAAAACAAGTACCAGATGCCAACGCACATATATGGAATCTAAAAAAATGGTTCTCATGAACCTAGGGGCAGGACAGGAATAAAGACACAGATGTAGAGAATAGACTTGAGGACACAGTGGGGGAAGCGTCAGCTTGGGACAAAGTGAGAGAGTGGCATGGACATATATACACTACCAAATGTAAAACAGATAGCTAGTGGGAAGCAGCCGCATAGCACAGGAAGATTAGCTCGGTGCTTTGTGACCACCTAGAGGGGTGGGATAGGGAGGGTAGGAGGAAGACGCAAGAGGGAGAGGATATGGGGATATATGTATACATATGGCTGATTCACTTTGTTATACAGCAGAAACTAACACACCATTGTAGAGCATTATACTCCATTAAAGATGTTAAAAGAAAGAAAGGAAGAACTTTGGGGCTGTTGTGAAGAAAAGTCTGACATGTAAGAGTTTTTCTGTGGGGATGGAGTTGGGAGGGATGAATAGAAGAGAGGCAACTGAGAGCGGCAAAAAATGAAAAGTTAATTTTCTCCAAGGAGACTCTGCCCTGCCCCTCTGGGAGAGCTATGTCCACTGGACCTTCAGACTGTGGTGAGGTGAGATAGGAGCTGGTAAACTATGGCTGTGGGCCAAATCCAGGCTGCTGTCTGTTTCTGTAAATAAAGTTTTATTGGAACACAGACATGTCCATTTGTTTCCCGTTTTTGTAAATAAAGTTGGAGCACCTCCATTCAAATACATCTTGTCTGTGGCTGCTTTTGTGCTACAATGGCAGAGATGAGTAATTCTGACAGAGATTGTAAGAACTCATTCAGTGTAAAACATTTAGTATCTGATCCTTTACAGAAAAAAACTGCTGTTTTTTTAATAAAAACTGTTTTTTTAATAAAAACTGACGGTTATAAGGGAAGACTCATTACTTCACCATGGTGAAACATTGCTTTTGGAGATTATAGGCTACATAACATCACACAGCAGTGGAGAGCTAACTTTAAAGTATTGATGAAAATGTCTTTTAAACAATTCTCTAAATGCTGTACACAAATATTAGCACTTCTTGTTTAAATTTATAAAACCCTGGACCTACCCCAGCCCTACTGAGTGACCCCCATGGAAGAGCCTGGGAATAGGTATTTTTAAAAGGCATGAACCCACAATGAGGCAAATTTGGGAAATGCTAGACTGGCACATACCAAGTCTTCCCAAGATGCTTATTGAATTGTACCAAGAAATTGAGATCACATTAATTGTGATAACAGTCTGTACCATGAGCTGCTGTGTGTATTATAGACCATAATTCAGAAGCAAGTCAAGGGTTCATCATTTGAAAAGCTCCTTGAATTCCATTAAAAATAACTTTCCATGTAACAGTAAAAATCCATTTACTGTTGAAAAGGAGAAAATAAAAAGTTTACATATTGCTTCTATCCAGAGACATACTGTTAATCTGTTAATATTTTGATGTACACACACTATCCTTTCTGGATTGAATTAGTATAATTCTATTGAATTCTTAAAATACCATGTAGTTATTTTGGGTTACATTTGTGGGAAGGGATTTCACTTGAGTTTCAGATTTGTTATCCTTTTGGAAGTGTTTAGATAAAGAGCCAAGAAATACATCACTGCTCCCATGGGAACAGAAGAACTGGTGAATACTATTATTAAAGCCTTGAATTTATGTGATCAGGCTTGGACAGAGCACATTTAGACTATTTAGATGTATTCTTTTTGTTTCTTTCTTGTTGTTGTCATATTATCCTTTAATGACATCTTTTCCTTTGTATCTCTACCAACTGGCATCACCATATCACTGTTGATGTCATGAGCATGCAGCCACTGACATTGCAGCCCACACAATGGGTGGTCCCCAGGATTGCTGTAAAGGTGCTGGAGAATTCTCTGGATAAAGATCTATGCTGCATCTGTCAGGTGCTTTTGACATTTTCATAAGAGGTGATATTTCCATTGTATTTAATGTATAACTGCCGTGTTCTATCTCTGGTTGGTTCGCCAAGGGCTTTTATGATCAGGGCAGAGGAGGAAGGTGCTACCTCATTCTGGACCTTTCCATTCTGAAGGGTCAGTTTCACTGGAATCCAGATGCTTCCAGTTATGGATTTCCTTGGCAATGTCACCATCAGCTTTTCTGAAGTCACACCCATGGGCTGATTTGGGAGCCAGTGCAGAATTGGTATCCACTTCCCCACCAGCACACACAAGATCCACAACTTCGGTTCCTTGAGGTTGAATTTAGGTGTCACGGTAAAGATGGCTGGTGTCGGATGAACCTGGATGCTAATAGATCATGAAGAAAGTTATACTTTTGTCTCCTTCACTCCAAAAGTTGAGTGTCACACATCGATAATGAAACAACTGAATTTGATATTTCATACACAGTGCATCCTGGTATAGTGGAAATAGCACGAACTAAAAATTGAAAAACCTGGATCTTATCTGGGTCATTATTCCATAATGATCGTTTATCCTTGAAACTTTTACTTAAATTGTTTGAGTCTCAGTTTCCTCATCTGTTAAATAGGGCTGACAGTATTGGCCATGTTTATTTCATAGGATTATTGGGAAGATGAAGATAAACTCTTTTGAATAAGCCTCTTTCTGGGGCTTCCCTGGTGGTGCAGTGGTTAAGAATCCTCCTGCCAATGCAGCAGACACAGGTTTGAGCCCTGGTCCAGGAAGAGTCCACATGCCATGGAGCAACTGAGCCCACAAGTCACAACTACTGAAGCCCGTGCACCTAAAGCCCGTGCTCCACAACAAGAGAAGCCACCACAATGAGAAGCCCGTGCACCCCAACGAAGAGTAGCCCCCGCTCGCCGCAACTACAGAAAGGCTGTGCTCAGCAATGAAGACCCAACACAGCCAAAAATAAATCAATAAAAATCAATAAATTTATTAAAACAAGAGTCTTTTTAATCAATTTTAACGCAGTACGTAAGACGATATTATTATCCATAAAATAACATCAAACAGTAATAATAATTCCTGGAAAGATTTGCAGTTAGAAATGCAAACAGGGTTATATGTGAATGTTTTTAATCATCTGAATCTATGCCCCTTATTACTGTGGATAGCATAACAAATTAGCCTTTTATTCATTAGACCAAGGCAACCTGCTAAATCATTTTACTTATTTAACATTTTTTGAGCAGTTTAAAGTTTACAGAAAAAAAAGTGAGTGAAAAGCACAGAGTTCCCTTCTATCCCCTCCCCCCCACTTCTCCCCTATTTCCCCAATTATTAGCAACTTGCATTAGCGTGGTACATTTGTTACAATTGATGAGTCAATATAGACACAGTCTTATTAACTAACGTCTGCAGTTTATAACTCTTGGTGGTGTACATTTTATGGGTTTTGACAAACATATGACATATATTCACCATTATAGTGTCACACAGGATAGTTTCACTGCCCTAAAACTCCTATGCTCCCTATTCATCTCTCTCTCCCTCTCTTTAAACCCCTGGCAACTACTGATCTTTTTCTTGTCTCCGTAATGGTGCCTTTTCCAGAATGTTGTATAGTTGGAATCATGCAAGATGCAGCCTTTTCAAATTGGCTTCTTTCACTTAATACTATACATGTAAGTTTCCTCCATGTGTTTTGTGGCTTGATAACTCATTTCTTTTTATTATTGAATAATATTTCATTGTCTGGATGTACCACAGTTTGTTTACCCATTCACCTATGAAAGGACCTCTTGTTTGCCTCCAAGTTTTGGCAATCATGAACAAAGCTGCTATAAACATCTGTGTGTAAGTCTTTGTGTGGACATAAGTTTTAGTTCCTTTGGGTAAATACCAAGGAGTGTGATGGCTGGATCATAATGGTAAGTACATGTTTAGTTTTGCAGGAAGCTGCCAAACTGTCTTCCAAAGTGGCCACACCATTTTTCACCCTCACCGGTATTTGGTGTTGTTAGTGTTTTGGATTTTGGCCATTCTAAGAGGGGTATAGTGGAATCTCAATATTGTTTTAATTTGCAATTTCCTAATGATGTATGGTGTTCAGCATCTTTTCATATGATTATTTGCCATCTCTGTACCTTCCTTTGTGACTTGTCTGTTCATATCTTTTGCCCTTTTTTTTTTTTTTTTTTTTTTGGGA
>NW_006786452.1:255882-260937 GCF_000442215.2 Lipotes vexillifer
AGCCTCTCCTGTTGCGGAGCACAGGCTCCGGATGCGCAGGCTCAGCGGCCATGGCTCACGGGCCCAGCCGCTCTGCGGCATGTGGGATCCTCCCGGACCGGGGCACGAACCCGTGTCCCCTGCATCAGCAGGCGGACTCCCAACCACTGCGCCACCAGGGAAGCCCTGCCCATTTTTAGATTGGGTTGTTTTCCTACTGTTGAGTTTTAAGCGTTCTTTTTATATCTTGGATACCCATCCTTTACCTGGTATGTATTTTGCAAAGATTTTCTCCCAGTCTCTGCATTCTCTGGATACTTGTTTATCTTTAATTATTTAACCTCAACATCACCATCCAACTCTTTTAAAGTACTACCCATCTTCAGGTTGATAGCTATTAAAAAGTTTGAACAGTTTGAACTTTCCCTTCCTGTTTACCATTGACTCGGTTTGCGGTCAGTTGCATCGTAGATGGGATCAAGTCATCAAGCCCAACAGCAGCTCAACCTCAGACCTCACGTTCTTAAGCCGAATCATCACTGCCATCATCTGCGAGTCGGCTTGTGGCCTGTCCAAGTTGGCTGGGTCCCGGGGAGCTGACTGGAGCGGCCGACATTTTTGCTGACTGGAGTCATGCTATCTTTGCCAGTTTGCTGGAATAGACACAGACACCGATTGGGTCACGCTGAAGACATTCCTGTCTTGTGAAGCAAGTCTGTTTGTATTTTAGGTTTGCCAGGACTAATGAATTAAAACATTTGGACTCTCCACGACTTGCTGTTTATCAATGCCTCTGACAGGAGGAGGGATTTCTTTTGCTCTTGCTTTTTCTAGAAGCATGACAACATCCTGGCTGTTGGAGAGACAAGGAAAGGAGAGGGGGTTGTGGAGAGAAGTGCAACAGGGAGGCCCCGTGGGACGCCGGAGTCTGGGGGACAGCAGGTAGCAGCGAGCCGCCCTCCCAGCTGTCACTGCTCCTCAGATTGTCAGCGGCTGCTATGTGGCAGGTGCAGCCTGCTCTGCCACTAGGTCTGTACTCCACAAAGGCAACGACCAGCCAAGGCAGTGGCTGGCCCTGGATTACACAAGTGCAGACACTCAACTAAGTGAGGTAAGGCGACAGGTGTGAAAACCCAACTAAACGCTCAGAGCACCAGCAACTTAACCAAAGCTCTGCTACCGCCGAGAGGAGGAATCAGTGGCCCATTTCCCCAGGCGGTGTGATGAAAAGGCAAGTTGGTTCAGGGGCTCTTGTGGCTGACACCGTGTGGAACTCAAAATCCACCCAACTTTGCCACCGCCATCCTTTGGGAGGCGGACAGATGTTCTCTGTTGTGTGGAGGGGAGGGACTCTAATTAGCTGTGTTGATCAATTCCATTTCCCGTGGCTGCAAACCCTGCCAGAGATCTATTTACAAAATCCCAGGAGGTAAACTTCCACCTCTTGTGGTTTATTTCTTGGTGCAGGAGAGCATTGGGAGATTTAGCCAAAAGAGGAGTGAAGCTTTTCATCCTCAGATGTTACGATAAAATGGTTTGGTGATGGTACAGGGCGTAACAATAAGATTTTTTTCTTTTGGCTACAACTTTAAGGGGTTTTTTATTGTCTGTTTTGTTAAATTTGAGACAGTCTGTTCTATTCCCTAGGAACAGGTGGCTAACAAGATGGTTGATTCTAAGCAGACGAGACTACACAGAAATGTATGTCAGAGCTAAGATAAAACAAATTTTGAGTCAAGTAACAGTGATTTTATATTACCCTTTTCTTGAGTCGAATGTTTCACATTAATACTTCTTTTCTAACTTAGAATGACATGACTTGGAGTGCTTTATGGTTCATTGCTACTTGTAGTGTTCAATGAATAGGCCAAATATGATTCTAACTGGGTGACGAACAGTTGCTGGTTTTTCTCCAAAGCTATACTAGGTGGTTAATATAAGCATGTTCTTTTTTCATATACTGGTGATAAGATGATTCCATATGTATGTATGTCTAAATATATATATTTTATATATATATGCATTCGCTTTGGCTCTATAAATAATTGTAAAAACAAAATTCAGTGTTCTAGACACTATTTTTAGATAGAGAAAAGTTATGGGAAAGAATCAGAAACCTTGCTGTGAGAAAATGTCATGCTAAAGCAGTTCCCAGAATCTCGCTAAGGATGGTTAAAGAGATGATTTATATTTTGCCATTTTTAGAGACGTTTTCTTTAAAATATCATTCAGAGTTTTTGGTTTACTGTCTCCATGAGAAGGAAAGTAGAGGGCTTAGGGGGAAGCATGACTAAAAATAGAAAAGTTAAATATATGGATTTAAATGACAAAGATATCTTGTGTTTACAATATCTTTTCCTAGACCCATTGAACAAAAATGATCAAATATCTTGGTTAAATTATTATACAAAGAAATTTTCATGTATTTTCACCCACCCCAACCCATATTATCTGTAGCATGCTTTTCCATTCTTTCTATCTTAGTTTATTAAATGATAAATTAGTAGGTGATGTAGATCATCAATAGGATGTTTTTAGGATGTGTCTTTTGCTCATATCACACAACCTTAGAAATGTCTGGTAGATTAACAGGTAGTTAATCAGATATTTAGAGCACATACTATTCATAATATAACTGGGGGATATTTTAAAATAGTCTCTGGTATTCTTGAAATAATTCCATGATAGTTATTTGTTACCACTCCCAGATCAATAATTCAGATCCAATTTAGGCTTTTGAGTGTGAAAAGATGTCTGATGCCTTATTAAGACTTCTTTATCCCCCTCAATTAAAAATAAAATACTATATAAGACCTCAAAGGGCCAGGGTTGGACTGGTCAGTGTAAGGGATACTAAAAAAGTGAGGTGGGTGGAGATTTTGCCTCATCTTTTATATTTTGTTCTAGATGTATTTCCAAAGCAAATGTTTTTATAAGCCAGAAAAAGAATTATAAATGGGACAGGTGTAAGGAAAGCAAGCTAGGAGTTAGGAATATCTTTAAAATAAGAAAGCAGTGCTTACTAACTTTCCCCTCTAAGTTCCAAAGGCCTCTGAGTATTCGAGGGGTAATGTTGGGTAAAGTGACAATGGCTCTCTCTTGTCATTACAGCTGGAAGACCAGGAGGAAGGCCAAGGCTCAGGTGCCCACATGATCAGCACAGCCAGGGTACCTGCGGATAAGCCAGTACGCATTGCCTTCAGCCTTGATAATGCCTCAGGTATGCTCTGCTTTGAGGGAAAGTGTTGCTTCCCCAGCCTACCGCCTTCTTACCATCATTTTTTCTAGTTCCACAAAGGGCATTTAAAAATGCACGCCTGGGGACTTCCCTGGCGGTCCAGTGGTTAGGAGTCTGAGCTTCCACTGCAGGGGGCGCGGGTTCGATCCCTCGTCGGGGAACTAAGATCCTGCAGGCTGTGTGGGCAAAAAAAAAAAAAAAAAAAAGCATGCCTGGCATGAGCCAGTGATGGGGAGAGTGATTCTTCCTTCATCATGCATCGTTGGAGAGTGGCTTCCAGAAATGTCTCTGGTGACGCTTCCCTTTCCAAACCTTTGGTCGTTTGAGCACATTTCTTCTTCTTCTGTTTAAAAAAGTATTTATTTATTTATTTATTTAGGCTGTGCCGGGTCTTAGTTGCAGCACTCGGGACCTTCCTTGCGGCATGAGGATTTTTAGTTGCAGCATGTGGACTTCTTAGTTGCAGCATGCATGAGGGATCTAGGTCCCCCACCAGGGATCAAACCCGGGGCCCCTGCGTTGGGAGTACGGAGTCTTACCCACTGGACCACCAGGGAAGTCCCTCTTCTTATTTTTTTACTTTTTCCATTTTAGTTTTCTTTTATTATAAAATTCATGGAGCTATAACAATTTCTAATGAGAACAAATTATGTCATTGTTAAAACTGCATGACGAAATGTTTATTAAGAGCTGGCAGTTGGCTAGGTAATATAAAAATATCCCTGTCCCGGTTCCAGCAGCATTTCCTGAAGCCTAAGTTCCAAATGCTGGTTTCTCACTGGTGCTCCCACACTTCCGGCTAATAAACAGACTTCAGCGGGAGTGATGAATGGGACAGGTGAGGCAGACCTTCTTGAAATAGTATGGTCTGAGGTGAGGCTGCCATACTTAGAGCCCTTTGTCATGGCTTCCTTCAATGACCTCTTAACACACATACTCAGTTCCACTGTCTTTGACAGGGGACCTCAGGTGGTGTGAGGTCACAGCTGTGAGGAAGGGAAGGCTTGGATCTCTTCCACTGGTGTCATCTTTTGCTTTCAGTCTAATGTCATCTGTTAAAATCACATAGTCATACACTTAAACAACATTATCATTTAAACCTTGCATCTTCTGAGCATTGATTCCCTCCTTCCTTCCTTCCCTCCTTCCCTCCCTCCCTCCCTCCCTCCCTCCCTCCCTTCCTTCCTTTCTTCCTTCCTTCCTTCCTTCCTTCCCTCCTACAATGCTCCTGTAGGAAGGAATGCTTTAAAAAGTAATGATTGAAAAGGGACAGGTTCCTCCCCAAAATAATGAAAAGTAAGGATCTGGGCTCTGTGAAGTCTGACACTACACAAACCATTTAGATTTTACTATACCAAGTGATTATGGTGGTGACACCTCTGCCCTGGGGTTCCTGGACTATGCAGCCCCCAGTGGAGAATTCGTTCTAGAGTAGGAAGAGGTGAAGCCTTGACTCTTCATCATCTGTTCTTCCAACACTCTTCCCATGGCCGCTGTTGTATTATATTCCCAGTCAAGGTTGCCTTGCAAGACAATGATGAAGGGGAAACCTCCCAAAAGGCAAACCAATCCGTCTCAACTAAGAAATGACAACTACCATACTAATTGCATTTGTCTTTGCATTAGATCTTCACTTATATTATTTCTGCTCTTTAAAATAACCATGCAGTGGAGGCATTACTATTTCCAATTTGCAGAGACAGAGATCAAGGTCCAGAGACCCCACTGTTAGTGAGTAACAGAGTTATGATTTAAACTCAGGTCCCTAGACTGGACTGTCTGAACTCTTCATTATCCCATCATGCATCTCTAGGAAGAAAAGGAAGCTATGTTTGTAG
>NW_006786452.1:261103-280826 GCF_000442215.2 Lipotes vexillifer
AAAGAGAGTATGTAAGAACTCTCTGTACTTTCTGCTCAATTTATCTGTAAACCTAAAACTGCACTAAAAAATAAAGTCTATAATTAAAAACAAAACAAAAAAGAAAAGCTCTTTCTGTTTTTGTTTTTGTTTTTTTTTGCGGTACGCGGGCCTCTCATCGCTGTGGCCTCTCCCGTTGTGGAGCACGGGCTCCAGATGCGCAGGCTCAGTGGCCATGGCCCATGGGCCCAGCCACTCCGTGGCATGTGGGATCGTCCCGGACCGGGGCACGAACCCATGCTCCCTGCATCGGCAGGTGGACTCCCAACCACTGTGCCACCAGGGAAGCCCACTCCTTCTGTTTTTACGCATTTCATAAATGCAAGATTTTGAGGAATAATCAGTGCTTGAGTGGCTAGCTCTCAAGACAGACACATGTAAACCCAAAATTCCAAGGGAGAAAGAAGATGTACAATTTTCTTCCTTGTGCTCGTGTCCCACATGAGCAGGACAAGTCCTGTCGCAATCAACAGTGTTACAGAAAAAATCTAGTATATAAAGCTTGTTTATTTCAAACAATATTATTATATCATAATTTTGGGCAACACAAATAAACATATTGGTCCCTCATATTCATTTTAACAAAATTTAATTTATGTACAGAAAAGAACCATGGAGAGGTGGATCTTCTCTTTGGGCTACATGAAAGACTCTTCCTTGAAGTACAAGATGTACAACTTGTAATTAATTTGCCACCATCCTTTGAACCCTCTTGGCCCCTAACTGGGAATTCCTGCATGTTTTTCATCAGTCATTTTCGATTGGTTTGTTCCAGTCTCTTTCAAATGTCCCAAGAATGCCCACTTCTGAAATTCACAGTTTTTGATACAGTAGCTTCAAATAAGGGTTGTCATTTATTTCAAGTTAATTCCTGACTTCCAGTTCTACAGAAAGATGCTCACGAAGCCTTATGAAGAACGTTCTAAAATTAAATTTTGTAAAATGATCAATGTGTCCCCATATCTCTCGAAAGGGCACCTAACAAGAGAATCCAAGACAGGAGCTGGGGTTCTGTGTTTCTCCATCTTTCTTAAAATAATCACCTGAGAGCACTCATCAAAAACATATGTTCCATGGCCCCACTCCTCCTGCAGTAGGCTCAGACTGAAGCCCAGAAATCTGTATTTTCCCATGCACCTGAGCTTACAAATGCACAGAAAGATGCCTTGCAGATATCTGGGGACACTCCCTCTGAATTCTCGAATAAGGAGTGTGTGGAGTGTCACACCAAGCAACACTTGCCATCATACACACGATGCATGCCTTTTGAATTCCAGTGCATGTGGTCCATAAACCACACACTTAGGGGGAAAACTAAGGAAAAATCCTAGACTTTTACAATAAATGGGAAAACTAAGGTAAACTTTTAGGGAGTAATTCCTTATTATTGAATTTATTCTTGAGGAGTAAGCAGAGTCCATGAGAAAAGGAGATGTCTTTGCCTGTGAATGTTGACTTGTTCATTTCTTACGAGCCTAATACAGTGCTTATTCCTCTGGTCATGTTAGGACCATTTCTTTTCTTTTTAAAATTTTTTTTGCATATTTATCTGAGACAATTTAGTGTAGAGGTTAAGGGAATATGGCTTTGAAATCAGTGAGCTGTGGTTTCTAGATCCATTTCCATCACTGTTTGTATGATCTTGGGTAAGTCACTCAACTTTGCTGAACTTCAGTTTCTCATAAGATGTGTATAGTAATAACTCAGAGTTCTTGTGAGAATTAAACGACACTATATAGATAAAACATGTAGCATAGCACTTGACATAAATTAAGGACTCAGCTAGCCCCTGTGTTTATGATGATTGATTCTGGAAAATGAAGGAAAGTATAAACGATGAAGCAGCTTTGTGTTTCACCTACATCTCACACTTCTACTTCTTGTCAAGGTAGGGTTTATAGTATAACTGAGCTGTAATTATTTAGGGAGTAATTATCCAGTTGCTGGATTATGGGTACCTCTGCTTCTGCTCTTAGCAGTTAGCTGAGCTTTACTTAGTTTCTATATTTCTAGCATTCTGCCAAAGGCTGGTGATGTGTGCAAAGAGAAGTACAATATGATCTCTCCTATGAGTTTTATAAGGCAGAAGTACAATATGATCTCTCCTGTGGGGAAAAATCTGTCCCCCAGAGCAGATGGGAACAGCTTCTTGGAAGATGTAATAGTCATCCTGGGCTTGAAGGCAGGTAGTGCATAGAAAGGTACTGTAGGAAAGGTGCCATTTCTGGATACCAGGTATAAGAAAAGGAAGCTACACATCTTCAAACAATTTTTCCTTTTCCCTTCAAACAGAAAGTGTGAGCAAAACCTAAGTCAGGAAGAGCACAATTTGTTCAGGAAATACTAAAACTCTCTTCAGCTGGAACAGAGGTCTGAACTGTGGAAGAGTTCCTGCCATTTACTGGGCCCCTCTCTGAGCTGGGCATTGTGCTGGAGTCTTATTAGGTAGAATGTCTATTTTAGATAGCAGTAGACTAGAGTTACCAAGTCAATCTTAAAAGTTCAGTGAAAGAGTTTGGATTTGATCAGAAGCAATAGAGTTTCAAGAGTTCTTGAGCAAGGGAGTAATACGATGAAAATGGTGAATGTTCAATTGAGATAGTCTAGAATGTGGGGAGATGAGAGAATACAAGGGGCTTTTTATCATGGTACACAGACAAAGTGATGAAAGCCTGGATTAGAGAATGGAATGGGATAATTGAATTCAGAGTACATTTGGAAGGAACAGTTGAAAGGGCTTGGTGACAGACTGACCTGGGAGATGGGGAATTGATCATTGATCATTGATAGCAGAATGAGCCACAAGTTTTCAAAAAGACTAGGGACCTCTAGGGGCTTAAATAAAGGAAGCAAGTTGTTAAGGGAAAAAATAGCCTTCTAAAATACAATCACCATTTCTAGCCTACCATTAGAACCCGTCCTTAAGTAACACTTAGCTAGCCATAACTCCCAGAGGCAGCAACGCCTGTCTTTTTTTTTTTTTAAGAATGTATTTTATTTAATTAATTAATTTTTTTGGCTGCACGGAGAGGCTTGCGATATCTTGGGATCTTAGTTCCCCAATGAGGGATCAAACCCGGGTTCTCGGCAGTGAAAGCATGGAGTCCCTAACCACTGGACCGCCAGGAAATTCCCAGCAATGCTTGTCTTTAATAAACTATGATATGACTGGTATTACCTCCAAACTGGGAATTCCAAAGAGTTGCCTTTCTAAATTGGGACCATCATGAAGTTACTTTTCTCAACAGAAAATGTGCAGAAGAGAAATAGGAATCCCACTTATTGGGTTATTAGAGACTCACTGGCCCTTCTCCAATTAGAGAGAATTTAGAGTTAGACAGACGTGAGGGTTTGATGTTAATTACTTGAGAATTTTCTTTATCTTCAGCAGAGCCAAAATCTGGCACATTCTTGTGTAAATCTAGACCTTGGCTTTAAAAAAATTTTTTTGGTTGTTATTTAGAATCAAGGATACTGGTATCAGCCTTAGCTGGTAGCTTTCAACAATTTGTTTAAAAAATTTTTTTTCAAGCTATTAGAATTTTTCATATCTGGGCATGGATTATCATAAGACCTTTAGTTTAAAAAAACTAAAGACCCACTCTGCTTAAGTAATACTATTTTGTCCTCACACATCTGGTGTTCTGTGTGGCAGTTCTGTGTGGCAGTGCAGTAGCTGAAATAGCTATCCTTGAATCTAGTTTAACTGGGTATCATGTAAATGTCTTTTTGCATACACGTGCAAAACTGGCTCTCAGCAAAATTGTGATGCAGGTGAAATGTCTCTTGTCATTGTCCCCTTCCTTCAACTCTTTTCTCCCTCTGGTACCTTTTGGTGTTATTTCTCTCTCCCTCTTCAGGGCCCCAAAGTTTCCGTACTCTCTTCTCTTTGCAGTCTCAACCCTTGCTTTTGGGAAAGACTCTGGGAAACCTCATTCACACTAAGCAATAAGTGTCGAGGTTTACCTTTGTATCTCTCTCAGGGTGTATTTTTGTGTATCAGTAGGAGGTCTAGGGATAAAGTTCCCACTGGAATTCTACCAGCCAACTTGGTAAGGATGGCATTTGGGGACATGGGCTGGGTGAGCCTCTTTGAACTCTCCCAGGTGGCATTCTGTTCCAACTCTGACCCTACCTTTAGGGCTGCCTCAGCATGTACTGATAACAATAAGTTGAAAACCACTCAAGAGTGGGGTGGGAGTGGGGGGTCTTCTATATCTACATCCTTGACAGAGCACAGAGTTGAGAACCACAGTAGAACTTAATTATCAAATACTATAAAATCAATAATACAGTATCTATAACCCCTTTGAGTTTGTTATTCTGATATCGGGTCAAGATTCTTTGAGATACAACTGGATTTATTGGTTGGAATCTGTTGCTTAAGGCTGTAAAGAAAGGTCAAAAAGGAAATGAATGCTTATGGAGTCCCTAGGTGCTTTTACTTGTACTATCTCATCAATTTAGTATAGGTGACAACTCTGCAGGATGTTATTATACCGTTTTACAGATGTGGAAACATTGGCTAAGGGAGGTTAAATAACTTGCCTCTAATCAAGCAGTTAATAAATAATGGGAAGGGATTCAAAGCCACGCCCTTGGGGCTGTTTTTACTTTATTGCCCATTTGGAGGTAGGATCCAAGTAATAAGAGAAAAGAATGATTGTTCCTGTCAGCAAATAGCTTCCCCAATGATCCTGGGAAATGATGGAGGAAAGTTAGTTCTGATATGTTTTCATAGAGTAGGAAAGAAGAAAGGGAGAGGTAAATTTTATTTAGTGGTGTCTGACAGATAAATATACTTCCAACGAGTTAATCTTGAAGCAGATGTTTCTGGGTGAGGAAGTATGTTTTTAAGCTAAATAAGTCAAAATATTCTTACAAAAGGATAAATCAATAAGATTCAAAAAATGATAGCTACAATAATAGTGACTAGATGAGTGTTTCAAAGAAACAAAAAATCTGTCTTTAAACTGAATCAGGTCTCTCCATGCAGAGAAATATCATTCAGTCTATTTGATGTATGATCTTGTTTGCCTGATTGTTTTAGGTACTGGTTAAGGTAACATGGTGATTTTTATTAATTATAAACAATTGACAATCTGCTAGGTATCATACGACAGCTCTACCTTTATCCATATCCATATCTATAGTTTTAATTTTATGGGCCCTGAAAATTCAATGTGTATTAGATTCGCATCTCTAATGTTTAACAAGCAGAAAGCAAAGGTTAAAATAGCTTTTGATGTGTTTCAAAATGATATGATGCTCTAATAAGAACCAAGGTATCCAGAAAGTTTAAAATAGTTTTTTTAACGTATTGGTAATGTGATTTGCAAACTTATGTCACATTTTATTTCTAAAAATAAAATGTGAATCTTGATTTAGATTTAAAGGGAAAGTACTCAAAGACCTTTCATGTGTAAGTTAAAAAAAATTTTTTTTACAATATTTTATATACAAAGTGCTTTGATAAGGAAATAAAAGAGAAACACTTTTAAAATTCAGACTTAAATGAAGAGAGCTGAGGTTATGGCCACACCAGGGAAATCTCCCTTAACTTGGCCTGGGGAGAGCTCAGTAATTAGAGTCAGTGATCTTGACCCTACCTGTTCTCTTTGGATTATTTGGATGATGACGATACCCTTAACCTCCATCATTAAACACATACATATGCGCATGTGGGTACACACACACACACACACACACACACACACACACACACATGCCTTGCCTCCCCATTACCACTTGATTGAGTTTATGGTGAAAAGGAATTTAAACTCGATTATATTAAGCATTCATTATTACTACTGATTATTTCCTAGGTGCCAGGCTTTAGGCGAAATGGTTGACATATGCATTCCTTTACTAATAAGTTTCTGAGACAGGGAATGTGACGTCCATTTTGCAGAGGAGAAAACTGAGTCTCAAAGAGATTATGTTGATTGTCCACATTCACCAATTAAAAAGTGGTCAACCCAGGGCTTCCCTGGTGGCGCAGTGGTTGAGAGTCCGCCTGCTGATGCAGGGAACACGGGTTCATGCCCCGGTCCGGGAAGATCCCACATGCCGCGGAGCGGCTGGGCCCGTGAGCCGTGGCCGCTGAGCCTGCGCGTCCGGAGCCTGTGCTCCGCAACGGGAGAGGCCACAGCAGTGAGAGGCCCTCGTACCACAAAAGGCAGGTTTATCCATCCTACCAAATGGCACCAACCTGCTGTGTCCTTAGTGGTTAGGAGCCTTCACAGGCAGTTACCAGGAAAGGTTTTTCATGAGCCTCTGCAGTGCAGCCACTGCCCCAACTCACTTGCTTCTTAAGTGTCAGTTTGCCCCTGCTGCCCTGAAGGACAGTCTCCAGCAGACCAGCACTCAGGGGTTGTCCTGGAGGCAGGACCATAATGTGTAGAGGCACAGTGCAAACATTCTGGGGCTCTTCTTGAGAATTTCAAGACAGTGTACCCGGATCATTAAACCAAGCGCGGGCCCGCCTCGGCGAAGAGCTCCTGTGATTGCGCAGGTGCATTCCCACGAAGCCGGCTTCGACTGCCGGAAGCGTAGGCGGGTTGAACGGATTCTGGGCCAGCTGCCTCTCAAAGTTCCTGGTTGGGGAGTGGAGTGAGGTTTGGGGATGTTCTCTGAGCGTGACTTCTCCCTCTCCCGAGGTCTTCTTCTCTGTGTGGAAACCGACACTCATTCTACCAAGGATTTAGAGTTTCCCAGCATAGACCCAGTTGTACAATATTTAGGATGGAGAGCACAGTGGGATGGGGAGAGAGTTGACTCCAAAGTCCAGTCAAGATGTTGTCTAGAGCAGTTGTTCTCAAATACTGGTTCGCAGACCTGGTCTGGTTCTGATGAAGTTTTCCTCTCTGATGTAAAACAGAAGAAATAAGGACAGCACAGTGAGGTTGTGTGTGTGTGTTTGTCTATAAAGCTAAATTTATCCATTATGATAGATACACTTGCATTCTAAGATTATATTTGTCTTATAATTTTGGTGTTAAAATGTTCTCTGTCATAAAGAGATGTTAAAGATACATGGTCGTTGTTTTGGAATTTTCACTAGCTGAATAAAAATTTGGACAGTCTAAGGGCATGATTCCCAATGTTTTGGGGAACATTTTACTGGCTCATGAAATACAAGTGCATGGGGACCCATGAAGCAGAAGGTGAAGCAGCACAGGGCAGCATGAGAAGAGCCCTGAGCGGGGAGACACCCCTTAGTCTTACGAGACTCTTCCTTTTGTGCGGCCCTTGTCCTCAGCTCTTCTCTGAGAGACTGGGACCAGATGACCAGCAGTTCCTTCCAGCTGTAGCATTATCTGAGAGCTCTGGCTGCATAATTACTAAATAACAGTGAGGATTTGGATTACAGACCCAATGGGCCTCCCTTATCTGATTCATGGAGAAGCACAAAGCAGACAATTTAAGGAAACCTGAAGCAGAATAACCACCAAAGCAACCCAACAGCTGCTAAATAGACACTGAGACAAGCCCATCATAAAATGTACTATGGTATGTCATAATGGTTGGGATACCAATCAGAAAGTTCTATATTAAGTACCATTGACTTAGTCACATTGTGTTTGCAAAACAAGCAGTGAATATCTGCTTATTAAAAAAAAAAAATTCCTCTTTCATTCTTTCCTTTATCTTTCGTCCCTTAACAAATTCCTGAGGATACATTTTTCTTGGTCCATCAAGCCCACAGTGTCATTTTGGAAAGGAAGCCTATGAATTATTTTCTTAATGCATTGAAAAATGTGGTAAAGTGATTTGCCAGTTTGGCATAGAACCTCAGTCCCTGCCTTGAATGTAATAGGCACTTAATAAATATTTGATTGATAAATAAATTTTAACAAAAAAGTACTTGCATTCTGATTTTTATCACATTATAAACATATCTAGCAACTACTCTCCTTTTTTAAAAAAAGCCAAATTTTCCAAGGGGGTGTCTTGCATAGCTACTGTACAATTTACTTTGTGCTTCTGGAATTGTCAAAACAAACTTAACTGCTCTTAGGAACTCCGATCTGATATCACTGTCAAAATGTTTTACAACGATTTGGCCAAATGTTTGTGGAACAGCTGTGCTACTAGTCTGCCCAAGTCATTTTCCTTCTTTCTTTTTGGCCCAATCCTGTGATTCATCATTCTGCTTTTAGAATATTTGCCTATTTTTAAAACCAGTCAGAGAAGGCAGCCACTGTTTAAAAGTAAACACACCACACATCAACTTGGAGCAGCTTTGTAAGCAGCTTTGCAAGCACTGAAATTTCTGGCTGGCATGGATGCCAGCTAAACCAGATGGCATCAAGCAGTGAAATACTGGACTGGCTTTCAAACTCAGTCATCTCCTTACATCTGTCTTTGGTTTTCTTGTTTCCAATGCTATTTCCTGCTTGGATTAAATCATCTTTAACAAAACTCTTGCTTTTATTTTGCCTTTCTCAAATATTTATTATATGTTTATTTCTATGTCAATCAATTAGACTTTTATTTTTTACAACTCGAGGAATCTAATCTTAAGCCTTTACTTATCTGCAAAATTATCAGCTTGGTCCCATATATATGCCTTTACAGTGGTGTGACTATCAATAATGACAGATTTTTATAATGGGCTTTATTAATTCTGGGTCATACCAGATATTTGCTATTTACTATAGTAATGCAAATGAATAACTGTTTTCCTTTTTAAAAAAAATTTTTATAATTAAGCAGGAAGGAGCATGACTTCATGGGGAACAATGTAGATTAAGTCCCAGGAGGCCTTGAGTTCCATTCCTGGCTGTCTTTTAGAATTCTAGAATGTACTATCTGCTCTGTACTTTGTAGAAGTGGTTTCTCCTTCTAAAAAGTGGCTGCTCATCTGTGACTATTAAGGTTGGGGTGCCAAAGTATAATATGTTCCCATTTACCCGTACCAAGTTGTTCCAGCCTTGAACTCAATGAGCAGAAATAATCATGATGTTTGGGTTATTGATATTTTATTGAAGTAAATTGAAATGCACCTTAGACCAAAGTCCATTTTATATACAAACTATAGGTTTTATAATAAAGGCTGTCTCCAAAGGGTCAGTAGAAACAAATGATTATTTCTGTCTTTTAAAAATTTTTTTTCTGTTTTTTTGTGCAATTCTTTGCAAATGATGGGGTGGATTGAAAAAGCCACAGTATTTGGCAGAAGTTGTCACCTCCGAGTAGAAGAAAGCATTCCAAGGGCCAAGGGATTGACTCTCCTTGTTTCCTTGTGAGATGGCACTCCAGCCTGCAGCGAGAGTCTTGGGAAGATTTCCCTGTTTCTGCTTGCTCTCTGCAGCTACATAGTGTCCGTGAACCTGGGGGCATCCATTGTCTGGCAGGTACAGGAATAAATGGATTCACAGTTGGTGCCCCATTGCCATTGTCTGAAGCCACTCAAGTGGGAGTATTATTACACTAGTCTTGACTAAAATATAGCAGAGGCCCTTAAGGTGTTTGGAAGAGGTGAATACTGTCCTTGTCTGAATGATATTTCTGGTGATTATCTTCGGTGCCTTTGAAGAAACATAGTCTCTTAGAAGCCAGGAGCTCCTCGTGTGCTGTGTTTTATTCTGGATGGTACTGTCAGTGAGTAGGGAGAGGATGCTTGCTTCTGCGTTGTGTATGGCCCGTATTACTTCTTCTGGTTCAAAGAGAACTTCCAACAGTTTTTATAAATAAATTTGTTTATAGTAGTGAGAACATAAAAAGCATGATCTTTCTTTCTTATAATTTAAAATAGATTTGGTATTGAAATTATTCATGTAGTCTGTATTTCATCGTAGTCTCATAGTCATACCTGTGGTACCTGTGGTTGTCAACAAGGAGAGGATTGGAAATCTATGGCCAGTGGACCCACAGAGCCAGATACAAAGATTCTGCTGACAAGAGGGCTGTCCTGTAGTACCAGAGCTAGGTCAGCAGTATGTTCTTTTTTTTTTTTTTTAAACTTCAAAGGACAGTCTTTATTAGTGCTAAAATTACTTAGTTAAACTCCAACCTGAACCACTACACTTCTATCTTTATCTGTAGAAAATAATGGAATAAACACCAATAGCTACTTACTGCTCTAGATCCCATAACTCTTTAAACTTCCTAGTGAGGGTCAAAATGCTCTACTTCAAGATCATATTATTCTTGAGAAGCACTTTATTCTGACTGTATGCACAGCTTTTCTTCCTTTTCTTTTTTTTTCATTGCAGCACTATTTATTATTACAAAAAATTGGAACTCAGTATTCACCAATAGGAAAATGGACAAATACATTCAAATAATAAATGAATGAGTGAATACTGTATATCAGTTAAATGAACAAACTAAAACTAAGTTTATTTAGTTCAATCTCAAACACATAATGTTAATCAAAAAAAAGAAAAAATTTGGAAGGATATCTACAACGTGATTCAATTTATAGTTTAAAATCATCCATGCATAGTAATACTATGTTACCTATATAGTTTGTGGGTGTATACATACATAATAAAAATATAAATACATACATATGCATGATAACCTCTAGTGGTTACTTCTGAATATGAAGAGGTAGAAGGGGAATAGAGTTGTCTCCTCACCTTATTTCTTAAGCTAGGTTCTTACCTTTTCTTACCATATGAATTCAATTGGCATGAATTCCATTAGAAATTCTGCAGCAGAAAAGCTCTCCTCCTTGCCAAATAATTGAATGGTACAATTCTCATCATCTTTTTAGTCTAAGGAGGTCAGCCTTATGGCTATGGCAAGGATAGCAGAAGTATGTTCTTGAAGAGATTTGGATAAACTTCTCTCAGGTTTCCTCTGATGCTTCTGTGAACCACCTCTTTTGATCCAGCAACACCTGCCTGTTGCCAGTCAGCCAGATGAAGGCAGCTGAGGACAGAGTTGCGGGCTCTCCCGCATCAGGACAGTGTATGGGCCTCGGGTTGGGATTGCTGCCTGGTGCGTTGGGAAGAAACGCCCTGATCGGGTTACTGCCTGTCACCCACTGTAACCCAGAGGAAGCTCTGGTCAACTGCCTGTCAGTGGTGGTTTGTGGTAAGAGCAGAGAGCAAACCCATCAAAGCATGCCACCCACGCTTGGAGTCTTTCAGAGCAGAACTAACACTTCTTTTCACTAACACGTTCTTCTGTCCCAGTGAGGTTGTTCTGGTCACCTCATTATTACCTTGTTAAATAAAGCACTTTCCTGAATATCATATTTTTTGGTTTTGGCTAACGTAGGAGTATTGAAAGATAAGCAGTACTTCTTAATTGGAGAACTACTAGACTGAACATTTGAGGATTCTGATACTTGTTTGCAAAATTTTGGTCAAACCAACTACGCCTTCTGTGCTTCTCTTTGTACCAAAAAATGAGCAAAATTGCCTCTGCATTCTTTCTGTCCCTAACTGATGTATACTGACGGTGCAAGTCCAAAGATGGTAACAGCAAGAAAACTCTCCTGAGAGAAAGGGCTCTAATAGTGAAGAATCATTTTATTTTCATGTTTTAGATGATACGCCTCCTGAAGATGCCATTCCTCTGGTCTTTCCAGAATTAGACCAGCAGCTACAGGTAAGGATTTTTCTGCAGTCTTTACTCTTTCCTCCTTAGTTTCACAAAATACAGTGAGTGGAAAAGTGGCCTAATTGAGAAAGATTGACCTGGAGACAGAGTGGGGGACATTTCACGTCATCAAGGTTTGCATTTCTAGGGTTTCAAGGTCATGAAGCCCTCAGATAATGGCCCTGTCTGTTTATGTGGCTATAGCATGAGAATAGCAAGAACTTAGGGGACTTCCCTAGTGGCCCAGTGGTTAAGAATCCGCCTGCCAATGCAGGGGACATGGGTTCAAGCCCTGGTCTGGGAAGATCCCACATGCTGCGGAGCAGACAAGCCTGTGTGCCACAACTACTGAGCCTGCACTCTAGAGCCCACGAGCCACAACTACTGAGCCCACGTGCCACAACTACTGAGCCCATGTGCCACAACTACTGAGCCCATGTGCCACAACTACTGAGCCCACGTGCCACAACTACTGAAGCCTGCACGCCTAGAGCCCATGCTCCGCGACAAGAGAAGCCACCGCAATGAGAAGCCTGCACACTGCAACAAAGAGTAGCCCCCGCTCACCACAACTAGAGAGAAAAGCCCTCATGCAGCAACGAAGACCCAGTGCAGCCAATATTTAATTAATTAATTAAAAAAAAAGAACTTAGGGTGTAAGCTCCTACTTTTAAGGAGTTTTGGAGCCTAGGGACAGGGCTGGTCCCTGCTCTCCTTGGCTACAGATGTTTCTGGGCTATTGTAGTTTTGGCCCATTTTGGATTAGTGATTTAGGGATAAACTACAAGGGACATTTGTCATGTGTGGCGAGACTTCAGAATAATCTTCCTTTCTCTACTCCACGCTCACCCTCTCCCCAGTTCTCTGACAATTTGTAATAGAATGTAATTATTTTAAGTTAAGCCTTCTGAATACTGTCTGGTTTGACCTATGAGAAAAATATTTTGTATGTGTAGTCTATGGATGACCTATCAAAGATATCTAATTTTAATACACCAGAATTATTTGAAAGAAGCTCATTTATGACCCTTTAATTTTCTTTAGGTGATATATGGTGATTCCAGAAAGATGGCTTTAGGAAGAGGCTCTGCCTAAAATACCTGGATACTGGCCTTGGGTCAAATGTTCGCCTGAGCACTTCACTTTGCTGTCACATTTAGACCAGTCTAATAGGGGTTTTGAATCCCGTGCACAGATGTTTGCTTAGTCACCACTTTTTTCTCTAAATACTGATTCTGAAAGCCTTTAGGAGGGGTCTGCCACCTCCAGTTCCCAAATGATGTTTCTTCTTGTCTTACACTTGGTAGCATTTCCCATGTGTGGGTGCACTTGGTGTCCTGAAGTCATTTGAGTTTGGGACCCCTGGACCAGAACAACCCTTGACAGAGGTGGGAAGAACCAAGAATGAGCCCTTATGCAACCCAAGATAGAATCATTTTTTTTTGGCTCCAGTTCTTGTCTCTGTGCCCAGTGCACTGAATTAAAACCTGGAAGCAACTAGGTTGGGTCTGAAGAGCTGGTGCTTCACTGCTGGGGTGGTCCCCTGAAGATCTGTCCAATGCAACTCAGGTGTGACCAGACCTCTTGGAGGAGCTCTTATCTCATCTCTGCGCAGGCCTGGGCATCATCACAGCCCTCCAACAGAAAGCCTGCCAACAGAGCAATATAAGTAACGTAGAGATTACTGAAGACTGTTCAGGAGGTTATACTAATGACCTTGCAGCTGTCAAAAGACAGCCTTGTTCTCCTCTAAAATTTCCTCTGCAGCTATCAGCCATCGTCTCTCCTTCCTCTCCCATCCCCCATGCAGGGTCTTTAGCCCAGCTCTCTGGTTCCTACTGTCTAACCATATCCCCCAACCTCTCTTCTTCTCACCATGGAGGACAACTCAGCTGTTCCTCTGCTTTTCTGTCTGGCGTGCTTACATGACGTACAACCTTCCTTGCTTGGGTTCTGTCCTCACTGATGGGCTGTGTGTGTGCTGCTCATGGTGTAGTTGGGATTGCAAAATAATAACTATATTTTTTTCCCAGTCACAGTTTTTCTCCTTTATTTTACTGTCACCACAAAGCTATTTTATTATCTTAGGGGTCAGCTGAAAATAAGGAGTTAATGCGTTTTGAAAATAAAAGAGGGAAAGCATGTTTAGATTCATATTCCCCCACCACTATTATGGATCATTAATTCTACTTTCTTGTGCTGACAGTTTTTTTCCTTTGGGAGCATTAATGGTCTTCCCTGGCTCATGGATCATTCTTCCCAGGATTCATGGCACCCCTGGCAATTATCCAGATAATTTTTCTGTTAAAGCACCGCAAGACCCCTTTGAATTTTATAGCTTTAATTCAATTTGACATATATTAGAAATTAAGTCTACTTAATTATTTTAATCCAATGAGACTATTTCATCTTCACTGATCCTTAATGAATTAGTCAGTCGAGAAGCTGATTTCAGACCCAGGGATTATGATACCCCCAACTCCCCCACCCTAAAATATGGTAATGCTTTGCCTCTTCATGAACAGAGAGGACGTTCCCAGCACTATAACTAAAAGCATTTCAGTAAGGGCTTGTGTTTTTGGTTGAACGATATGATTGAGTTTGTTATAAACATTTACCAGTGGTCAAGCCATTTGGTTAGGGTTGCCTCTGTCTAGGGCTGTTGTCAGTTACCTTTATTCTACACTCCAGGGTGTGAGTAACTAAAATATAAGATGGAAGGGATTGAGAGGGGAAAGATAACACAGAAAGCTACATCTAAAGCAGACTCTTGTTTCCATGCTTAGCATAAGCATATAAATTTAAGACATTCTGCAGCAGGAAGTCTCTATTGAAAGCAATGAAAATGCTTTATGTATGAAAGGAACAATCCATTCCATGGAGCAGGCTGTCTTTACAGTCAATCCAGTGTGCTTTTATCACATAATAATGGCTCTTGGGATTTAACTAATCATCATGATCCCCTACAGAAAAATAAAAGTTAGATTACAAAGGCATATGAAGTGCCTTGTGGTTGTTACTCTTTGCTTGAGGATGAACTGACTCTTACTTATCTCTGCTAGAGCCTTATAAATGTGTCCAGTGAAAAATAATTGATGCCAGCTGATTATTGCTGGCCTTACTCTCTGAATACCCTCAGATTTAAACCCTACCCGTGCATATTGAGCACTGCTAGGCAAGGGGGGTTTCCCCACAAATGACCTCATTTGATCCCTGCAACAATTGTGTAAGCTAACTATTATGTCTCCACTTTAGGGGTGAGAAATATGAGGTCAAATTTTGTTCTACATAAATTTGCTAATTCAGACTATATCTCTGATTCTGAATCTAGGTAGCCTTCATTTCTTTACAGCTTTGGTGGAACCTATGGCCTGCTTAAATTATGTTGATAGGTGGAGGGTTTTTGGTTTCTGGCTTGCGAAGTTGCCATAATGTGGTTATAGAACAACCTAGTAAAATCTATTCTGGCTTTCTGATATCCATTACATGTTCTTTCATAGTTTATAAAATGCAGCTATAAAGTGTCTGTTTGGTAGATACGCTATCACCAATTTGACCCCCAAGATTTTTCGGTTGCTTTGCCAAGAATGTGGACATGTTTAAGCATGTAATTCGTGGGGCTTCTATTTTCACAGAAGCCATAAAAAGCCTTGGGCAAGAATAGCAGTGACAAACATTTTTCTCGATGTCTCTGTTAATGCAAAATGTTGGGCAAGAGACCTTGGGGTAAGGTAGGTGTTAAAATGAACATCTCTTTATAGGCCTCAGCCCAGGGGCAGGTGGTAGTTTGGTTCTATTTTGTGCGGATTCCTTTCCTGGAATTTGGTTTCTAAATTCTTCATGTCCATTAGGGGCAATGTTTTGGTAGAGCTAGTTTAGACCATACAGTCAAAAGAAAGGAGGTTCAATTCTATGTCCATTTGTAAGAGTGAATGAAAAATCACTACTTTTCTTTAGACCTCAGTTTCCTTCTATTTGAAGAAGAGGTAATGATTGACCTCCCTCCCTTTTCTGAAGGATGGCACAATCCTTTAATAGTCCCAAGGTCTGGGTAAGAACCAAATTTGTCTTAAAATTTAACCACATTGTTATGTTTTGGAGATTGTGGTTTGACCTATAGATGATCCAAAGCTAAGCTTTGTGGTCTTTGTTGCCCCGAAAAGAAGAATATGTTTTATTTGTAATCAGGTGGAGGACATGCTGATAACTAGATTGTAATAAACTTGGTAATGGGAGTGACAGTGACTGGGGCATAAGCACTGGCATTAGGCTGGCATGAATTTGGACCTCAGCTCCACACCTACAGTTTTGTGATTTGGGCATGTTATTTACTTTCTGTAAACCTCACTTTTCTGGCCCGCAGAGTGGACATAATATCTCACATCGTTGTGTGAATTAAATGTGATTATGAACAGATCGAGTACGGTGCTTGGCAAAATAATTGCTCAGTTGCTCAATGTCAATTTCCTTCCCTAGTGAAATTCTTTATTGAATGAAATATTTATGCACTAGTATCTTTATATGTGTAAAATGAAATGAGAGAAGCATCTCTTTGGATTTTTGGGTTAGGAACAGAGATGCTGATGCCCTCTTCTTTAAGCTAAGGTACTTGGAAAACAATATGACTATTTTTTCAAACCAAATTGAGCAATAGCTTCAATCCCTCCTAAAGTACTCCCATCTAATCTGAGAAGACAGTAACAGGTGTCTCCGTGGTACACATTGAACTTGCTTTTTTCTCAGACAGAGTTTGGTAAGTCCAGAAACTGATGTCACCTCCACAAATAAACAATTTCGTAGCTTTGGTTGTGCACTATAGTATCTTGTTGTCCGAGCAGTCACTCCAGAAACTTCTTTTGGGTCTTGCATCAGTGTATCACTTGCTATCTGGGAAACAAAAATGGTAGAAAATGGAGGAGTCTTAGCATTCTAAGATTCTACTGCACTAGTCTTGAACATCCAGAGAAAACACTGAAAAAATGTCTGCCATTTTCTCTCTGACACACACGTTGAAAAGTATCTTACAGTCGTTTTTTTGGCTGCTTGGGACCACACAGAAAACATATATAGATATCTTGGAGCTTAATTTGATCCCTTTAATTTTTTTTTTTTGAGAAGCCCAGTTTATTAGGATATGCATTGTTAGAAGCATTTGGGGCACTCGGGTTCTCACTCCCTTTAATATTGCCTACATCGATAGAAATGACTTAAATATCCTTCATTCCAATATTATATAATGTATAAGATGTATAGTATAATTATTACTAGTACTGACTTTGACCATAATGTAGATACTATAGAAATGTCAATTCTTAAAATATTTAAAACATATTTACAGTTCTTGATAACAGAGTTTTCAAATATTGCAAATCAGTCCTGTCTGTGTTTTTCCATTTAGTTTTAGCAAATTATGCTTGTTAATTTAGGGACATTAAAATGCAACATGAATTTAAGCCAGACACCCCCATTCTGCCCCCAAAATAAAGATAATACTGAGAATCAAGGAATAAATACAAATACAGTCTGCTCAGCAACTGTAGAATATTTAGCTTCCTAAATATATCTTCTGTGTGGGAAGCTGGGAGAGGAAAATTAAATTCTTACATTTTTGAAGTGGATGGGGCCAGTAGTATTTGAAGAAGCCAAGTAGAAAACGGAAACGCTTAAGCTGGCTTTGCCTCTTGCGGAGAGATGCTTGGCTGGGTCTTTTCCCATGGGGCTCCTTCCACAGGACAGAGTCCATTTCGGGAGGAGCTTGCTATAAACCGATGGATGGGATGGTGTGGCTCAAGCCGGCATTCTTGGAACAGGAGCCTGTGGTTTCTCTCTTACTTCATCTTGTTAAATTGGTCCAGATGACTGGGGTGGATACCAGAGATAGCAGCGGCTCTCTCACACTGCCATGTAATTTAAAGCCCTTGCAAGCTCCATCCTCAGGCAGTAGCAGGATGAGAGGGGATAGAGGAAAGGGGATGTGGAGGAAGTGCCTCCTCCTGGGCTCTGACCTCATCCAAACCCCAATCTGTGTCTTGGGAAAATGTGTTTCAAAGTTGGCTTGAGACACTGTTAAGGGAAGGTCTTAATTTAACCTTCTTAGAACTGGCTGGGTTGTGAGTAGACCAGATACCATGGCATCGAGTGGACCGGAAAAGTTGTTTCTGTGACCCTACGGAGTTTGTCCCCTAGTGCCTGAAGAATACTTTTACCTTTTCATTTTCACATGAAATATCTTTGGCTTCCTTTTCTTTGAAATTCAATATTTCATTCTTTAAGCAAGTGCATGTGATAAATGCATACAAACCATGGGAAGATGTAGGGTAATTGTGGAGAAAATAACAAGGAAACTTTCTCTTCCTGAAGAGAAAAGAAATTCACTATCAACATGGAGTTTATTTATTGCTTGCCCATTCCCAGTACAGGATTATAAGTATGAAAATCTCTTGGATGAAATAGTCAAAATCAAGCAATGAGAACTGAAATAAAAAGTTTTATAGATAAACAAGGATTTACTGTATAGCACAGGGAAATATATTCAGTATTTTGTAATAATCTATAATGGAAAAGAATCTAAAAAAGAATATATATATATATATATATATATATATATATATATATATATATACAACCAACCAAACACTGCTGTACATATCTGAAATTAATAAAATATTGTAAATCAACTATACCTAAAAATTTTTTTAAAAAACTGTGTTAATTTTTATTCCAAGATGTTAGTAGTTGTTTTCATCTGGGTTATCAAAGGCATTCTTTTACGTTATTATTATTTTTTTTAATGTGAACACATGTTAAATAGTATCTTAAATCCATGTACAGTTGATTAATTCATGGGTGCCAGTGTTTTAAATGTCACATGATGTAAGCCTACTAGTAGCTCCATTTTTAAATTGGAAACCTGATTCTTGTGCTTGAATTTTAGGAATCTATTTCCTCGGGTAAACACTTTATTCAGTGAACCCTGTTGGTCATATATTTTCTCCTGTTTTCAGGGCTTATAAGAAGGTAAGAGAGAGTCACTCTTAGTGAGGACCTTATGATAGAACACACATACACACAAACCCACATTATATCATGAAACAATGAGAGTGTGCTATGTCATGCAGTACAACACATTTCATTACTCTGTAGTTCTACTTTTTATATCAGGTAAATTCCTGTTGGGATGAGAACAATATGTGTTTAAAAAATTCTTTGATGAGTTTCCTGAACTGGAGTAAACATCCAATGATGTCAAATGGCTTTCTAAGAACAGTGGGTCCTGCTGACCAGACAGCACTTTGATTTGTCCAGCAACGTTTGGGGTTAGTGGTACATGGCTTCGAATTATAAAGGGGTGAGAAATTTTAAGTTTCCTGGGGAGAAATTTGGGAAGGAGAGAAAAGTAGGGTGTGAATGAAGTGAGTTTCAGATAGGGAATCCTGGTAGCAATGCTTAGAAGATGGGCTGGGGGCAGCAGAAGGACCTAATGATACTTTTTTTGCATTAAACTTATTTTTTATTGTAGTAAAAACCCATAACACAAATGTTATCTTCTTAATTTTAAGTGTACAGTTCAGTAGTGGTAAGTATATTTGTATTGTTTCCTTATTCGTATTGTTGTGCAACCAATCTCCAGAAGATTTTCATCTTGCAAAACTGAAACTCTATATCCATTAAATAATAATTCCTCATTTACTCACCTCCCCTCCACCCCCAGCCCCTGGCAACTAATGAGATAATTTTACAGTGTTGTGATGTGTTGTGCAATATAACTTCCCTTCTTGCTTAAAAAATAATTAATTTTCTTCTCTAATGCTTTCATACAAATTGGAAGAACATGTATGTAGTGCTGCTGAGTTACATGTCGGGCTGGGTATAGACAGAGCTTTTAGGAGCCGGAAACTGAAGTGACACCTGGCAACCTTTTTATTTATTTATTTATTTTTTTTGCGGTACGCGGGCCTCTCACCGCCGCGGCCTCTCCGGCTGCGGAGCACAGGTTCCGGACGCGCAGGCCCTGCGGCCACGGCTCACAGGCCCACCGCTCCGCGGCATGTGGGATCCTCCCAGACCGGGGCACGAACCCGCGTCCCCTACCTCGGCAGGGGGGGGGCCCACACCCGGGCCCACC
>NW_006786452.1:280995-282892 GCF_000442215.2 Lipotes vexillifer
CCTGCTGAGAACATATGAGGATACTGAATATATCCTGAAATACTCTATATCCTAATGTCCCCTTAGCATGATCATGTTACCTGTACATAAAAACATCTTCAAATTTCCCACAATTAAATAGTGCCAATGAAAAACGAAGTCATGAAAACATCTCCCTCTTAGTAAAAAGCATTGCGGGTTGGCAAGCCAAGGGGGAAAAGAGGACTCTCTCTTCTTAAGAAAATTACTATCTGTAATTTTCAATTTTTCTTTTAAATTATAGCAGCAAAGGGCATTTCTCCCTTTCCATGGCTGCTCTCATCTGTATCCTCTTAGGCATGCAAACACAGACTCCTAAAATCTTCTGTCTGTCACATAGGTAACTATGCTGAATTCGTGGTTCAGGTACCTCCATGTGGCAAGTTATGGGGTGAACTGGGTGTAGTTTATGAGTGTTCATGAGGACAGGAAATAGGATGCGTTGAGTCTTGGGGCTTACCAGTATGCAAGTCCTTTAACAGGGCACAGATGGTTTAATAGCAGCTTGGTGAGGGGGCCCAGAGTAAATTGCTTTCATTCCCCTTATACCTGGTCATTTGCCAGTGTAACAGGTGAAAATTGATGAGGGGGTGGTGATTTCTAGGATTGGAGGACCCAGGGGTTCTGAATGCCTTTGGCAATGCCTTTATCTCCTGGGGTGAGTTGTACTGTAATACTCCTGGGCACAACTTTTTAATTTATTTCACTATAGAAAGAGATAATGGCTCCAACAGGCTGAGTTTATGCTGTGAATGTGTTCATGGGGCAGTAGGGAAAGATGCTACATAATATAATTATTAGGTGAATTTCCATGGATTAGAACACAACAGATGTTCCACATGAAGATTAATTTCATCCGAGTTTATTTCAAATTTTATTTCCTTTAGAAGATCTCTACTCAGAGGCTTCATGATAAATAGGAAGGGTCATCTTATTTATCAATCAGATTTTATAGAATTTTGTAGAACTTTCTAGAGTTTCTTTTGCATCCTGGGTGAGGTCACTAAATATGACACCCAAAGAAATCTGTGTCCTGGAAGAATATATAGTGAGAGGAGCAAGTAGTAAGAAATTCATTAGTATAAATTAATTAATATAAAATTAGTGAGACTATGACCTAGTCAGACACATGGTTTACATATAAAGACTATTGTGAAGAGAGGATTAGACAGAAGAGCCTATTTAACAATTAAGTCATAATTCTCAGAAATTATATAACATTTTCCTATAAATAATTGAAAAAGGTGATTAAAAAACTCTTTAAAAGACTATTAGCTAGTATTTCTCCAAGTAATGCTTTTAATAATGTGCCACTATAGAGCAGAAACTAACACACCATTGTAAAGCAATTATACTCCAATAAAGATGTTTTAAAAAAAGAAATAAAGTAATGTGCCACTAATTAGAACTAAGGATTACAAACTCAGGGAAAGCTAGTTCTTTAAAAATAATTTCTGGAAAGAAGATTTTCAACATGTTTCGGTTAGAAAGGCTTGAATGCTGGCCTTTGTTTCCCTCATGGATGGGAGAGAAGCAAAGACAGGAAGCCTTGTTCTCTTTGGCCACACACTTAATAAGCATCGTTTTATTTGGGGTTTGGTCTTTCATATTCTTTGTTAATTCTTGCAAGCATTATTTCCAGGCCAGCATCATTTTTTTCAGTTTGGATTCCTTTCTTTTTTCTTTTTTTTAGAATAATTTTTATTGGAGTATAGTTGATTTACAATGTTTTGTTAGTTTCAGGTGTCCAGCAAAGTGAATCAGTTATACATATACAAATATAGCCACTCTGTTTTAGATTCTTTTCCCATATAGGTCATTACAGAGTATTGAGTAGAGCTCCCTGTGCTATACAGTAGGTCCTTATTAGTTATCTTTT
>NW_006786452.1:282902-285582 GCF_000442215.2 Lipotes vexillifer
TTTTTTTTTTTTTTTTTTGCGGTATGCGGGCCTCTCACTGCTGTGGCCTCTCCTGTTGTGGAGCACAAGCTCCGGGCGCACAGGCTCAGCGGCCATGGCTCACGGGCCCAGCCGCTCCGCGCCATGTGGGATATTCCCGGACCAGGGCACGAACCCGTGCGCCCTGCATCGGCAGGCGGACTCTCAACCACTGCGCCACCAGGGAAGCCCAGTTATCTGTTTTATATATAGTAGTGTGTATATCTCAATCCCAATCTCCCAATTTACCCACCCCCCCCCATTCTCCCTTCGTAACAATTAGTTTGTTTTCTATATCTGTGACTATTTTTGTTTTATGAATAAGTTCATTGGATTCCTTTCTTGTAGGGCTCCTCCACTCTACAAGATGTGATAGAGCTACAGGAACAGAAAACAAGGGGGGGATTGAAACAGACAACTGAACTATTTCCCCATCACTAATTCTCTAAAGCAGAGTCTAAGATTTCTGGGGAAAAGTACAGAATTATTAGGGGACTTATTTTTCCTGCAGCGCATATGGCAGGTAACTGATCTGTAATGGGTCTCATGGCTCTGTCTTGGGCCTGAGAATGCCCTGGAATAACACTGAAAGATACACGTGAGGAGGATCAGACCACTTCTCTATTTGTAGTCAAGTAGGATCAGCTGAACTCTGTCCAATGTGGATCGACAGCGCTATTCTCATGCAAAAACTCTCCTTCTAAAGAACATCAGTAGAGCACGATGGTTGGTAATTTATTCTGCTACAAGGAAATGGACTGATTTCTTCTTGTTGTTGTTTGTGAAGCCTCTGCCGCCTTGTCATGACTCCATGGAATCCATGCAGGTGTTCAAACAGCACTGCCAGATAGCAGAAGAATACCGTGAAGTTAAAAAGGAAATCGCCCTGCTTGAGGAAAGAAAGTAAGTACTGTCCCCCTGAGCACCCTCAGCCCTGAATCCTGACTGCTGGTCGTGGACCAGGGTTCATGGATTGGGAGTGGCAGGGGAGGAAAAGGCTGAGCATGGGAGAAAGAGGGAGGGAGACATACAGGGAGGAAAACTGACATTCTGTGGTTCAGAGGTTACGCACATGTCATGTTTGATTCTAGAAATGATCCAAATGGAACTGCGCTAGATGAAGTGCTTTCCAGAGTAGTGAGAGGAACCACAGGAGTGCTTCCTACTCAAATTTAATTTTTTAATAAGCATTCTTTAGTTCAGGAAATTAAAGATGCCAAAATACCACCTAGAGCCACATTATGTTCCATGTGAATGTGCCCAAAGGCCCCAGAGCACTTTGTCTTGGGATGAATTTTAATTAATGCTTGAATGGTGGAGTACCCACATGAAGTAAAGAAGTCACTGTGATGGCTCTTTGGAATAATGTAAAAGGATTAGTTGCCTAACTACATTTTATAGCCCAATAGTCGAGTAAGTTTTTATCTTGATAGCTTCTATTACCATTACAGTTCTGCTATAGGGAATTAGGCAGTTCTATTAATTAAAGCACTATCACTTTACTTACTCATAACTTTATGCTTCAGAATTTTCCTTTTGATTGCACTAAATTCTGCTGATGTCTACCCAGTGATCCCCATTCTTTCATACTTTCAAAGCATCATAGCGCTGGTCGGTTTGTACTTACACATTTATTAGGGAGATCTTTTGATGAATATTTGCATCTCCTGCCAAGTGGTAAGTGTCATAAAAGGGAGGATAGTCAGGTGTCTCTCACCATCATATTCCTGAAGCCTAGCACAGTGCGTGGCATGTAGATACTGAATAAATTTTTGTTGAATGAGTGACACATAATCCAAACATACTGTGAGTCTGTAAGTTTCTGCTTCTTCCCTTCTTCTTACTGGAGTGATGCACGGTATCACTCCATATTTATATCAATATTTATACTTTGTATTTATATTTATATAAAACTTAATTTTTAAATGAATATAAATGAAATATATTTTGTTTTGAGAGATTTATGAAATTCGTGGGATGCTCTGGAGACTCCCCAGAATAGTGGTTGCACAGTATAATATGCTAGGGAGCAGCATGGGTTTTAGGGTCAGACTTCTACATTCGCTGTTAGACCACAGTTAGCATGTTATTTTCTTACTTCCTTGCTTCAAACATAAAGTCTTACCTGGACTTTTGGTTATAGGGCATTGAAGGATGCTTATGGAGAGATCAGAAATACAACTTTTCCTTTGTATGTCTGAGACTTTCTTTTTGGTCTAAGAGTTTTCATAAATTGGTCGGAATGCTTAGATTGTCCATTTACACACAATATGAGCCCTAAAAACTGTTTCATAAAGGAACAGAGGAAGCTTACTAATAATGTGACCAGTGATTAAGTTAAAGGAGGACTTGTATAATCAGTAGCCTATAAAGGTATCTTCCAGTGGGTGTACATGTATGGGTGTGTGTGAGAACTGTGGTGTTGTGACAGGAAAAAAAGCCCCAGGTGATTATGTATTTATTTGTAAACACTTTAGACTGGAAGTACAGTGTTATTTAAATTAAGCCCATGTGTAGCTTTTTTGGGTGGGGGCAATGCAAGACTCACCCACTAAATTATATATTTTGTAAGTTTATATTTTTGTATATTGCATTAAAAAATACAAAAGAATAACAATATGAGAGTGATTCATCTGCTCTTTTATTAAAACATATTCCTGCT
>NW_006786452.1:285592-285849 GCF_000442215.2 Lipotes vexillifer
AAAACTAATCTTACTTCCTCCCTAAACCTCTTTGAACTCTGGAGTTTTCTTGAAACCATGATGTTGTCTTTTTTTTTTCTTTTCTTCCTAATAACTGACTAGATGTGAGACAAAGACCAAATTCTTTGATTTTTTTTTTTCCTTTCTCTTTTATAAAGTCTCTCAAGTTCCTTTTCTTCATTCCCACTTCTGCCATTTGGGATCAGGACTTGTTACTTCAAATCTTGATCAATGTAATATTATAACTGCTTTCCCTA
>NW_006786452.1:285859-306586 GCF_000442215.2 Lipotes vexillifer
TTTCCTATTGCTAGAGAAGGGCACCCAGTGCTTGGCCTGGATTGAAAGATCTACCTCGGGCCTCAGTACCTCTGCAGAATGTTCTAGATCACCCTTCGTCTTCAGCTACGTTGACCTATTCACTTTTTCCACCTCCGTGCCCTTGCTCACACCAGGCTCTCAGTATAGAGTCTCCCTCCTTCCTCTTCACCTGTCCAAATGCTATCCTTGAAAAGAGCTTAGCCTGTATCCCTAGCCCAATCATCCCACAGTGATCAATGCTTTGCCTGGGTGAAGGAAAATTCACTGGGATGATTCTTTGGGCACTTTTTGTGGGCTAGTGTTATCAATAGTTATCCACTGAAGTTTCTGTCCTTTCTGTTCTCTGCAGTTCTCTGCAGACCTGGATAACCTTTAACATCTCTTTGGATCCTAATCACTGAATAGGGAGCTGCACGTAGGGTAAAATACGAATAGGGGTGATTTACAGTAGCTGATGATAGGAAACTGTTATATCCTCCATGTATGCATTTTTTACATTTGTAATTTGTATGGTCTGTATTTAAAATATGGAGTCAATCTCAGCAATAAAGAATTGCTAAGATAAATTGTTAAAATTCAAAGTAGGGTTATATTTTATATCTATAAATAAATGAACTTGGTCCTCCAAGGGTTATGGGTGATCCGTGTTTTCATTAACACTTTACTGAAGCAGAAATTCATTTTACAACAGGTATTTTCATGAACAGTCTTTGTGTTCAAGCAAGATAAATTGGGCCAAATAGATTTAACCCAAGTAAATTCACTCTCCATTTTTTTTGATGATTTGGATGAGAATTTCTTCCCCATCATTTAATAAAGTGTGGCTTATTATGTTGCTTCCAGTGATTGGCTAGCATACGCTAGACACACAGAGAGTCACTAAATCAGATATTTTAAAAGAGAGTTTTTGAATATTGGAGCCATGTGGGCACAAGTTAAGCTGAACTTCTCTCTCATCTCCAGAGGGGGTCTCCCTGGACCTAGTTTGGGAGACTTCGCAGAGGGGAGAGGAGAAGGGTCGATTATAACTATTGTTTTAAATCATGTCTGTTGGGTGGATAAAGAGAGTCAAACATTTTCTGGGATTAGAAATTCAGCATGGGATGAATTTAATTTAAAGAATAGCTTCTGGCTTATTGACCAGTGATATACACAAAGCTTGTTCTTACTTTCATTGGAAATTTTTCTCTTCTCAACTGAAAAAAATGACAATTTTATTGAAAGCTTTAAAAATTTACCAAGAATTCTGACATCTTTACAGGACTCCTACTATCATTTTTGCCTATTTTTTCTAGGCCTTTTGGATGTGAATAGGCATTTTTATATAATTGCTTATATAGTAACATAAAATGTATACATACTTTTTTCAATAACTATTATAAGCATTTTTATAGAACACATATAGGTTTTGTGTATGTAATGGAAACTCATGGAAGTGAGATACAGATATTTTATGGCATTTGATATTTATCACTGAATTGTTTGGCAGTTTAAAAAATATATAGTTAAACTATAATTAGTTCTACAAATAGATTTACAATTAGTAAAACTTGCTTTGTGTTTTATCTTGTTCAGAGGAGAGACCACTCTTCTGCTCTATATATGAAAAATTGTGTGAGTGCTCCGGTGTTTAAAAGATTGACTTAGACTGTCAGAAAAAGATAAAATCTTAGAAAAGTCAGGTTGAAAAATGTTATATAACTTAAAAGAAATAATTCAGTGGTTTTCAGTAGACTCACAGAGCTGTGAAACCACCATCACGATTTTAGAACATTTTCATTGCCCCAGAAACAAGCCTTGTACCCCTGAGTGGTCACTCCCCATTCCCTCCCGCCTGCCACTAGCAACCACTAGTCTACTTTCTGTCTCTATGTATTTGCCTATTCTGGTTATTTGAGATAAATGGAATCATGGAATCATGTGGTCTTTTGTGACTGGCTTCTTTCATTTAGCATAATATTTTCCGGGTTCATCCTTGCGGTGGCATGCATCAGTGCAGGCAGACCTCAGAGGTACTGCAGGTTCAGTTCCAGACCACTACAATAAAGCGAGTATTACAACAGAGAGTCACACAAATTTTTTGGTTTCCCAGTGAATACAAAAGTTATGTTTACACTATACTGTAATCTATTAAGTGTGCAATAGCATTATGTCTAAAAAAAACCATACATACTTTAATTAAAAACCACTTTATTACTAAAAAATGCTAATCATCATTTGAGCCTTCAGTGAATCGTGATCTTTTTCCAATAATAACATCAAAGATCACTGATCACAGATCACCATTACAAATATAATAATAATGAAGAAGTTTGAAATATTGCAAGAATTTTACTAAAATGTGACCCAGAGACATGAAATGAGCAAATGCTGTTGGAAAAATGGTGCCAATAGACTTGCTCAATGCAGGGTTGCCAAAAACCTTCAATTTGTAAAAAAGCACAATATCTGTGCAGCACAATAAAGCAAAGTGCAATAAAATGAGGTATGACTGTACTTCATTCCTTTTTATTGTCAAATAATGTTCTGTTATGTGGTTATATCACATTTTATTTATCCATTTGTCAGTTGATGGACATTTGGGTTGTCTGTACTTTTGGCTATTATGAATAATGCTGCTACAAACATTTATGTATAAGTGTTTGTGTGGATGTATCTTTTCACTTCACTTGGGTGTGTACCTAAGAGTAGAATTACTGAGTCATATGATAACCCAATGTGTAACCTTCTGAGGAGCTGCCAGACTGTTCCTAAAGTGGCTGCACCGTTTTATATTCCCATCAGAAATGTATGAAGCTTCCAATTTCTCCACATTTTGCCAACACCTATTATGTCTTTTTGATTATAGCTATGCTAGTGGGTGTAAAATGATGTTTCTTTGTGGTTTTCATTTCCACTTCCCTGATAGCTAAAAATGTTGAACACCTTTTCATGTGCTTTTTGGCATTTCTATGACTTCTTAGAGAAATGTCCATTCAGATCCTTTGCCCATTTTTAAATTGACTTATTTGTCTTTTTATTATTGAGTTAAAAAATGTTGTATATAATTTTAGTTGCAGAACATTAGAAAACTGTTTTCATATGAGAGTACCACAATCAGTATAAGACCTGTATTTTCATGCCTTTTTTAGGATATATAAAATGATGATTGAGGGAACAACATCTCATTGAGGGGAACATATCAGGATGGGGGAAAAGGGAGCATAAGTAATTTGTAAAGGCATAGTCTAGAAATAGCCCTATTCTGATTTGTTTTTAGTCATGGTATTTACTTTATCCTGAAATTTCCAACAACAAGAGGTTTTTATTATTAATCAGAAACACTTATTTCTTTATGGGAATTCCTGAAGGCAGAGGCTTTTAAACTGGGTTCTAGGAAACCTCTCAGAGATTGGGGATGGTGAGGGTGATGGGGGGCGGGGTACTGTACAAGGGCGAAACAGGGGAAGTTCAATTTTATGTGTTTTATTTGCTTCACTTCAGGGTACAATTTTCTTTGCAAAACGATACCACAGTTAGAAAACATTGAAAACCAAACCTCACTTCTTTTATTCCAGGCACATTTTTCTTAAATCTTTACACAGCCCTCAGAAAGCAGGTTTGCACTGTCATAAAGAAACAATAAATTGAGGTATTTCTCCGCAAGTGTTTGCAGGGTATGTAGTAATGTGTGGAAAGTTCTATCCTCTTTCCTAAGCTGTCTAATATGGATAAGATGCCTTTTGTATAATTTATAGGTTTTGAGTTCATTTTCCAACAGTGGAGATACACTCCCCGAGACTAACTTAGTCTATCGAGAATTGAGGACAGGGCTTGGTTTGCAATAGGATTTCAACAAATACTTGTCAAGTGAATGAGTAGAAGGACCAAAGAACTGTCTTGGCTCTTCACTCAGAGGCAGAGGTGTGGACAAGGGGATTCTTTTTTTTTTTTTTTTAACATCTTTATTGGAGTATAATTGCTTTACAATGGTGTGTTAGTTTCTGCTTTATAACAAAGTGAATCAGCTATACTATACCATATATCCCCATATCTCCTCCCTCTTACATCTCCCTCCCACCCTCCCTATCCCACCCCTCTAGGTGGTCACAAAGCACCGAGCTGATCTGCCTGTGCTATCCGGCTGCTTCCCACTGACTATCTATTTTATATTAGGTAGTGTATATATGTCCATGCCACTCTCACTTCATCCCAGCTTACCCTTCCCCCTCCCCGTGTGGACAAGGGGATTCTTTTGTTTCAGGATTTAGTTTTATGTGAAATCCCAATATACGAGATTTCATTAGACTGTGAGATTACACTTTCCACTTATGCCCCAGTCATAATGATTTGGGCCTTTTATACCTAATTATAGGCAGTCCAGTCTTTTAACTGGAATCTCATTCCCAGGTATCTCTCCACCTAATCCTCTCTGCCTGGAACCACATTAAAAGGGACAGAATATTTACCTCTCTTCAGTGAGAGTGCCTTTAATTTTGTCTCCCTTGCTAAGGAAAGAAACTCCAATCTTTAGGGGAGCAGAATGAGGAAACATTTTTCCCTCAGCCAGTTTCCCCAGTCGTTAGCATGTTATATTACCATGGTACATTTGTCAAAACTAAGAAACTGACATTGATATATTACTATTAACAAACTCTAGATTTTACTTGGAATTCATCTAATTTTTCCATTAATGTATTCTGTTGATATTTTTGGTAGACTCCAGTCTTCTATTGAAATATATCATCTGTTCTTCTATTTCTTGAATATATTAATCATAGTTATTTTAAGTCTATGTCTAAGAGAAAGACAAATACTGATGATATCACTTATATGTGAAATTTAAAAAATACAACAAACGAGAGAATATAACAAAAAAGAAGCAGAGTAGCAGATATAGAGAATAAACTAGTGGTTACTAGTGAGGAGTGGGAAAGGGGAGGGGCAGTACAGAGGTAGGCACGTAAGAGCTACAAACTATTAGGTATAAAATAAGCTACAAGGATATATTGTACAACACAGGGAATATAGCCAATATTTTATAATAACTATAAACGGAGTATAACCTTTAAAATTTGTGAATCACTGTATTGTACACCTGTAACATATAATATTGTACAGCAACTATACTTTAATAAAATTACTTAATTAATTAAAATAAGGAAACAAACAAAAAACAGAATGAGGAAAACATTTTGCCTTTCCCCTTATTCCTAACCCAGAATTTAACTCTTTTTCAGGTGATTGATAGTGGAAATCTCCATTTCCTATAGAGTAGGGGTTTTTAACTAGGCTGATTCCTCAGCCTCCTACCCCTAAGACATTGGCGATGTCTAGAGACATTTTTGGTTGTGATGATGTGGGGTGAGGGGAGGTGCTACTGACATCTAGGGAGTAGAGGCCAAGGATACTGCTAAACCTTCTATAATGCCAATGTCTGGGACAGCCACCAACAACAAAGAGTTGGCCCAAAAGATCAATTGTGCCAAGGCTGAGAAACTCTAGAGCAAATCTTACTTCTTCATGCAAAGGTAAGGTGTTGCCCTTTGGCTCCCAGAAGATATGGTAAATTTATTCTTCCTGCATCATTCATTTGTAGGGCTTCAATACCAAAGTCTAGACTGTGTTTTGGAAATTCCATTTCAATACCGTTTATTGTTCCTCCACCTGCATAAGATGAAGGTGAACTTTCACATCCTTTTTGTCATCTTGAAGCATCTACTCCTCTCCTGTGTATAAATGTTGGTGCTAGAACACACATCTTTCAAGAACCACTAATAATACAGTCTAAATCACAATTTAAGCTAAAATTCTCCCTATGATGAAGACAGTATTTTATTACACTATTATTTTTTTAAATTAATTAATTTAATTTTATTTATTTTTGGCTGCATTGGGTCTTCATTGCTGCATGCAGGTGTTCTCTAGTTGTGGCGAATGGGGGCTACTCTTCATTGTGGTGCGCGGGCTTCTCATTGCGGTGGCTTCTCTTGTTGAGGAGCACGGGCTGTAGGTGCGTGGGCTTCAGTAGTAGTGGCTCGTGGCTCTAGAGCACAGGCTCAGTAGTTGTGGCGTACGGGCTTGGTTGCTCTGTGGCATGTGGGATCTTCCTGGACCAGGGCTCGAGCTCATGTCCCCTACATTAGCAGGTGGATTTTTAACCACTGCGCCACCAGGGAAGACCCTTTGTTACATTATTATTCAAAAGGCTTTAGCTCCTGGGGACTAAACTGCCTAGGATTTTGTCTTTTCCAAATAAAAGTCTTTAGTTAACTTAGAAAGAGTTCTGGTCTTTCCAGAAACAGAGAAATACTTGTACTAATGATGAAACCATTTCCCAACCTCCTACAACATAAAGAATCTCCTTAATTTTGAGATTAGTTTGCAGAAAGTTTTAAAGTTCTCTTTACCAACTCACTTGGATTTCCCCTTCCCCCATTTGTTTTAGCAAATAAAAACTTTTCCAGACATGTGGCTTAGGATGGGGCCAGCCAATGATCTATGGCGGACCCAAGGTTATGACCTTTTCACTGTTGAGGTACATCATCTGGAAAACTATGGTATAAATAAGATTCCTGTAATGATGGTCTTCTACACCTTTATCACATTACGCTGAAGGGAAATGATAAACAAGAAATCAAAGGCAGGACCACATTCTAACCAATTGTACATATTGACTTGCTCCCCAGATCATCTATTTATAAGATTATCTTTGTAGGTTGATGTGCTGGGGTTTAATTATGAATTGCTAATGAATGAGCATCAATTTGTCTATATAAATAGGCTTTGGACAGGAGGCAACAGACGTTTTGACAGTATTCATTAAGTAGATGTGTAACTGCTTATCAAATACATGAAATTAATTTAGAAACCTATCAGTTGAGTCTTCTTGATTCCAGTAAGGAAGAAATTATTATTGACTTTCTCCAATGCAAGAAAATTGGATTAGACAATCATGACCATTCCTCTTAGTTGTAAAATCTGTGATTTATTTTCCCTGCTAGTCAAAACTAATAACAGGTATCCTCAGGAATTTTAAATGAGGTCAGATATGGAGCCTGGACAGTAGCCATTATTTGTGTGACACAGTTAATTTGAAAGGAAGAAAAGAACAGGAGTAGATGATCTGATGGGTGAGGGGTTTAGAGGCATGTCTCCTTTTACTTACATAAATTTTACTAATCAATTTCTTTAAGATAGTTACATAAGAAACTTTACTAATATTTAATTATTGACATTTATTGCTTAAACTATGTTTAGAGGCAAGGAACCTTAAGCATTTAATCAGAAGGATAGGTTCGATTCATGGCTGTTTCTTATCAGGTGTGTGACTTTTTTCCAATTATATTAAGCACTTTGAGTTTCTGTTTCCTCATCTTTAAAATATACGTTGTCTCTGAGGTACCTTACTCTTCAATTATATTTATTCAATAAGTATTTATTGGGAGACTTTATATTCTTTTTTTTCCCCCCCTTTGGCCGCACTGAACCTGACCTGGGATCAAACCCATGCCCCCTGCAGTGGAAGAGTGGAGTCCTAACCACTGGACCACCAGGGAATTCCCTATATTCTTTCTTTAAACCATTTAAAAAAATTGAAGTATAGTTAATTTACAAGGTTGTGTTAGTTTCAGGTGTATGGCAAAGTGATCCAGTTTTATACAAATATATATATATAAATTCTTTTTCAGATTCTTTTCCATTATAGGTTGTTACAAGATATTGAGTATATTTCCCTGTGCCATACAGTAGGTCCTTGTTGTTTATCTATTTTATATATGGTAGTGTGTATATGTTAATCCCAAACTTCTAATTTATCTCTGGGAGCCTTTATATTCCAAATACTATGGAAGATTCAAAGATCAATAAGAGCCCAAAGGAACCTTGTGTATATGCATATGAATGTTCCAGATTATCTTCCCTTTGTCCCTGTTGGGCACTTTCTTTCCAGTGCCTGGTTTTGCTCAGTGGTCACCAAATTGGGTACACAAAGCAGTCTGTTGAATGCAGGAAGAAAATACTAGAACTTCTATTCTGATTTGCTTTTTATCCTTTTCCTGGGGCAACTGTGTGATAGTTTCAAATTTACAGAAAAGTTACAAAAATGGTAAAAAGAACCCCCATACTTCCTTTACTGCATTCATTAATTATTAAGAATTTCCCCAGTTGGGCTTTATTCTTCCTCTCCCAAAACTACATGTTACTGGGGCTCTCTCTCTCTTTCTCTCTTAGAGAGATGGGGTATCTATCCATCTATCTATATCACATGCACATATACAATTATATATATATGTGTGTATATATATATATATATATATATATATATCTCATGCTCCATTGCCCTAAATACTTCAGTGAGTATTTTCTAAGAATAAGGACATTCTCTCACTTGACATCAATACAATAATTAAAATTAAGAAATTTAGCATTGATATAGTAGTATTATCTAATTCACAGGCCATATTTAAATTGCATCACTTTCCCAATAATGTCCTTCACAGCTTTTTTTTTTCCAATCCAGAATTGCACATTGCATTTCATTGACATTTGTCTTTAGTTTTTCTAAATATGAAGCAGTTTTAACATTTTGAAGCATACAGGCTTCAAATGCTTTTGTAACATTTCCCTCAATTTGAGGTTGTCTGATGTGTGCATTTTTTGGCAGGAATACCACAGAAAAGGTGCTGTGTCTTTTGTGATGCATGGGACATCTATTGGTCTCATTACTAATGATGTCAAATTTAATCACTTGGTTCAAGTGGTCTTCCAGGTCTCTGCACTTTTGCATACAGAGGAGAAAGAAATATGACATACCCTTACGTTGAGGCAAAGGAAAATTCAGTTAAGTCTAGTTTAGGATTAACTGACACATATAAGGGGAGTGGACCTGTTTTGCGTTGTCATGTTTATTAAATCTAAATATAGACTGCAAATCTTTAGTTCCTTATTATGTGTATTTACATCAATGAATTATTTACAAATATTTATTGTTTTAGGCGTTATCACTATAAGTTCCCTCCAATAACCTTAGCTTGCTTCCTAAATTCAGGAGTCAGGCCAGCACCAAACGTAGATATATTGCTTTGTTAGTTAGGGCAACAAGATATATATAAGGGCTAGGGAGAGACATGGAAAATAATATCTGCAGGAGGCAACTGGAATTTCTTCATAAAGATTTGTTACTTTGCCTAGTAAAGATTTGTTAAACTCAGAAATAGAAAACAGAAGAAGATAATAACTGAATTTGAAGGACAAAACTTAGGTAAGGGACAAACTATGATTCACCTACCCGTAAGACAATAGCATCTTAAATTATAAACAAATTTTTCTGTTTTTTTCCTACAAAATAGTCATAATTTTTATAATTTGTTGTACTCTTTAAAAGATCACCTCTTTTGACTGTCAAAGGACTTATTGAGCTTTTTCTGGTAAATGTTTATTTTATTTTATTTCTATTTATTTATTTATTTTTAATTGGAGTGTATTTGCCTTACAATGCTGTGTTAATTTCCACTGTACAGCAAAGTGAATCAGCTTTATGTGTATTTATATCTCCTCTTTTTTGGATTTCCTCCCCATTTAGGTCACCACAGAGCACTGAGTAGAGTTCGCTGTGCTGTATAGTATGTTCTCATTAGTTACCTATTTTCTACATAGTATCAATAGTGGATATATGTCAATCCCCATCTCCCTATTCATCCGATTCCCCCCCTTCCCCCTTGGTATCCATACATTTGTTCTCTATATCTGCGCTGGTATATGTTTAATATTTTGGATATATGTAGATGAGGTGCTGGAATAAAATAAAGGCATCTAACATTTGTGAAGTTGGAAAAATAAAAGTAGTTCATTGAAGGCAAGCAGAGATGGGTAAAATTTAGAAGAGTAGAATGACATATTTGACTTCCATTATGCGGTTGCTGTATAATTTAATTTGTCTGCATTACGTTTTATGCTTCTTCCTCACTTGCCCCCCTGAATCTTCAGAAAGGAGCTCATTGCCAAGCTGGATCAGGCAGAAAAGGAGAAGCTGGATGCCGCTCAGCTGGCTCGGGAATTTGAGGCACTGACAGAGGAGAATCGGACATTGAAGCTGGCCCAGTCCCAATGTATAGAACAACTGGAGAAACTTAGAATACAGTATCAGAAGAGACAGGGCTCATCCTAACTTGAAATTATTCAATGTGAGCATAAGAGGTTGGTGGCTGCTATGCACTGGCCAAAAGATTTTTATTTTAAAGGGATAGTGAGTAAAATCTATTGCTTCTCCTTATTACCCACATGGCCGACGTCTATACTAACGAGTTTAATGCTTGCCTGATATAGTTTGAGAGAAGGGCTATTTTATTTTAAATAAGGTAATTAAAACAAACCTATTACCAGATGTTTTCAGAGATCATAATTCGTTTCCAAAGATATGTTTTTTTCTTATTTAGCGAGATACGATCATACTGTAGATCTGGGTAGAAAATGATAGAAATAGAACATTGACTGATTCTACTAAGAATCATGAACAGAATTCAGCCATGAAACAAACTAGTAAGATGCTCACTGAAGTTTCATATCTGTGTATTTTTAAATTTCACATCTTTAATATTTCTACGGTGCTCTAATCTGAACTGTCAGAAACTTCTCCAAATAGATTTATGTTCACCAGAGTTAGGTTTAATCCCTCAATGATTGATTGTACTAAGAATAAATGGTTGCATATCATAAAAGCTTTCTCATGAAAATATTAGCGGAAAGCATGTTTGTGCCAGAAGCACATTTGCCAGTGCTAACTTGCTGTTGTAATAAAAAGCTGATAAGGCTGCATTTTCTCCATGCCACGTTACCTTGTGGTAAACATCTCTGCCTTTGCTTGTGTGTGTTCTGGGAGAAATGGAAAAGTATTGTTTGGACATTACTTTGATGAGTTCCCATGAAAACAGCCCAGTAATTTGAACAGTAAAATTCTAACTATTACTCTGTTTTGGATTTAAGGAGATGTTTTGGATCAATGATAACTAATAAGAATATATGAGTAAATTTAAGATTAAAATGATTTTTCCCTTGTTCTATCTATCACCATATTTTACCAAATTGATCTCTTTGTTTTATGTCCATTTCTATTCCTGTAACTTCTTTTTCATTAAACATAGATCAAAACTCTCAGTCTATATTTTGTCTCTTTCTTAATCTCAATTTGTGCTAAAAGTTGGGATGGGTTAACCCTAGTCAGAATTTGCTTTTAGTTGTATTTGGAAGTGCCAAAAAAGCGGTGATGTCCCTTTTCTTGTAAGACTGTGGTTTCTCATATAAATAACTCAGAGCTCTATACTGAATATGGTCATTAGTGTCTTAAAGTATTTGCCCAGAAAACATAAAAAGAGAATAGCTGACTAAAGCAATAAGATGGCCTGGGATAGACTGGTTGTTATCAACTGGGGGTGATTTTACCCTCAAGGACATTTGGCAAAGTCTAGAGATATTCTTGTTGTCATGACAAGGATGAGGGAGTGGGTGCTACTGGCATCTGGAGAGTAGAGGCTGGGGATGCTTCTAGACATCCTGCAATACACAGGACAGCATCACAACAAAGAAGAATTGTTTGGCCCAATATGCCAATGGCACAGAGGTTGATGCACCTTGGGTTAGACTAATCACTGGGCAGCTGGGCCAATGCCAAGCGGAAACATGATGCAGGGCCATGGGTTTCTTGTCATATGGTGTGTTTCCATAAGGTCCTTAGCATCCTTAACCTCAGTCTCCTCATTTGTAACATGAAGCTTTTCGATAGCTCTCAACGTTTGAATGTTATGTGAGCCTATTCACCTTTCAGCTGCTTTAACATTTAACTAAAGGTGAAAGTCCCTATTATCCTGGTAGAGCCTTCTTTTTAAAAGAACCCCAAGGCTTATATATACTAATATAAAGGAGGACTTGTTGACTAAATTTATATAAATCTAAGGTCAATGGAATGGAAGGATGAAGGGTAAGTTACCTAGCATTAAATACAACCATTAGTTGTCGATCACTGCCCATCCGAAGAGGGTTACACATATTTACAGAATTCAAGCAGTCATGGCACCTTATAGAAAATGGGAGGGGAGGGCATGGAAATATAGTTCCAAAATCTCTCTGCTCTACTAGAATGAAAATAATTTTACAAGGTCAAAATATTTGAACACACTGTTATTATGTTAAGGAGACACTGAGTAAATAATTTTCATATCTGTTCTAGTCTCAGCCTGGAATTTTGCTGTTTCCAAAAGATATCTATTCATGACTCAAAAGTAAGCATTTCTACAGGTGTGTGTGTGTTTTAATATTTTTTAATTGAAGTATAGCTGATTTACAGTATCATATTAGTTTCAGGTGTACAGCATAGTGATTCAACATAGGAGTGTGAGTTTTAAGCAGACTTTTATTCATTAAAAATATAAAAACATCTACTTTTGTAGCATTGTCAGAGAAACCTAAAGGCAAAATTTCTTATATTGTCAGTTTCATCTTTTCATTCATTTGACAAATTTCCTCCAATCTTATTTACCGCTGCCTATCATCTGTATAACACAGAATCATTTAAGAATTTTATATCTTCAAATATATTTACAATGTTCTTGCTATTAGCAATAATAAAAAATTTATAGAGCATTAAAAATGAGCACAGAGGTTCTATTAGTATTAAGATGAAGTGCTTGCTTTAGAGCTAGAATTTAAGAAAAATGTAACCCACATTATACTGTGTAACTGCTCTGCTAAAGAATTTGCTATTTGTGGGCCATTTAGTTTGTATAGACATAAAAGAATGTGGTTACAGGTGACTAAAAGCCCAGTCTCTACTCATTGATATTGGTATCTTGATGTCATTCTGGTACCTGGGCTTGGATGTATCATTAACTCAGTACAAACAAGGGACTAAGAGGGATCTGGAATTCAAATTCAATTCAACAGACATTTACTATTTACTTACCAAGTGCAAGGCAGAATAACAGAAAAAATGAATGACACAATCCCAGTGTTCCACACTTTGGGAGGCAGTAGATAGTCTTCCCAGAGGGTATATGTAGGGGGATAGTGACAAATTAAGTTGAGAAGTTCCACTGGGCCCTGGTTGTGGGAGAGTTTGGACAAAATAAACATTTTGAAAAGAGGAGTGAATGGTCAGGGCTGGTCTTGAAGACAATGAATAGGGTTGCGGTGTACAGGATGGATGGATACCAGAAATTGTCAGGCTAATAGGAAGGAGTGTGCAACAAGGGAGAGTGGCAGCAGCTGGATTGGAGGAACAGACTAGTAGGGTTGGGAGAGACAAAATGAGAAGGAGAATCCACGTGCCTTGGGATGGATGGCAGGTGTCATTGAAGCAAAAAGATGAATAAAAGTAATGTTTAATGAGCCCTTTCTGTGCCAGAAAAATCCAGGTTCATCATATAGGCTGTATTATTTAATTCTCAGAACAGCCTGAGAGGTAGCTATAATTATCCCCATTCCCCAAAGCCAGAAAGTAAGGTTACATAATTTGTAGTGTTTCGCAGGGCTGGGATTCAAATGCAAATTGACTTTTTACCTTCCCTCCCTGCCTCCCTTCCTTCCCTCACTCTGCCTTTCCTTCCTTCTTTCCTTCTTCCTTCTTTCCCTCCCTCCCTCCTTTCTTTTCTTTCTTTCTTTCTTTCTTTTCCTTTCCTTTCTTTCTTTCTTCCTTCCTTCCTTCCTTCCTTCCTTTCTTCCTTTCTTTCTTTCTTTCTTTCTTTCTTTCTTTTTCTTTTTCTTTCTTTCTTTCTTTTCTCTGAATGCTTGTACTTTGCCAGGCATTCTGGAAGGTGTCAGGGACACAACAGTGCACAACAGGCATGTGGGTCCAGTAGTCAAGGAATCCTTAGTCTAGTAGGGAAGGTAAACATTTACTTAACTACCTACCTGGGGTAGTTTTAAATATATCCAAAAATCCCCTCAAAAGGTAGAGCTTATTTCTCCTCCCCTTTAGTGTGGGGTGGGTGGACTTAACCTGTTTGTGACAAACAGAATAAAGCAGAAGTGGCAGTATGTGGCTTCCACGCCCAGGTCATAAAGACAGAGCTTCCTTCTCCTCCATTCTCTCTTGGATCACTTGCTCTGGATGAGCTGGCTGCCGTGTTCTTAAGAGGCTCCAGCAGGCCTACGGAGAGGCCTACGTGGTAAGCACCTGAGGCCACACGAGTGAACTGCAAAGCAAGTCCTCCAACCCCAGGTGAGGCTGCAAATGGCTGCAGCCTCATGAGAGACTCTGAACCAAAGCCACCCACCAAGCTGCTCCTGTTTCTGAGTCTCAGGAACATTGAGATAATAAATGCTGTTTTAAGCCACTAAATTTTGGGGTGATTTGTTATGCGGCAATAGATAAAAAAATACAACAAATAAATGAGGTAAGTGCCAAACAGAAAAGAAATATAGTCTATGAGTTCATATACAAAAGAAAATCTAACTGAGATTTAGAGTCTGGGATGACTTCCTCAAGGTGGTGACTACTGAGCTGAGATCTGATGGATGAGTAAGAGCTAAAGAGGCAAAGAAGTCAGGAGGAGGAAGGTGTCTAGACAGAATAAAACATATGCAAAGGCCCTGGGGCATGTTCAAAGACTTGGAGGGAGGCCCATGTGGCTGAGCATGAAGAGGTATGGAGAGTGTGGTACAAGATGAGGTCGCAGGATAAGGCAGGACCTTGAAGATCACATTAAGAATTTTGGCCTTAATCCTAAAAACAATAGGAAGCCACTGAAGACTTTCAAGTACAGGGACAACATGTTAACACATTATCTTCTAGGGTAACATGTTTCAAGGGTTTTCTTTGTTAAGTTACTTCATTTTAAGTTGCTTAGAGTGCTATACTGTATGACGTTATTTATACTATACAGATTTAGCTAGCTATACAGTTGATAGGGTTATTTGTATAGGGTTATTATATACATTTTACTTGAGAAGTCATTTTAGTGACTATTTTTCTCCTTAGAGAGAAGGTAAACCCCTAATTGTATCATGTGGCCTGGCTTAGAATAGAAGACAGAATTTACCTCCACTATCACCATTAACATATTTAATTGAGTGACACTAATAATCCTGCCTTTTAATGAAGATTTCTATGATCTGTTTTTTAATGTTTATTTCATGTCTCAAACTTGCCAAACTCACAGCTCGTAAGAGAGTGTTCTTAAGCAGTTAGAACTTTTGAGACAATATTTTCCACCTGTCCATGTTATTTTTAAAGAATGGTAATAATCAAAGATGGATGTGCAGATCACGTCACACATGTGAAATGTCCACAAGGCAGAGATGAAATCACCCACAAAGCTGATAGCCTTAACCTTTAGATTCTTTGAACACCCTTCCAGTTCTAACCTTCTATGTTTTAATTAACAGGGAATATATTATTTCCCATAGTTAGAAAAAATGCTCCCTGAAAGAAAAGTGTCTTATATACTCAGGGGGGTTTTAAGCTCTAGTGTTAAAATCATATCGATTTCAATTTGCTCCCTGAAACTTTGAAAATGTTCCTAATCAGTCCTCCTATTTGCACATTTCTCAGACAGCTCTGGGGAAGGGAGATAAAAGAAGAGGCTTTTATGAGAGTAGATTATGGAGGCTAGAGTAACGGCCATGAGGTGATGGTCTGAGTCACACAAGTTGGAAAACAAAGTTTTCCCCAAGGAGTTTCTCTTTTAAAAACTTTTCATTCTTTTGGACTAAGGAGTTTAAGACAAGAAATTCTGAACAGAAGGACTGAGCTAGTGTGAAAAAAAGGAGGAATCAAGTTTTTTAACAGCCAAACAAGGAAGAATATGTGTCTGCCATCCACTACACTGACATATTGTATCTGTCACTGGACGTGTCTGGGCAGTGGCAGTTCTCTCAGGTCTGAGTCTTGAAAAGGGAAAGATAAAGAAATAGTAGGACAAGGTAAAATTATGTATTAAACAGCTTTCTTCCCGCCACCCTGAGCTTTTTAATTGCCTGTTCACTTCTCAAAAATGGAGTAAATGCTCAAGTGCTGACTTTCCCCCATCATTCCTATAAATAAGGATATGACTCACAAGCCCTGTAATCTCCAGATTGCTATAGAGACTATGGTGATTTGATTATTTTAAAATAGCTGGGAAAAAAAGCAAGAAATCAATTATGGGTAAGTTGGGGTGCTTTCTTTTTTTAAGATTAAAAAAAAATTAACTTGTTACTGTGTCCAGCCCTAAGTATTCTTAGAACATCTGGTCAGTCAATCAAATTTTGGGGTTTTATGATTTCTGGAAATTAACACGGTGAACACAGTGGTCAATTCCCAGATCCCAGGCAAGAAAGAAGACCCAAGACTTACCATGGGGTCATTGTGGTCTGTGTGCAAATCTCTATTTGGTGGTCTGTTCTCCTTTTCTCTAAAGTAGAGAGAGATGAATGTTGATGGCATTTGAGTACACTGACCCCCCACCCGCAAACCGTTACACAACCATTGCAATATTGTCAATACAGATATTTAGGGTGCTAATAATAATAATAGTTGTAGGGATTGCAATAGCTTATATTAAGCCTACTGAGCGGCATGCATTGATCTATAGCTAGCTGGTCCAGAAATAAGAAAAAGGGAACCTCTTTATTTTTGGTGCGAAAACACCCAAAGCAAGACTTTCTGCAAACCTAGGTTTGAGTTTGAGATTTAGGATTAAGGCTCAGGCAAGGCATCTCCATTTGCCCTAAATCTTAGTCTTACAGGATATTACTCAGAGTCCTTGTAAGGAAGCGTAGCACAAAAAGAGGCCAAAAAAAGAGAACTTCATGGAGAGACTGTTTACAAACTTGGGGGCAGAGGCTTGTGATTTGACTCCAGTGCTCCTTCCTAGTCATGAAGCCCCATTAAATGCCTGGAAATATGAACCAGGATGACCAGAAGCACCTCCTCCCTGGCGATGGATTAGGGGTAGGGTTGTCAGACAAAATACAAGGTGCCCAGTTAAACTGAATTTCAGAAATCAGGTAAATAATGAATAGATTTTTGGTATATGTAGGTCCCAAATGTCACATGGGACATACTTATACAAAAAAAAATTCTTTTTTGCTGTTCATCTGAAGTTCAGTTTTAACTGAGAATCCTGTATTTTTATTGGCTAATACTGGTAATCCTAATTAAGGAGGGTGGTATGGAGAAAACTCCACAAGTGCAGCCACGTAATCCTCCGTCCCCTGCCCCCTCCAACCCTGTCCTACCCTGCAGTATGTTTAGTGAGAAGAAAGTGCCCTCAAAGTAGAAAGTGGTATAGTGCTTCCGAAAACATGCTCTTGCAACACCAGTGTTTGAAATGTAAAGTATTTATAAAAAAACAAAACCAGAAAAAAAAAAAAACAATAAAAACAAAAAACTGATTCATGGTCACACAAGTTTGAGAAACTCTGGGCTAAATTAAAGAGTTCTTGCAACTTTAGGATTTCTCCTAGCATTTAATGCTAACATGCACTGTGACACAAATAATAGTGTTTCCTTGCTTTATCTGCAAACGATCACAAGCAAACAAACAACAGGCTCAGTATCCTTTGGTTCCACAGTGACAATGGGTTTCCATTGAAATGCAGTTTAAATTTAGCAAAGTCATTTTGGTGTCCATCAGGTTAAAACAGAATTTCACTTTTATAATCTTGCTTTTAGACTTAATTTGCATTTATAAAGAAGTTTTAAAGCTCCCCATAAATGTTTGTAAAGGGATAGAATTCTATTGAATAAGATATTGTTGCCCACTTGATACTGCATGGTTTTGCTTAGCTTAATATGAAGAATCAAAACCAAATTATCATCTAAACAAGGACAATCCTAGGTTTTTCAGATAGAAAAATGAGGATTAAAACATAAGGCTTCTCTGTCTCACAAGGTTATTTTTGGAAAGATATAATGTCATGAAAGGCTGCACAAAAGCTTTACTGTGCTGTATAAAATTTGTTACCTTCACTGTAGAGTTGAGGGCTACACAGGTCTTAGGGTTTTCTCTCTTTCTAGTCGTAGGTATTTTAGCTAATTTGTTGCCCAATCCATCATTCTCTCCTGTAGTGTGAAATGGGAGAAAAAGGGAGATATCAGTTAGGATTAGCATCAGCTTTCACAGATCCCCTCCTTCTCCACAAACCAACATCACCAAATAACAGCAGATTAAACGAGGTGCAAGTTTCTTTCTTCTCTGATGTAGAAGACTGGGGATATAGAGTCCTGGGCTGATATGGTGTTTCTGCTCCATAAAATCTTCAGGACCCCAAATTTTTCTGCCATTATTTAGGTATGCCCCTTGTTGTCATGGTCCAAGATGGTGGCAGCTGGAGGAGGAAGAGACAAAGAAAGGGAGCAGCCTAGGATTGGACTGATTATCCCGGGAGCTGCCACAATATGCTTCCAATGACCTTCCTGAGATGGTTCATTTTATGTGTCAACTTGACTGGGCCACAGGGTGCCCAGATATTTGGGCAAACATCATTCTGTGTGTGTCTGTGAGAGTGCTTTTGCATGAGATTTATATTTAAATTGGAAGACTGAATAAAGCAGATTGCCCTACCTAATGTTGGTGGGCCTCACTCAAGCAGTTGAAGGCCTGAATGGGGCAAAAAGGCTGACTTTTCTATGAGAACTCTTCCTGCCTGCCTGCATTGAGTTGGGACATCGGTTCTTTCTTGCCTTTAGAGTAGAACAGAAACATTGGCTCCTTCTGAGTCTCAAGCCTGCTGGCCTTCAGATGGGAGTTACACCATTGGCTTTCCTAGGTCTTCAGCTTGCAGATGGCAGATTTGTGATTTATCAGTCTTCATAATAACTTGAATCATTTTCTTTTAATAAATTTCTCTCTATATGTATGTCTATTGGTTTTGTTTCTCTGCAAACTCTGACTAATACAATCTTATTGCCTGGAACTTAGCATTGAAGAAGGAGAGAAGTATAGGGGGTGAAACATGTAGGGTACAAGTAGGATATTCTGCCACAGGAGGGAAACAAACCTTCAGGACAGTTGTGAGTCAGCAGTGATGTTGGTGCAGTCTTTTATTTTGGTAGCTGGTCAGAAGTATTGCCAAATCAGCAGGCCAAGTTCTCCATTTATCAGATTGGGTGGCAGTGCCTTCCTCTGTCCCACCATATGAGAGTTCTTGGAAGATATTAATCATATACAAATTCCTTCACTTTTAATGCCTATCCAGAGTATGTTAAATACAAATGCTTTGACAAATGGAAAGCTCTGATGCACATTTGTGTTTATATGAATGTGTTGTCTAAAACCTGGAAATATGATATTTGGTCTCTTTTAATTCCTGAAATGGAAGTCAGGGTGATCATTTTTGTATAGCAAGTAATACACTTGCAGATTGTAGGCAGTTTTTTTTTCTTACACCAAGGGAAGTTTGTCAAGAATGAAGGATGGCAAAACAAGGTTTTGACAATGGTGCCAAATTATTTTATTCAGTTCCTCGACTGGGCATTTTGAAGCCATTTCACTGGTGGGGGGGTCAATATCATCCCATTATTAGAGGTTCAGTCCTTGATTTTAGAAGCAGTTATCCAAGCTCTTGTAAATACTGCTAATTAACTTGCATCTCTTCTCAAGCTCTGCACAAGGACTGGTTGTTACGTAGTTCCTGATGGCTATTGCTCAAGGTCTTTTCTTGCCTGCTGTTCTTTCCATCTGTGGGAAGAGCATGGGATGATGGGATTTCAGTTTGGTTTGCTATTATTCTTCGATCCTAACATAAGACCATTAGAATAATCAGTAGGTGGAAAGTTGAATAAACATTTACTTTTAACTTATAACTGGTTACCAAACTTAAAGGAAGATTTACTTAGCATCAGGACCAATTTTGTAATTTGCAAGGCCAAGTGCAAAATGAAAATTTGGGGTCCCTTGTTTCAAAACTTATTAAGAGTCTCAAGATGGTGACAGTAGAGTGCTAAAGTCAGTGCAGGGCCCTTCTGAGCATCTGTGCAGACGGCACATCTGTGATGTTGGCCCTGCTTAGCATTGTACGTTTAGCACTTTGATGTCCTTGAAGTCCTCACTAAACTCTCACCTCATTCCCTCATCCCATGTCCTTGCATCTTCTATTACTTCTGCAATCTTTACTTTTGTATAACAGTATGGGACAGAAGAGTGTCTGATGAGAAAGCATTACTTGGTTTTAACCTAGTTTTTTACCTTTTATTCCTGAATATCAGAGCTCACAGACATTTCCCTGTCTTCTGACCACCCCTAATATGATGCGGTACCTGAGGCAGCTTTATTGTCATGGATACACAAATGGCAAACATTGTGGAGCTGTTTGTAGGGAATCGATTCCTACCAAATAAACTAGGAATATTCTTCAAAGGACCTTGACATTTAATATGGAAAAATGGCCTATAAGAATCAAATCACCCACATGTAGTAAAGAGTGATCTAATTACCCAGGGAGAAGGGATGTACCTGGATCATGAAAAATTTATAAGGCAAATTAGAGGCGGGTATTATAATCAAAGTAGCTTCTGATTACCTTATTTCCCGTGATACTGTATTAGGGTCCTCCAAAGAAACAGGGCCAATAGCATATATATACATATATATATATATGTATATATATATACACACACATATATATACATACATATATATATAATGTATATATATATGGGTGTGTGCATGTGTGTGTGTGTGTGTGTGTGTGTGTGTGTGTGTATATATATATATATATATATATATATATATATATATATATACACATATA
>NW_006786452.1:306596-317906 GCF_000442215.2 Lipotes vexillifer
ATATATATATACTCATGCAATTATGAAGACAGGTAAGTTCCAAGATCTTCAGGGTGAGTCTGTAAGCTGGAGACTCAGGAGAGTTGATAGTGTACATCCCAGTCTGAGTCTGAGAACCAGGAGAGTCAGTGGTGTAGTACTTGTCCAAGGCCAGCACATTTGAGACCTAGGAGGGGCTGATGTCCCAATTTTATAACTTTCAGGCAGGAAGAATCTCTTACTTGGGGGAGAGCCTTTTTGCTCTATTCAGGCCTTCAACTGGTTGAGCGAGGCCCACCCAATTAGGGAGGGAAATCTCCTTTACTCAGTCTACCAATTTAAATGTTACTCTCATCCCCAAACACCCCCATAGAAGCACCCACAATAATGTTTCACCAAATATCAGGGCATCCTGCCACCCAGTCAACTGGACACATAAAATTAACCATCACAAATACCGTGTCATCACAAATTCTATATTCAAATTCCTAGCTTCACACTTATACAGACAGCTAGCTATGGTTCATCATATTCGTTCAATTCTACCACTTGCCATAACTGAAGATTTAATTAGAACAAGGTAAATTAGAAAATTAGAAAAAGGTAAATTCTTACATCAACAGTTTACTGAGTGCTTGCTTTGTGCTACAAGCTAGGGTTGTAGAAATGCCTAAGAACAGCTGATTAACCCAAAAGGCATTGTTAAGAAGCAGCTTTACTTCAATGGGTTTCACCTGCGAACTTCCTTTCTTCATTTTTTTATCCCTCTCACCAGGGATATGATTTTCTTTTCTTTTGTGATTGCACTTTTAGTGTTGGACCCCTGCAAATGTCTCACCACTACACTATGGAGTATGGTTGGGTTATGTAGGAAAGAGAGAATGAGGGGCGAGTGGAATCACCTAAAGAGGATTAGAAAGTAGCTATGGTTAGAGGCGTTGGTCTCCATGGGAGAACAAGAGTTGGAAGGAGTAAACAGAGGGAAAAATAAGAAAGAACATTGGATGGAGCAGGGAGAGTGAGACTGATGAAAGGAAGGTGAGGAATCCAAGACAGCTGGTCACATTTAGCTCTACGTTACTGAACAAAATGCTTAGATTACAAGGAGAAAAGAAACCGGCCTAGAGGTGATGAGGTAAGAGAGAAAGAAGAGCTGTCATCATTGAATTCCTTGAGAAAACCTGTTAAGAGGCTTGAGTCCTCAAAAGACAGTGGCATCCATGGGTCAGAAAAAACTTGAACTAAAAGGAAGATTTCATTAAGTGATTAAACATTGATGCCATGTCCTTTCTTACTTTCAGCTTTTGTTCATGCCACTCTGTCTGGAATGCCTTCTTTGCCATCCCCTGGTTAACTCTTATTAATGATTAGATCCCCGCCTCACTGCTGTTTCCTCTCAGACATCTCCTTTGACCCCTGAAGACTGGGTTTGGTGCCTTTCTCCTGTGTTCACATCTTACCCTATTTTAGAATTTATCGTACTGATTGAAATGGCTTCCTGACATGCCTGTCTTCCTGAATGAGCTGGGAGCTCCTTGAGGACAGTAGTTGTATCTTGTTTAAAGTTGTATCTGCAGAATATACTTCAGTGCTTGGCAGCTGGTAGGTATTTAATGGATATTTGTTAACTGAAGGAAGGAATGAAAGAATGAATGAGGACCTTAGTCCTGCTTTCTCAGTGACATTTAAGACACTGGTGTGGAGCATCAGGAAGGGTGAGGTAAAAGTGGTGGTGACACAAAGGGATTGGACACTATTCCTGGCCTTCAAGAGCCTGCAGCCTGGATAACACCTATGACTCATGGTGTGATACAAGACAAGTGACATAGTACCATACTACAGCGCAAGACAGGAGAGTAGGGGTGTACAATTTACTAAACAAATATACAGGGTGCCCAACTAAAATTGAATTCAAGATAAACAACAAATAGTATATATACATCTCATGGAATATTTGGGACATACTAATACTAAAAGTTTTTAGTTGTTTATTAAAATTAAGATTTGATTGGACTTCCTGTATTCTGTGAACCCTATGAGAAAGGAATATGGCCTACAAGAGATTATTTTTGTTTCTTGTGGTGGGGTGGGGAGTGCAAGGAGGTTATTAGAGAAAGGGAGATAATTCAGGAAAGATTTTCTAGAAAAGATGGGAAGTAAGTTGAGCTGCAAAGGACGCAGGTCAAAATGTGAGGAAATGGAGTTCAGGTAGACGACATCTCAGGGGAAAAGACTGACTGGTTCAGGACTGGCTGGAATATGGTTTGGCCAGTATGAGAATGTGTGAGCTGGGTGGTGAGACACCACCCAGCTAGATGGCTGAGTCAGGCTGGGTGACTCCTCACATGTCAGAGTCTCACTCCTCTGACCAGCCCTGCCCCCTTCACCTAGGCCAAAGTTTGTGAACAGGCAGGATGGAGCCTGGGTGAGTTTCATCCTTACCCAGCTCAGCAAGGTTGGGCATTAGTCTCTCTCTGTAAATAATGAAGAAACACCAGGAGCATTTTGCAAAGAACATGAATTTCTCAACCATTTTCATTTGTTTCAAACACTGGTGTCAAAACACCATTTCTAGTGAAGGCGAGGAAAAAATGAATACTAATGTTGACTTATCAAAACAAGAGGGATGGTGTGAGAAGTACTAACAATACTAACAACGTTAAAGGAACTTGTAATGTTAGGTTTTTCCAATTTTTTATTATAATATCTATTTAGCATTTCATAGTAAATATGGTAATACGCTCTATGGCAAATATATAATGAAACAGACAAAAATAGCTTATTTATGATGTAGGAAAGAGGTGGAAATACTTATATAATCTTATTGAGCACTCACTATGCTCCAGGTAACAACATATGTAATTTCCCTTAATCTTGATGATAATACTATAATACCATTGTATATATATATATATATATATATATATAAGTATACACAATAATACTATAACAATTGTTATGCACATCTTGTTGAGGTTCATAATGTTTATTTGCTCATCTATGATCACTCGACTAGCAATTATTTTGGAATTCATTCTGACTTGACTCCAACTTCTATGTTGTTTCCATTATACCATGCTTATAGATATAGACCCATGTATAAATAGCAATTACTGAGCACTTATGGCATATACACTGTGTGAGCAGAAAGGAAAGAACATTTCTGTCTTGTAGACATCAAGGATTATTTTGCAGGGAAAGTGATGCCTGAGTAGTGACTGACAAAATTATTTCACCTTCTAATAAGTTTAATAACAGGCAATGCATGAAGAATACTCACAAGTAAAAGAAGTATTAATAATTTTAGAAACAGATATTGCAGTTCATTCTAAAAAGCTCTCTCTAGGTTTCTGTAATCTTTTATTAAGTGCTCCACATCGATGACACACAATTAAATTCTCATACTTTCTCCCTTTTTCTATTAAACACCCACGAATATCATTAGTCATAATCATTAAAAGGTCATTATTTATAATCTTCAGCTACTCATATGATTATAGTTTGATATCACTTTTGTTAGAAACACTACACCTTCCCATAGAAATATGTTTTAAATGTCTTTACAATTCTATAACCTACAGGAATAGTTATAGAGTTGGGTTGACCAACTTCCTCCCATATAATTATTTCAATTATATATATAATATATATATAATATATTATATATATAATATATATATATATATAACTTAACTGGAATTGTATTATAGTTGTAAAATATTCAATTCTGTAATTATGTAAGATTAAAATAAGCAAAAAGAAAGGTCTGAAGTTTTAGCAACCTATTTCTTAGAGAAAGGCTGAAGAGTTCTATTCTTATATTAATAAAATACAACTATAATAATAAAATATGAAAACAAAATGTTTTCAATGCTTTTCTATCTCAAAAGACATTAATTAAATTTTAATTTAAAACATCAAAGAGTAGTAGCCTTGAATAAACTCTTGTGAGATGGGCAAATATTGCTGTCCTTTTTTAACTTACATGTAGCTTCCACATCTTCTCTCCAGGAAGTCCTTTAGACAGATCTTAAATCATTTTGGTTCAACTATTTGTATGCTGCCTTAGAAAGTTTACAGGTGTGTGTGTGTGTGTGTGTGTGTAGAAGAAGCTATCCCCAAATGCCCAGAGCACTGCTCTTTACTTAGTAAGCTCAGACAACCATGTTTGACTTACTGATTTTCTAACAATGCCTGTTCAGGAACCACAAGAAGATGATTCTGACCTTGGCTAGACAGTTTGCAAGGGAGGTAACTTGTTTGAATTTCAGATGTGTTCCTCAGAGAGTCATATAAATTTGAAGCTTATACTTATTAAAGGATAAATTTTCAATGAGGATAAAATCATGACTTTCATACAATATAAAATGTACATGTATCCAATAGTAATTCAGGAATTAATGAGAGACCAATAGCTTCTACAAGCAGTGCAAAAGAGAAGCACCCATTTATAGTCAGATAAAGAATGTGAATTTATAAATAGATGCAAAATTGGTAAAACTGGTCAATATCCACAGGAACACAATTTGCATTTCTGTGGACAGGCATTACTTGCACTACAATTAATTTTCTCTAAGTTAACTTCTGTATCTAAAAGGTTGTGAAATAGCCTAGTTAGAGGCAAACAAAGGCCTAAATAACCCAGATGTATGAGTTGGACAGGACACTTAGTAAAGTTCAAAATCTTTCACATTTTTCTCTCATATTTTTTCTTTAAAAGGTGCTTTTGGTGCATCTTACGTATTTGTACTTATAAATAATTCAAGATTCAGAAATTAGCTAGTGAATACAATTCATTATTGGGGGGGTCAAAGATTCACATACAGGAATTTGGCACTGAAATTCATTTTGGATAATAACATGAAAATTAAGGATTCTTTTGAGGGTCTGGTATCAACTAATTATACTTTCAAATACAAACTGAAATATCATTCTATTTTCTGTACATGGTCCATGAGATACAACACAAGCATTCTGAATGATTTGGATCAGTCATCCATTTACTGCAGGCACTCTGTCACTCTCAGATCCACCTCTATAATAATAACAATGAGTAAGAACAATAAAAGTAAAAACCATGACAGACAAGTCTTACCGATATATGTGCCAGACACTGTGTTTTATCTGTAGTTTTTTACCTATAATTTTTAAAATTTAATTTTTATAACATCACATACAGTGGGTATAATTATACCTGTTTTATGGAACAGCAATTCATGCCTTCCTTACTCTGTCTCTCTTTTTAATAAAGAAGAAAAAATTTTAAGCAAACATATTTCTTTCACTGAATGATCTGAGTTATAGTATTTCAAAACCAGTATGGTTCAATGAACCAAAGAGCAATCCTTTTTTGGCTCTGGTTTCTTCAACAGCTTGGCTTCTTTCCCCTCAGTTTTAAGCTATGGATAGCATTATAAAATTGCTGATGTTTAATCTCTGTGCAATACTTTGAGAAATCTCTCAAGGTATAAAAACCTCAATTATTCCTCTTTTTATGAGTGGAGAGATCTAGAAAGGACATGAGTGCTTTACTTTAACAGACAGATTTAGAGTCTGGAACTGTGGACCTCTAGCCATCCAGAGAGAAAACATCTGTAAGACTAATGCAGTGAAATTACAAAACAAACATCGTTTGAGGAACTGAGATACTATCTAGACTACCCACCTTGGAAAGCTAATTTATGTTCACACTTATCCTCTTCTTTTCACTCCTCTCTCTTCTTTTTTCCTCTTGGTCTCTTTTCTCTTTATTGGCTTTGTATGATTCAAGAGTCATTTAGTACCTGACTACACACACAAAAAAAATATGCTGAGTTTGCCTTTCTTTTTTGCATACACTAGGGAATTAATTCTAGTGTATGTTGCATTTATTTAACAGATGACTCTTCTTGTCATCTTAAACTCTATCTTGTTCTGCATTTTAATTTCCCTGCTTTGCATTGTGGCAAAAGGAAAACAAAAAGCAGTCATGATACAAAGGGCACCCTCTAAATAAAGATGGCTTCCCCCAGGCCTGACTGGGCTTTCTCCACCCCACTGATGGAAAATGTTAGAATAAGGAAGTAGCATGAGTCATTACTATTGCCACACCCTCAGGAAAACCCCTGCTCCATCTTCCTCTTGTGCTCTCTCTGGACAAGTTTTCAGAACATATATTCAGGAGTCTCCTGTAGAACTGCAGCATCAGTTTGCTTACAAACAGAAAGAAGGTCAGACATAAAAAATCTTTGGCTGAAGAACAGAAGAGTTTGATCTAAACGTTTATTTATAAACTGGTTGTTTGGAAGTGGGAATGCAGTTTCTGTTTCTTACATATCCTCTAAGATTGTTAGGAGGACTCCTGGGTTAGCCCACCAAGCGTGTCCTACTGCCAAGTGGCTGAAGTACGTGTAGTATTATTTCTGTGGGGAAGATACACTCAGTGTTCCAGTTTGGTTAACAGGGACATGTTCAGCAAAATAAAAAGACAACCTATAGAGTAGGAGAAAATATTTTCAAACCATATATCTGATAAGGGGTTCATATAAAAATATATAAGGAATTCATACAACTCAATAGCAAAAAAAAAAAAAAAAGGGCAGAGAAAAAGAATAGACATTTTTCCAAAAAGTGTCACGAAAAGACGCTTAACATCACTGATCATCAGGGAAATACAACTCCAAACCACGATGAGGTATCACTTCACACAAGTTAGAGTGGCTATTATCAAAAGACATAAGATATTAGCAAGGATGTAGAGAAAAGGGAATCCCTCCACAATGTTAGGGGGAATGTAAATTGGTGCAATTACTGTGGGAAATAGTATGGAGGTTCCTCAAAAAATTAAAAATAGAACTATCATATGATCCATCTATCCCACTTCTGGGCATATAGCCAAAGGAAATGAAATCAGGATCTTGAAGAGATATATGCACTTCCACGTTCATTGCAGCGTTATTCATAATAGCCAAGATATGGAAACAAGTGTTTGTCTACAGATAAATGAATAAAGAAGCTGTAATATATAGTATTATTTATCCAGAGAAGGGAGGAAATCTTGCCATTTGTGACCACATGGATGGACCTTGAAATACGTGTGATCTCACTTATATGTGGAATCTAAAAAAAAAAAATCAAACTCATAGAAACAGAGAGTAGAATGGTTGTCAGGGGCAGGGGGCGGGGGAATGGGGAGAGTTTGGTCAAAGGGCACAAACTTTCAGTTATAAAATGAATACGTTTTGAGGAATCTAATGTACCATACGGTGATTATAGTTAACAGTATCATATTATATGCTTGTAAGTTGCTAAGAGAGTATATCTAAGTGTTCTCATCACCAAAAAGAAATGATAATTATATGAGGTGATGGAGGTGTTAACTAAGCCTACTGTGGTGATCATTTCACAGTACATAGTTGTATCAAATCATGACACTGTACACCCTGACCTGAATTTAAACAATCCTATATGTTAATTATATCTCAATAAACCTGGAAAAAATAAGGTGTACAATTCAGTGACTTTCAGTATATTCACAGAGTCATGCAGCTATCACCACTATTCAATTTCAAAATGTTTTTACTACCCGCAAAAGAACACTGGTACTCATTAGCTGTTACTCCCCCTTTTTCAACCCTTGGCAACCACTAATCTACTTCCTGTTTCCATGGATTTTCTCATTCTGGACATTTCATATAAAAGGAATCATATAATATGTGGCCTTTTGAATCTATTTTTTTCACTTAGAAAAATATTGTTTCATCCATGTTGTTGCATGTATCAGTACTTCATGCTGAATAATATTCCATTACATGGATATATCACATTTTATCTATTCAACAGTTGATGGACATTTGAGTTGTTTCTACTTTTTAGCTATTATGAAAATGCTGTTATGGATATTAATTTATAAATTTTGGGGGGAGCCTATGTTTTCAGTTCTCTTGGGTAGGAGTAGGAATTGGTATATACCTAGGAATTGCTGGGTCAACTTTATGTTTAACTTTTTGAGGAACTACCAAACTGCTTTCCAATGTGGCTGCATCATTTTACATTCCCTCCAGCAATGTCTGACAGTTTCAACTTTTCCACATCTTTCTCAATAGTTCTTACTGGTCTTTTTGATTACGGCCATCTAGTGGGTATGAAGTGGTATCGAATTGTGATTTTGATTTGCATTTTCCTAATGACTAATAGTGAGTATCTTTTCATGAGTATCATTTACAAAGAGGAAATTCTTCCTCCTTTTTTCGTTGGGTTCTTTTTATTGTTGAGTTGTAAGAGTTTTGTTTTGTTTTTATTCCAGATATAAGCCCTTTATCAGATATATAATATGATTTACATATATTTTCTATAATTCTGTGGGCTATCTTTTCACTTTCTTTACTGTAAAATAAAACCACAAAAAGGTTTTACTTTTTATGAAATTGAATTAATCTATTTTTTCTTTTGTTGCTTGTGCTTTTAGTGTCATATCTAAAAAACCATTGCCTAACCCAATGTCATGATCAAATTTATGTTAATTTTTTTTTTTGCTGTACACGGGCCTCTCACAGTTGTGGCCTCTCCCGTTGCGGAGCACAGGCTCCGGTCGCGCAGGCTCAGCGGCCATGTCTCACGGGCCCAGCCGCTCCGCGGCATGTGGGATCCTCCCGGACCGGGGCACGAACCCGCGTCCCCTGCATCAGCAGGCGGACTCTCAACCACTGCGCCACTAGGGAAGCCCTATGTTAATTTTTATATATGGTGTTTAGGTAGGGGTTCAATTTTATTCTTTTGCATCCAGTTGTTTCAGCATCATTTGTTGAAAGGATTATTGTTTATCAATTGAATTGTCTTGCTGAAAACCAATTGACCATCAATGTAAGGGTTTATTTCTGAACTCACTTTTGTTCCATTAATCTATATGTCTATCCTTACACCAGCACCACATTGTCTAAATTAATGTAATGTTGTAGTAAGTTTTGAAACTGGGAAGTCTAAATCTTACAACTTTCTTCATCTTTTTCAAGATTGCTTTGTGTATTTCAGTTTCCATGAATTTCCATGTAAATTTTAGAATCAGCTTGTCAATTTCTGCAAAAAAGAGAAGATGGGATTTTGATAGGGATTGAATTGAATTTATAGATCAATTAGTGGAATATTGCCATCCTAAGGATAGAGTCTTCTGATCCATGAATATGGGATATTTTTGCATTTATTTAGATATTAATTTCTTTCAATGATGTTTTACAGATTTTCAGTACAAGTTTTATGCTTTAAATAAACTTATTCCTAAATACTTTATTTTTTATACTCTTTTAAATGGAATTGTCTTCTTAATTGTATTTTTGAATTATTATACTTTCATTTAATTCTTCAGACATGCTTTCCTTTAGTTCACTAGATGAACTAAAAAAATCATCTTAAAGTCTTTGGTTAATAAGTCCAAATCTGGACTTTGTCAGGGAGAATTGACTGATTATTTATTTATTTATTTTGGATGGACTATGCATTTGTATTTCTTTGTGTATCTCATATTTTTTGTTGTTGAAAACTGAACATTTAAAATAATGTATTGCTGTGACTCTGACAATCAGACACTGTCTTGTCCCCAGGATTTTTTGTTGTTGCTAGTTTTGTTTTTGTTATTGTTGTTGCTGTTTGTTTATTCATTTGTTTGTGACTTTCATAGACTAATTCTATAAAGTCTGTATTTTTTGTCACGTGTGGCCATTGAAGTCTCAGCTAATGATTAGAAGAGATTCTCATAAATGCTTTGAACCAGTAACTCTCCCAGCTTTTGTTGATTGGCTATATGTGTGTGTTGGGGTATGTCTTCAATGATCTTGCAGGCAGTTTACAACTCTATCTTAGCCTTTACTTTCTGCTTGTGCAGAGCATCAAGGCAAGCTAACAATGAGAGTTTAGAACTTTCTTTGGTCTTTCCTGTGCAAACACACAGCACTATGATGGCCTTCTAGATTCCTAAGAATATGCGTGAGCTTTTAAAAGTCTCATTCCCCAGTTGTTCTTTTTAAGTGTTTTGGTTAACTCTGCCCAGTAACATCATCCCAGGCATCTGCAATATTAAACAATTGTCACTGATTGTTTTTTTCCAGCAAATTCCCTAGAGATGGGTCTGTTGGCACAGAGCATGTCCTGAGTCAGGTCAAATAAATATAAGCCCTGAGAATGGGGATTTTCAGTGAGCTGCTGCACTGGTCAAATCCTAACAAGTACAGGGCTTTTGGGAAGTTCTAAATCTATTCTACCCTCTCCAGTGGTTGCTAGACTGCTAGTTTGCACAACTACCATAGTTGTGATGCCTTTTGTTTTCAAGGCTACCATGGAGATGGGGAGAGAAAGACGGGATTAGGTCAAGTTAAAATGCCACAAAGCAGCTAGCTGTTCTTACCAAAATTCAACGATTTTTCTTGATAAACACTCCTTAGAATTTTGCAATCCTTTAGTTAATTTCCAGACTTCCGGAAAAAGTTGATTTGGACAATTTTTGCCACTGCTTTTATTGCTTTTATGAAGTAGCTTATTTTTGAAGATCCTTAATCTGTCATTCAAGAAGACTCCCCCTTTTTAGGATGTTAAAAGAATTTTTTTTTAAAAAGTAAAATTGTGATACACAAATCATACAAATATGAAATGAGCACATGCCAGTGATTTTACTTAACTCATTACTTAATGTGGGACCCAGTAAGGTGTTACAGAATCAAGAGAGAATTAAAAGACACCCCTCCCCCCCCCACCCACACACATACACACAGGCAACTGAGAATGCTGAAATAGTTTTACAAATAGAGGCATATCTGGTTAATAACACAATGATCAGTTTTATTTCACAAGGCCCAGTTCACTTGCATTTTTACAGACAAGAATCATTTGCATTATTATCAGTTTTCTACAACTTTTAGAGTCATAAAATAGCTGAAAGACATTAAAAGGCAAAGATAGACTAGAAAGGTAGATGAACAGGACACCCAGTAATTTTTTGCCCACATCAAAGTCTTTTATAGTTTTTCCTGATACAGGAATGGAGAGGAGGAGAGTGTAGGCAGGAGCTGTGTGACATTCTGAGAAACTGGACATGACTGAAGCAGCAGAGATCTGGGGACACTGCAGGGATGGCACACATGACTCGTGGTCAAGGGGATGGTTTCTGGCCCCAGCTTGGGTGCTAAGTTCTTCTATGTTCCTCAAACTCTGCATCTGTAAGGTAAAGGGGATGGCCCAGGTGATCACTAAGGCTCCTTCCATTCCAGCAGTCTTCTTCAAAGTGTGGGCCTTGAACCAGCAGAGCAGCGTCACCTGAGATCTTGTTATAAATTCAAATTCTCAGGCCCTATCCCCGTCCTGCTG
>NW_006786452.1:317925-328230 GCF_000442215.2 Lipotes vexillifer
CCTGCTGAATCAGAAACTCTAGGGTGGGCTGCTGTACTCTGTGTTTAAAAAATTTTCCAGGTGATTCTGATGCAGTTAAATGTTGAGAATCATCACATTCTAGTTCCATATAGATGAGACTTTGACATCAGGGAGCCTCATTAGCTAACATGAGAGTATATTTGCTACTTCCTCCTTAAGTTTGAAAGCATAAAATTCTACGTACGCAGAAAAGATAAAGCCAGTTTGGTTGAAGCTCTTTTCATTTTTTATGTTAAAAGGAAGAAGTTCATTATTGGCTTACTCAGAATTCACTGAAGGAAGTGGCCCATCAGCACCCTGTGACCATTTGTTGTAGGCAAACCCTCAATCTACCATTTATTTCAACATGACCAGTCCAAGTAAATGTCAGAGAAGTATTTCTTGAAGCTTTGGGTTTCACATATTTTATATAGTTAGAAGCTTCTTATCCAGTCATCATAGTGGGAAGGGGTGAGATCAGACTTCCCAAATCTCGTGCTGCAAAGCATTTGCTCTTAGTCTTCGCTTGCAAAGGCAATGATTACAAGGCACTATGCAGCACAATTGGAAAACTTCTGTTTAAACCATATCCCTGGATTGGGCACTTCGTGCCTTACTTTTCATGAGTCAGTCCATTTCTGTTTGGTACACAGAAGATTGGTCCGTTCCGTTTGCTACCATCATTTCTTAACAGGTTATAGCTATGTTGTACCGTATGAAATGGTAACATCCTAATTCTGTAACATGTCTTCTGTACATTCTCAGCATCATGCTCTTTCCAGTATTTTCTACAGAAGTCGCTCTCTGCTCAACCTCATCTGACTGATTGCAAAGATTGCTCTGACTGGCCCGAAGGTGATCATTATTTCTAACCTGATGCTTTGATCATCTTTGAAAACCCTCTTATCAGCGACTTTCACTTCAGTATAGGTCACCACTTGCACTGAGCAAAGTAGTATCTATGAACTTAAGAACCAATGAGACCTCAGAACTTGTATTCAAAACCTCATTATTCACAGCATAGGGAAGCTACTCCAGGAAGTATTAATAGCCTTACGATGAAGAAAGCATTATGTGTGATCAATTTTCTTTCTTGAAGATTCATAATGTACATTTGTGTTAAAGGCTCTGAAAGGCTTGTAGTGAAGGAACTTATCTAACTGTGTTTAACTCAACGTTTTTCAAACTTCTTTGAGTGTGGAGCATTTTTATTGCCGGCATATCTAATCACATCCAGTTTGGGAAAGGCAATGTAGAAGATTTGAGGTGACGTATAAGAGCAGATACTCACAGAATCCTGTTTCATTCATTTAGAATCAAATGAAGTAAAACATGTGAAAGCCGATCTTAGACAACAAAGCATCAATATAAATGTGAGCTATTTAGTGATTGTGGTAGTTGAATTTATCACAGTTTTGTTACTCAAAACGTGGTCTATGGGGCTTCCCTGGTGGCGCAGTGGTTGAGAGTTCGCCTGCTGATGCAGGGGACACGGGTTCGTGCCCCGGTCTGGGAAGATGCCACATGCCGCGGAGTGGCTGGGCCCGTGACCCGTGGCCGCTGAGCCTGCGCGTCGGGAGCCTGTGCTCCGCAGCGAGAGAGGTCGCAGCAGTGAGAGGCCCACGTACCGCAAAAAAAAAAAAAAAACGTGGTCTACGGAAGCAAAGTATTGGATTACCTGGGAGTCCGTTAGAAATGCAGTATCTCAGGCTCTAAACCAGACTTATTTTATCAAAAGCTACATTTTGGAAAGATGTGATTCCTGTGCACTCTAAAGTCTGAAATCACTGAGGACAGCATTTTGCATTATTACTCTTCCTGACAGAGGTTAGCTCTTTCCTGTCACCTCCTTCTCTCCCTGCCTACTCCATCTAGAATTCATTGCAATGCTTCCCTTCCTGGAAATTCAAAACCTTGACCGTTCATTTCAATCCAAAACTTTGATACTATTTCCTTCCTCTGGATTCTAATATCATTGGTGGTTTATTTTATATAAACCCATGCCGGGTCTGGGATAATACTAAGAGGACAGCAGTAAACTTTAGAAAATTAATAAACATTTTGCAAATTGTTGAATATTGTCCGTTAGTTTTCAAAAGTCAGTCTCTCTGTCTTTCTTCAACTGTAAGAAATGGGGGTGGGGGTGTATGAATCATCCCTTTCCATTTAAAAAAGGTTCGTAAGAGTTAAAAAAATTCTGCATATATGAAAAATAACATTCTCCATCACAATTTATTTATTTATTTATACATCTTTATTGGAGTATAATTGCTTTACAATGGTGTGTTAGTTTCTGCTTTATAACAAAGTGAATCAGTTATACATATACATATGTTCCCATATCTCTTCCCTCTTGCGACTCCCTCCCTCCCACCCTCCCTATCCCACCCCTCCAGGCGGTCACAAAGCACCGAGCTGATCTCCCTGTACTATGCGGCTGCTTCCCACTAGCTATCTACCTTAGGTTTGGTAGTGTATATATGTCCATGCCTCTCTCGCGCTTTGTCACAACTTACCCCTCCCCCTCCCCATATCCTCAAGTCCATTCTCTAGTAGGTCTGTGTCTTTTTTCCTGTCTTACCCCTAGGTTCCTCATGACATTTTTTTCCTCTTAAATTCCATATATATGTGTTAGCATATGGTATTTGTCTTTCTCTTTCTGATTTACTTCACTCTGTATGACAGACTCTAGGTCTATCCACCTCATTAAAAATAGCTCAATTTCGTTTCTTTTTATGGCTGAGTAATATTCCATTGTATATATGTGCCACATCTTCTTTATCCATTCATCTGATGATGGACACTTAGGCTGTTTCCATCTCCGGGCTATTGTAAATAGAGCTGCAATGAACATTTTGGTACATGACTCTTTTTGAATTATGGCTTTCTCAGGGTATACACCCAGTAGTGGGATTGCTAGGTCATATGGTAGTTCTATTTGTAGTTTTTTAAGGAACCTCCATACTGTTCTCCATAGTGGCTGTACCAATTCACATTCCCAACAGCAGTGCAAGAGTGTTCCCTTTTCTCTACACCCTCTCCAGAATTTATTGTTTCTAGATTTTTTGATGATGGCCATTCTGACTGGTGTGAGATGATATCTCATTGTAGTTTTGATTTGCATTTCTCTAATGATTAATGATGTTGAGCATTCTTTCATGTGTTTGTTGGCAGTCTGTATATCTTCTTTGGAGAAATGTCTATTTAGGTCTTCTGCCCATTTTTGGATTGGGTTGTTTGTTTTTTTGTTATTGAGCTGCATGAGCTGCCTGTAAATTTTGGAGATTAATCCTTTGTCAGTTGATTCATTTGCAAATATTTTCTCCCATTCTGAGGGTTGTCTATTGGTCTTGTTTACGGTTTCCTTTGCTGTGCAAAAGCTTTGAAGTTTACTTAGGTCACATTTGTTTTTGTTTTTTTTTAATTTCCATTTCTCTAGGAGGTGGGTCAAAAAGGATCTTGCTGTGATTTATGTCATAGAGTGTTCTGCCTATGTTTTCCTCTAAGGGTTTGATAGTTTCTGGCCTTACATTTAGGTCTTTAATCCATTTTGAGCTTATTTCTGTGTATTGTGTTAGGGAGTGATCTAATCTCATACTTTTACATGTACCTGTCCAGTTTCCCCAGCACCACTTATTGAAGAGGTTTTTCTTTCTCCACTGTACATTCCTGCCTCCTTTATCAAAGATAAGGTGACCATATGTGCATGGGTTTATCTCTGGGCTTTCTATCCTGTTCCATTGATCTATCTTTCTGTTTTTGTACCAGTACCATACTGTCTTGATTACTGTAGCTTTGTAGTATAGTCTGAAGTCAGGAAGCCTGATTCCTCCAGCAAGCTTTCTCAAGATTGCTTTGGCTATTCGGGGTCTTTTGTATTTCCATACAAATTGTGAAATTTTAATTTTTTGTTCTAGTTCTGTGAAAAATGCCAGTGGTAGTTTGATAGGGATTGCATTGAATCTGTAGATTGCTTTGGGTAGTAGAGTCATTTCCACAATGGTGATTGTTTCAATCCAAGAACATGGTATATCTCTCCATCTATCTGTATCATTTTTAATTCCTTTCATCAGTGTCTTATAATTTTCTGCATACAGGTCTTTTGTCTCCTTATGTAGGTTTATTCCTAGATATTTTATTCTTTTTGTTGCAGTGGTAAATGGGAGTGTTTTCTTAATTTCTCTTTCAGATTTTTCATCATTACTGTATAGGAATGCCAGAGATTTCTGTGCATTAATTTTGTATCCTGCTACTTTACCAAATTCATTGATTAGCTCTAGTAGTTTTCTGGTAGCATCTTTAGGATTCTCTATGTATAGTATCATGTTATCCACAAACAGTGACAGCTTTATTTCATCTTTTCCAATTTGGATTCCTTTTCTTCTCTGATTGCTGTGGCTAAAACTTCCAAAACTATGTTGAATAAGAGTGGTGAGAGAGGGCAACCTTGTCTTGTTCCTGACCTTAGTGGAAATGCTTTCAGTTTTTCACCGTTGAGGATGATGTTGGCTGTGGGTTTGTCATATATGGCCTTTATTATGTTGAGGAAAGTTCCCTCTATCCCTACTTTCTGCAGGGTTTTTTTTTTATCATAAATGGGTGTTGAATTTTGTCAAAAGCTTCCTCTGCATCTATTGAGATGATCATATGGTTTTTCTCCTTCAATTTGTTAATATGGTTTATCACATTGATTGATTTGCATATATTGAAGAATCCTTGCATTCCTGGAATAAACCCCACTTGATCTTGGTGTATGATCCTTTTAATGTGCTGTTGGATTCTGTTTGCTAGTATTTTGTTGAGAATTTTTGCATCTATGTTCATCAGTGATATTGGCCTGTAGTTTTCTTTCTTTGTGACATCCTTGTCTGGTTTTGGTATCAAGGTGATGGTGGCCTCATAGAATGAGTTTGGGAGTGTTCCTCCCTCTGCTATATTTTGGAAGAGTTTGAGAAGGATAGGTGTTAGCTCTTCTCTGAATGTTTGATAGAATTCGCCTGTGAAGCCATCTAGTCCTGGGCTTTTGTTTGTTTGAAGATTTTTAATCACGGTTTCAATTTCAGTGCTTGTGATTGGTCTGTTCATATGTTCTATTTCTTCCTGATTCAGTCTTGGCAGGTTGTGCCTTTCTAAGAATTTGTCCATTTCTTCCAGGTTGTCCATTTTATTGACATAGAGTTGCTTGTAGTAATCTCTCATGATGTTTTGTATTTCTGCAGTGTCAGTTGTTACTTCTCCTTTTTCATTTCTAATTCTATTGATTTGAGTCTTCTCCCTTTTTTTCTTGATGAGTCTGGCTAATGGTTTATCAATTTTGTTTATCTTCTCAAAGAACCAGCTTTTAGTTTTATTGATCTTTGCTATCGTTTCCTTCATTTCTTTTTCATTTATTTCTGATCTGATCTTTATGATTTCTTTCCTTCTGCTAACTTTGGGGGTTTTTTTGTTCTTCTTTCTCTAATTGCTTTAGGTGCAATGTTAGGTTTTTTATTTGAGATGTTTCCTGTTCCTTAAGGTAGGATTGTATTGCTATAAACTTCCCTCTTAGAACTGCTTTTGCTGCATCCCATAGGTTTTGGGTCATCGGGTTTCCATTGTCATTTGTTTCTAGGTATTTTTTTATTTCCTCTTTGATTTCTTCAGTGATCACCTCATTATTAAGTAGTGTATTGTTCAGGCTCCATGTGTTTGTATTTTTTACAGATCTTTTCCTGTAATTGATATCTAGTCTCATAGCGTTGTGGTTGGAAAAGATACTTGATACAATTTCAATTTTCTTAAATTTACCAAGCCTTGATTTGTGACCCAAGATATGATCTATCCTGGAGAATGTTCCATGAGCACTTGAGAAGAATGTGTATTCTGTTGTTTTTGGCTGGAAAGTCCTATAAATATCAATTAAGCCCATCTTGTTTAATGTATCATTTAAAGCTTGTGTTTCCTTATTTATTTTCATTTTGGATGATCTGTCCATTGGTGAAAGTGGGGTGTTAAAGTCCCCTAAAGTCATTATTCTGAATTCTTTTTCAGGTAGACTGCCTATTTCCTCTTCATTTGTTAGATCTGGTGGGTTTTTATCTTGCTCCTTCATCTGCTGTGTGTTTTTCTGTCTTCTCATTTTGCTTATCTTACTGTGTTTGGGGTCTCCTTTTTGCAGGCTGCAGGTTCGTAGTTCCCGTTGTTTTTGGTGTCTGTCCCCTGTGGCTAAGGTTGGTTCAGTTGGTTGTATAGGCTTCCTGGTGGAGGGGACTAGTGCCTGTGTTCTGGTGGGTGAGGCTGGATCTCGTCTTTCTGGTGGGCATTTCCATGTCTGGTGGTGTGTTTTGGGGTGTCTGTGGACTTATTATGAATTTAGGCAGCCTGTCTGCTAATGGGTGGGGTTGTGTTCCTGTCTTGCTAGTTGTCTGGCATAGGGTATTCAGCACTGTAGCTTGCTGGTCGTTGAGTGAAGCTAGGTGCTGGTGTTGAGATGGAGGTCTCTTGGAGATTTTCACCATTTGATATTATGTGGAGCTGGGAGGTCTCTTGTGGACCAGTGTCCTGAAGTTGGCTCTCCCACCTCAGAGGTACAGCACTGACTCCTGGCTGCAGAACCAAGAGCCTTTCATCCACACAGCTCAGGATAAAAGGGAGAAAAAGTAGAAAGAATTAGTAGAAGTAGAAAGAAAGAAGGAAAGAAAGAAAGAAAGGAGGGAGGGAGGGAGGGAGGAAGGAAGGAAGGAAAAAAGAAAAATAGAAAGAAGATAAAGTAAAATAAAATAAAGTAAGATAAAATATAATAAAGTTATTAAAATAAAAAATAATTATTAAGAAAAAAAAATTAAAAAAAAAAAACGGACGGAAAGAACCCTAGGACAAATGGTGGAAGCAAAGCTATGCAGACAAAATCTCACACAGAAGCATACACATACACACAAAAAGAGGAAAAGGGGAAAAAATCATAAATTTTGCTCTCAAAGTCCACCTCCTTAATTTGGGATGATTCGTTGTCTATTCATGTATTCCACAGATGCAGGGTACATCAAGTTGATTGTGGAGCTTTAATCCGCTGCTTCTGAGGCTGCTGGGAGAGATTTCCCTTTCTCTTCTTTGTTCTCACAGCTCCCAGGGGCTCAGCTTTGGATCTGGCCCCGCCTCTGCGTGTAGCTCGCGGGAGGGTGTCTGTTTTTCGTTCAGACAGGTCGGGGTTAAAGGAGCAGCTGCTCTGGGGACTCGGGCTCACTCAGGCTGGGGGGAGGGAGGGGCACGGAGTGCGGGGCGGGCCTGCGGCGGCAGAGGCCGGCGTGACGTTGCACCAGCCTGATGCGCGCCGTGCATTCTCCTAAGTTGTTCCTGGATCCCGGGACCCTGGCAGTGGCTGGCTGAACAGGCTCCCCGGAAGGGGGGGTGTGGATATGACCTGTGCTTGCACACAGGCTTCTTGGTGGCGGCAGCAGCAGCCTTAGCGTCTCATGCCCGTCTCTGGGGTCCGAGCTGTTAGCCGCGGCTCGTGCCTGTCTCTGCAGCTCCTTTAAGCAGCGCTCTTAATCCCCTCTCCTCGCGCACCAGGAAACAAAGAGAGAAGAAAAAGTCTCTTGCCTCTTCGGCTGGTCCAGACTTTTCACCGGATTCCCTCCCGGCTAGCCGTGGTGCCCTAAGCCGCTGCAGGCTGTGTTCACGCCGCCAACCCCAGTCCTCTCCCGGCACTCCGACCGAAGCCCGAGCCTCAGCTCCCAGCCCCGCCCACCCCGGCGGGTGAGCAGACAAGCCTCTCAGGCTGTTGAGTGCTGGTCGGCCCCGATCCTCCGTGAGGTAATCTCTCCGCTTTGCCCTCCGCACCCCTGTTGCTGTGCTCTCCTCTGCAGCTCCAAAGCTTTCTCCCTCCGCCACCCGCCGACTCCGCTCGCGAAGGGGCTTCCTAGTGTGTGGAAACCTTTCCTCCACAGCTCCCTCCCATTGGTGCAGGTCCCGTCCCTATTTTTTTGTCTCTGTTTTTTCTTTTGCCCTACCCAGGTGCGTGGGGGAGTTTCTTGCCTTTTGGGAGGTCTGAGGTCTTCTGCCAGCGTTCAGTAGGTGTTCTGTAGGAGTTGTTCCACATGTAGATGTATTTCTGGTGTATCTGTGGGGAGGAAGGCGATCTCCGCATCTTCCCCTCGTCCTCCCACAGTAATTTATTTTCAGAAGTCTGGCGCCAGACCGTGCAGTGGTAGCCACAGTAAACATCGCACAAGTACATATGTAGAATTCTCTAGCCAGGTTTTTTCCCTGTGGGCTTCAGTGCTCCAGGAGGACATGGAAGTGTTGCTCTGTGTTGGTGGCCATATTGCTTATAAAGAAGCTATGTCTTTTCAGTCTCCCTATAATCTGCTGACAGTTCAAAAAAAATCATAATGAGACTTTATAGGTTAAACACAGATTTTCCCACTCTAGACAGATTAAATAACATTTTCTGGCTAAACATTAGATAAAATTTCTGAGATTTGAACATGTCTTCCTTAGACAACGAATGTTGTTTTTGATGACCCAATCTTCCAAGTCTTTCCGGAGGAAGTAATTAGAGAAAAATTTAAACTCTGGCAAAGATTTCTTTAGCTTGTTCTTTGGTGGAGAAGAAGAGCTGTATAATGAACTCTAAAATATTCAAAACTCATATTTTTTCTTGTTCCAAGCAAATAAAACGTCTCTAGTTTTATCAGACTCTAAGATGACAGAATTCCAAAAATGTTCCTGAAAGTTCTCTTTTCTGTAATATTCACATGAATATCTATCCACATCAGCAAATAATGTAGCATTAATACATTAAAATATGTATCATGCAAAAGGGAAGTGAAAATGACAAATATGGGAAAAGAATGTAATACAAAGATGTGCATTGTATGCTTAGTAGAGAAGTCATGAAAACTTCTGAGAAAAAAATGAATGCATGAGGTTATTAATTCAACATTTTAAGTCTCCCAGTGCTGAAATTTTATGGTTTGTAAGCAATGTGAAAGGCATTCAGGCTTCTAGGAAAAAGTTTTGCAGCTTTGGACTTCTACATGTCTTTTGGCCCTAGTAAGGCTGTTTAAAAATAGAGTTATCAAGGGAACTTGGCCTGTCTCTAAAATAAGAAATAATCTGTTCTTACAAGCTTCTGATATCATGTACCTTCATATTTTATAAAAGCTCAATTCACTGAGGATTAAAATATTAAGAATCTAGTCATGCAGAAGAGAAAGGAGTGTTTTCTCAGTGTCAAAAATGATTGGCTCTGAAACTCTAAAATAGCATTGTCCAATAGAACCTTCTGTAATGATGAAAATGTTCCATATCTACACAGTCCAATGTGGTAGCCACTAGCCACATGTGGTTTGTGAACACTTGAAACATGACTTGTGCGACCGAAAAACTGTTTAATTTTTAAAAATTTATTTCTTTAAATTGAAATATAATTGACATGTAACATTGTGTTAGTTTTAGGTGTATAACATAATGATGTGATATATATATATATATATATATATGATTACCATAATAAATCGAGTTAGCATCCATCACTGCATAGTTACAATTTTTTTTTTTACAATAGGAACTTCAAGATCTACTCTCTTAGTAACTTTGAGATGCACAATACAGTATTGTTAACTATAGTCACCATGCCGTACCTGACATCCCCAGGACTTATTTATCTTAAAATTAAAAGTTTGTACCTTTCGACCACCTTCACCCATTTTGCCCACCCCTCCCACATTCTGCCTCTGGTAACTGCAAGTCTGTTCTCTGTTTGTATGAGTTTTTTTTTTTTTTTTAATATTCTACATATAAATTTTTTTTTAAGATTCTACAGTCATATAGTATTTGCCTTCCTCTGTCTTACTTCACTTAGCATAATGCCCTCAAGGTCCATCCATGTTGTGGCAAATGGCAGGATTTCCTCCTTTTTTATTGCTGAATAATTTTTTATTGTGTATATTACATCTTTATGAATATACATCTATCTATCTATCAATCTCACATCTTCCTTTCCCATTCATTTACAGATCCATGTCTTGGCTATTACGAACAACACTGCAATTGAACACAAGGGTGCAGATATCTTTTTGAGACACATTTCATTTCCTTTGGATAAATACCCAGAAGTGGAATTGCTAGATCATATGGTAGTTCAATTTTATTTAATTTTTTAAACTTTAGTTAATTCAAATTTAAATAGCTACATGTAATATGTTGAACAATGCAGCCCTAGGAATATTTTCTTTCCTTTGTTAAATTAAAATTTACAGCAACATTTTTATTTTTTAATGCTATTCTCTAGTTTATGTATTGATATGTAGGGAAAAAGTCCTT
>NW_006786452.1:328240-340121 GCF_000442215.2 Lipotes vexillifer
TTGTGCCTCAGATGAGAACAAATTTCATAATATTTGTAGAACCATTGTTTAGAGTTATATTCTTGGAAATAATAATGTAAGTGGTCCATTAGATGATGCTATACAAATGATAGAAGTGCTTGACATAAAGTCCAAGACACCCTCACACCTGTAGTCTCTAGGGAAGGCTTACTGGTGTCCAGAAAAAGGACGGAGGAAAATCTGAGTACACTGAAAATCACACGAGCGTGGTGATGGGAAATCACTGCTGCTACCATAACTCTTCCATCTTCTGCTTCTGTTTATACTACTTTTGAACGACTTTACCAAGACCTTTGGTATATTTTATCCTTTTCTAGCTGGCATTTAAAATTTGAAATTAGACTAATTAAGAGACTCAGTTTTCAGATGTGTACACTGCTTATTGGCTCCCCCAGTAAAGACCTCAGAAATGAACTAGCAGGAGTGATTGGCTCCCTGCGAGTTCTTTCCTTACTTTAAATGGAACGCTAATGGTGGTTAAACATCATCTTCCTTGGGCCTTTCCTTCCAGGTTGGTTTATATACCACATAAGGGGACTTGTACCATTGCTTGATAATTGTGCTTTAGATATAGAACCGTTTTGAATGGGCTGGACTTTTCAGGAGGCAAAGTAGAAAATAATCTTCTTTCAACCCCCTCCCCCTCCCTTGCCCCTCTTTAGCTCAGGTCTGTTGGGCCTGGAGGTCTGCAGTTGGGGCAGGGCTGTGTGGTCTGCTTCCACCTCCACCTTATCTTTTGCTGACTACCGGCTGTTTCTTATGCCTCCAGGGTAGGATGCAGGAGGGTGGGGAGTGCCAGAGGAGAGGCAAAGCTTAGCTGGCTGGCACTGCTGCAGTTTGGTGTTTTGGGCCCTCTGGGGACAGATGCCCAAATGCACACTCAACACTTTCTCTCCTGCAGTGGTTTGTGAGAATGCCCAAATGGCCCTCATGCGCTGCCTCATTCTCTGGCTTTGAGTTCAAGACCTTCCGGTTATGAAGTAAACCCTGTGTCTGGATGACTGCTTATGAGCTGTGCTTAGCAACCTCTCTGATGGAGCTCCTCCCACAGCCTCTTCTACAAAGGTTTCTTTGCTCTGTCAAGCAGACTCCCTTCATAGGGTCCACTCAAGACTTCTCAAGATGGTTACCTTCCAGAATGACCATTTAACGCATAGACCACTCCTCACCTGTCTCCAGACAGAGTCTGAAGGTGTGGGCTCTCTCTTCACTTCGCTTAGGAGGGAGCCCTAGCCCAGCCTCTCATTAGATGTTGACAGGTGTGAGTCAGGCACCTGTATCCCTCCCCACAAATCCAGGAAACTCTAGTTCATTTTTCCCTGAGAAACTCCATTCAGGACCCATGCCATTGTGGGGTCCAGGAGTTGCTCCAACTTAGTTGGCATCATCTGTCAGGGGTTGGGGTTCAGTGGGGAGAGAATAGTGGTGGTGAGATGTCATAATCCCTCCTGCAAGACACCCCAGTCTCTATAAGTGGTTCTTTTGTGTGCTATGGACTAAATGTGTCTTCCCCAAATTCATCATGTTGAAGCCCTAATCCTCATTGTGTTGGTATAAGAAGGTGGGGCCCTTGGAAGGTGATTAAGTCATTAAGGTGGGGTCCTTGTGATGGGATTAATGCCTGGATAAGAAGAGACACGAATGAGTTTGGTTCCTGTCTCTTTGTCTACCACATAACTAGGAAGAGAGCTCTCACCAGGAACTGAATTGCCTGCCACCTTAATCTAGGAATTCCCAGCCTCAATTGCCTGCCACCTTAATCTAGGAATTCCCAGCCTCCAGAACTGTGAGAAATAAATATGTGCTATTTAAGCTGCCCAGTCTACAGTATTTTTGTTATAGCAGCCAGAACTGACTAAGACAGCTTGAGAAAGAGAGAGAAGCACTCTTCCCACTCTCCCATGGGGAGGTAGGACAAACATGCAAAGACATCCTTATTAATCTCCTTACTCCTCCTGTAGAGAAGCTGAAAGAATGTGGGGTAGATGAGTTTTGAGTCATTTCTCAGTGACCTATGCACAGATACTTTAACACTTCTCTTTAGGACTTGAGAAATGACACACTGTGATAGCCCTCACAAAATGGAGAGAATTAAAGGGCATTTGGTGGAAGCCATCCCAAAATTATGGGATACATGATTTATAAAGAGCAAGAACTATAAATGCATAAAAAAAACTTTTCTTAACCCTTGGCGGATGATGTTCAAAATGGAAATATACTAATATTCATCTCTTGTTAACCGTGAATCACCTCCAAGTAGTCCATGTTGTCCACTAATATGTGGAAATACCTTCACTAGGCTTAGGATATATTTACCCATCTTCCTTCCCTCTGTAACCTCTACCCCTGCCAAACACAGAGACACAGAAGCACAAACACACAGACACGTATTCACAGACACTCCATATGGAAAAACAAGCCCTCAGTCTTTATGCTTCCTATTTGTTCTCTGGTCCTTTTTCTATAATGTACAATCCATTTACATCTTCCAATGCAGTATCTCAAGCTACAGATCTTTCTAGCCTCCTAAACCCTGGCAGGATTTGTGTGCCTTTGTCTTCGGTTTTCCTTTTCATTTGCTAATCAGGAAAAAAAAAAAAAAATCCCGCTAGTGTTTTTGGTGAAAAAAGAGACATTTGTGTGTGATACCTCTTGGGTACCAAATGTACACACCTGAACAGTAAACGGCCTTTGGAAATTTACTGTGTTAATCCACAGAAGTGCCTCTAATGACCAGAATTTAAGGCACTATGGTGGCTGGTGGAAGAGATACTTTTGGTGCTTAGGACCTTCTTTTTTCTCTCCAATTCATACCACGTAGACAAGTTTACAAAGAATTTCTTCTAGAGGTTTTGTGCCACCTATTGAATTGGTTTTGGGAGCTTGGGCAAAAATGAGGTAGAAAAAGTTTTATTTCATACTCTGTTACAATAGTGGATGTTGTCCAGAGTTTTGCACATTAAAAAAATACGCTGTTTATATTTTTTGCAAGTAGAATTATTTACCAATAAGTTCTAAGTGGCTTTTAAAAATAAAACTAGAGTTTTGTGGAAATAAGAGCTTCTTTTTACACAAGTTTAATATTAAAGCTTTTCATTCTTCTTCATTAGTCTTTAAGTAGTCATTATGATGTCAACTATGCAAACTATGAAATGTACAAGACACCTCCCACCCACTTCCAGCCTGAGGTATCTATTATCTCAGTAAAGATTGTTACAGCAGAAATGCAGAGACAAATTTTGGCTTTTGATGGTCACAATAGGCTCTTGTGCTGTCTGTTTCCTTTTAGCCCTTTCATTGGCTAACTTCTACTCATCCTTTGTCATTTGGCTGAGGTCTGATGTCTCCAGAATTCCTTCTCTAGTTTCTGGTAAGTTCTCCTTTTTTGCCTTCATAATATCAGCACATATTTCTATCTCAGTACTTAGCACACACTTTGAAATAACTCATGTTTCTCAGCCTTTAGAGTGTTCCTGGCTGGAACCTTTTCTTTTTCATCCTTGTACCCCTCTCCCTGAAGTATCTATTTCACCGCCTATTACAGAATAGGTGCTCAATAATGTTTATTGGGGAGAGGAAAATAGGTAGGATCAGGATGTATTCCTAATCACATATTGCAATCAACAAATCTACGACTCACCAGGAGCTGGCAAACTCTTTGGTAAAGGGCCAGGTAGTGAATATTTTATGCTTTGCAGGCCATCCAGTCTCTTTCACAACTACAGGACTCTGCGACTGTAACAGGAAAGTAGTTACAGACAATACATAAATGATTGGGCATGGTTGTGTTCCAGTGTAACTTTATTTACAGAAACAGGTGCCACACAGATTTGGCCTTAGGGATCTCAAGTTTGCCAGCTCCTGCACTAAACTAAGAGTGGTTTACTGACTTGACTTAATTCCACACCTAGAGTTTATTTGTATATGGCTGTTCTTCCCCAGAACTCAAAGTATTTTTACAGATTTAAATGATAGTATATTCTGGTGGAATATTAATTTTCTCAATAGTTTGCTAGTGGTCTAGCAGATTTGATGTTCAATCAAAGATGTGTAATTTACAACCAAGAGGTAGCTTCCCCTCGAAGAGAGAGCAGTTTAAGTCCCACTAACTCTAATGTGCTTGTGAGTAAAAGGATACAATGAATATCAGCTGTTCAAAAAAACAGTACATTCTTAAGAACAATTTGTTCCCCTAGGGTCTCCCAGGTCATCAAGGGATTGGACTCATTAATGGACAAGAATTATGTACTTAATAAAATTTTAACACTGGCTCTGTTTATCAAAGGAAATTCTCATTATTCACAGATTTATACTTCTCTGAGTCCTCCTGTTCTCCCACCATTTCCTGACATTTATGACATCTTTTGTTAGGTCGGCCTCCTCCCAGGGCTCCATTTGGTCCAAGCTGGATCTTTGCTTACGTGTCTCTTCCCACCAGGTCAAGATGCAAAGGTGACAGGAGGACAGACTCCCAAGATCTCTCAGGTCCCATCAAGTCCTCAGAGTTATAAGCTTCTTTCTCCTTTCCAAATGCCTCTTTTCCATCCCAGCCCAGCTCTGGTCTTGGCACATTTCCTAAGTTTAAATTAGCTGATCTCCAATTTAAATTAGCTGATCTCCAATTTCCTCTGTAGGCTGCAACACAAATGAAGAGGTTATTTTGAATATTAACCTGATATCTGTGTATTTCTCTTTCCACCTGTCTTACCTTCACTTAAACCCAGGGGCACTCCCAGACTAATCAAACACCCACGTAAGCTGTTTCAGATGCTTGTTTGTGAACACTGTGTAAGTCTGGGACTGAGACCATGAAGAGAACATGGCAAAAGGGCAATTGGTACACGAGAGGAAGGTCTGGAGGCCGCAGAGTCATCAGAGTGGAACCAGGGAGTAGAAGGAAGGACCAGGACGTGGAGGGTGTCAATGCCACACTCTTCTTGAGATCAACTTGCCCTCAGTAATCTGTTGTCCCTGGACAACCCACCATCCAAAAGTTCTGGATTTGTCCACTGAACAGAGGTGGAGTACTTGAAGGGGAGGGGAATTTTTTTTTTCCTGTGCTACTCTCCTGTGTTTTCTGGCTGGAGCTCTGTAAATTGGACAAACAAAAGACAGATTAACAAGACAACAGCAAACAGATTTATTTGCATGTGTTTCACACTTACACATGGGAGTATTCAGAGATGAGTAAGTCAAAAGGTTGGTAGAATTTGGGCTTATATAGCATCTTAGCAAAGGAACATTAACTACATTTTTAGAAACATGACAAGACAAAGGAGGACTTTAAGCTTCTAGGGCAGTAAATTGTAGGAAGGCAAATATATGGGCAACTAATGGTAGATAAAGGCTAATTAGTCAAGTTTGTTATGTGGATCCCTCTGGTGCCTTCTCCAGGCTGATAAGAACCTAACTTATCTCTGGTGATTAACTTTTGTCCTTCCTGGTAGAGAAGGGAGAGGGGATACCTTTGTAAATTTATGTCCTGCTTTTAGGCAAATAGGATTACAGAGAACTTTTCTTATATCTGCTTCTTCTCAACTGCCTTCAGCTCAAAATAATCCTTATGCCAGAAGTGGCATATTTTGGGGGAGCATATTCTGCCACCCTACAGTCACCTTGTCAGAGCAGGAAGAGTGAAAGTAAAACATGGTGTCCTGGCCTAGGTATATGCACCCCAATATTCATTGCAGCTCTATTTACAATAGCCAAGACATGGAAGCTACCTAAATGTCCATCAACAGATGAATGGGTAAAGAAAATGTAGTACATATATAAAATGAATTATTACTCAGCCATAAAAAGAATGAAATAATGCCACTTACAACAACCGGGATAGACCTAGAGATTATCATATTAGTCAGACAGAGAAAGACAAATATTACATTGTATCACTTACATGTGGAATCTAGAAATAAAAACGATACAAATGGACTTATTTACAAAACAGAGAGAGACTCACAGACATAGAGAACAAACTTATGGTTACCAAAGGGGAAAGCGGGGGCAGGGGGAGGGGGAGGGATAAATTAGGAGGTTGGGATTAACATATATACATTACTATATATAAAATAATCAACAAGGACCTACTGTATAACATAGGAAACTATACTCAATATTTTGATAAGGGAAAAGAATTGGAAAAAATATATATGCATAACTGAATCACTGTGCTGTATACCTGAAACTAACAAGATATTGTAAATTAACTATAATTTAAAATATTAAAAAGTGAAAAAAAAGAATTATTATTACATTAGAAGCTCCCTGAGGGTAAAGCTTTATTCTTCACTTACACAGCATGATGACTCATATTACAGAATATCACCACTATATGAAGTTCATTGGAAGTCTTCCTGAAAGTACATCATATTAATGAGCTTTTGCAGTTACAAAATTCCTTCTGCCTTGAACGTTCTTATTCTTCTTTCAAGGTTCAACTCCAATGTCTTCTGTAATGCCTTTGTCTACATCCCTCTGCCCCAGCCTCCTTAGTGTTCTGTTCATACCTCTCTTATATACATCACATTGTGTAATGATTATTTGTGTTCATGTCTCATTCTCTTGTTAGTTTGTGAGAACTTGGAGGAGAGAAACACAGAGCTCATGTTTTATTTCTCTCTGTACCCCCAATATCTGGAAAGTTTGAAAGCATAAGTGCTCCATGTGTGTTAAAGCTGGGAGCAGTCCTGCAGCTTCTGGGGCTCTGCTGGTGCTTGCAGGGCAATCCAAGTTTGGAACTCTGGTTAGCGTATATGAATGTTCCTTGGGCCTGTAAATTCAGCTTGGAACTAAGGACATAAGGTCTATGGTAAAAAATCCTCTGAGTAGTCTCCATTTTTTCATTCTTATCTCCATTCAAGCATTCTCCAATTACTGCTAAGAACATTCTAAAAGAAATCTATTCATTACTTTCTTGATTAAAACTTTTCGAAGTCTTCCCTTTGCTAAGGGGTAAAGTTAAACTTTTAAGGATGCCATCCAAGACCCTGCATAACTTGATCCTGTCCACCTCTCAGGGGTTACCTCTTGATGCATCTTCTCCATTTTCCCCCATCTGCTCCCCCACCAGTACACACAATCACCCCATATTTCTCTACTCCCCACTCACCTACCCACTTTAGAGGTGCAGAGTTCCAAGTAATTATCTAAAGGGACCGTGCTGCATTAACCTCTGCTTTTTGTCTTTTTTCATCATTATCCTGTTCTCTCATTGTTTCTATCCCTTCTTTTATCTCCTTGGTTATTTAAAACATTTATTTTAAAGTCTTGCTCAGATCTATTATATCTAGTCTTTGTGATGTGAACTTTCCACTTGTTACGTTTACTGACTCTCTCTTGTGATGATGGATTGATTCCTAGTGTGTGTGTGATATTTTATTTTTAATTAATTAATTTGTTTTTGGCTGCGTTGGGTTTTTGTTGCTGCGCGCTGGCTTTCTCTAGTTGTGGTGAGTGGGGGCTACTCTTCCTTGCAGTGTGCAGGCTTCTCACTGCGGTGGCTTCTCTTGATGTGGAACATGGGCTCTAGGTGTGCGGGCTTCAGTAGTTGTGGCACACAGGCTCAGTAGTTGAGGCTTGAGGGCTCTAGAGCGCAGACACAGTAGTTGTGGTGCACGGGCTTAGTTGCTCTGTGGCATGTGGGATTTTCCTGGACCAGGGCTTGAACCTGTGTCCCCTGCATTGGCAGGCAGATTCTTAACCACTGTGCCACCAGGGAAGTCCCTGTATGATATGTTTTATTTTTATTTTATTTTGAGATCATCTTCAGTAGGCGTTGACTTTTCCCCCATGGAAGTAGTGCTTTAGGCAGTGGAAGTACCCATTTGACCAGTTTTCTAGTAGTTTCTTGGGTCCTAGACCAGCTTTATGCTAATGTATTAGCTTGGGATTTTGATACCATGGGGAAAACATAAATTGGACCCTCACATACATGTGTAGCTTGGGTTTGGGGTTTTCAAATTTTTCCCTACTCTGACTTTCAGGCAGATGGCAAACGTACTTGCTACTTCTCTAGGCTTGTGGGTAGAGTATTTCTAGTTGCCTTTTCATAGATGACCCTGGCTAAGTGCAGAGATCTCAGTTCAGCTCTCCACCTCACATGGGCTGTATCCTTTTCTTTTTCTTGCCTGGACATTAAAGTTCAGCCTCCATTCCTCAGGAGGGCTGACAACCCCTTGGGAGGCTGCTAAGTCAGCTCGATTGACTTCTTTGCATTTGATTTACCTCTCATGTCTTGAGCCTATGGGTTTGTTCCCTTTTCCTTCTTTCAAGCTGGGCTATGTTTTTTTATTTTTTAAGGCTACTGTGTTGAGCATGTAGAAGAATCTGTTCTCAAACTGACCCAGACCCCAGGGAAACTTTGCTCATCTTTCGGTACTCAGCTCAAAGAATCCTTCTTTGATGGAGTTTTCCTAACCCTTCTCCAGGGTAGAATTTTTCTTTCCCTCACTCGTACCTCCACTCTGCACTGTTCATTCTTCTATCATAAGACCTGTGACATTGATGTGCTTAGCAGCATACATGCCTTGCTCTTGTTCCCTGAAGATTATATTTTATTTGCTTTTGTGTCCTCAGGGTCCTACACTCTACAGGGTTCATAATAGATGTTTGGTACATGCCAGATGAATAAATGAGTGAACACATAAAGTGAGTGAATAAATGAGGAATAATAGAATTTAAGAATTCACCTCTCTTTGCCTTTATGTCAGGTTACCATAGTAGGCTACATCTATAAAGACATTAAACAAATTAAATTTAAACCAAGTATTTTATCCTGGTGAGAAGTGAAAGGTGAGATGTGCAATAAAAATATAGCAACCATCACAGGTAATGCTCACCATGCACCAGGCACATTAAATTAACACATTTAATGTTTACAACAGTCTTTTGAGGTGGGTACGTTTACAGACAAGGAAACTGAGTCACCAAAAGATTAACTTGACCAAGCTCATAAATAACTTGACCAAGCTCATAAATGGCAGAGCTTGGATTTGAGCTCAAGTAGTTTGGCTCAGAAGCCGCGCTTGTAACCATAGTATTAGATTGTCAGTACTAATGAGGGAGACATATTAAAGTTTTTGGACCCATGATTTTTTTTTTGAAAGTGATTATTTGTAAGTCCAGAGTAAATGGTTGTTTTCTAATGACTGTTCAGGATCTTAAAACCCTGCCATGTGGGAAGTTTACAAACTCATCCAGTAAATCATTTCTATATTTAACTGATGGGTCTAAACATCCTTCCAGAATTGAATCTAGATCTCAGATGTTGCTGTTTAAATACCTGTGTTCCTTTTTATTTCCTTCTTTATTCATAATTGAAAAAAAAAAAAGAACAAATACAGCAACTTCTCCTTGTCTTCCTGGAACAAAAATTTGTTGAGGCTTGATTAGAAATTATTTAGTAGTTCATCCTTTTTCTTTGGAATCCAGAAAGCACCTACCAATATTTTGGATATATTAATACAAATTCAACATAGCCCTTACTCACTTCTCTCCTCATCACTGACTAAGATGTAAAAATCAAGACATCCTGCAGCAAAGCAATGGGCTTCATTGGCCCAGCCATTCTGACTCTCATATTGCCTTCGGGTGGTTACCGCAATGCTGCTCCTGTGGATGCAGACACCAGTGATTCTTACATTGCTAATACAATCCCATATCTTATCTAAACTCCTTTAATGGAATTTTGTGGAGAAGTGATAAACTCCTCTGAGTCAGAGCATGGGTGAAAGAATATAAAACCAAAAGACTCCTTGACTCTAAGCAAAATGGACAAACATTTTTAGAGTGGCAGAAGTTTCTTAGAATTATTAAGGAATATGCTAAAGAAAGATAAGCAACTTGAACGGTTACTAAATATACCAGGCATGCATGGGGCTGAGATAGGTGGGGTTATGTGCAGCTGAACAAACACAATGACTATTTCTGTAGGGACCCTGAATGTTTGGCACTTTGGGTTTGATGATGTACCTTACTATTTAAGGAGTGCAGGAGAATTATCCTATCTGAAGTCCAGAATAGATTTTTCTTTTCAAGAGTAAATTGTTTTTAAGTATTTGAATGATCTTTGAGTAAATATATCTATCATAAAAATTTACAATTCACAATATACATTGCCACTAAGACGACAAAGCCTAGGAACCATGATGAGATCAGAAGAAAATAGATATAATTGGGACAGTATGGGGAACTTCATTTTTCTTCTTCTACAATAAGCTGGTTCTATCACAGTGAGGGCAGAAGATTTGCAGAAAATGGATGGTTATTGAGATGAGATTACTTGTGAGGGATTATTGGGATTATTCAGGTTAAAAAAATTTCCTTTTTTTCTTTTTAGGCCTGAACCATTATATTTGGATTAATGTTCAAATACATGGTAGAAGTTATTAAAAGCATTAACATTTAAATAGTTAGCATTTAATTAATGATTGGCAACCTTGCTCAAGTTACTCTAGCCATGCATAGATTTGTAGTAAGATTTTTCAAGTATTAAAAAAAGAAATTATCCTGAAAGACAGTATCTGATAAAGGGTTCAGGCAGTTTGAGTTCATGTTTGAACGAGTATCAGGCAAAAGATTTATTGTTTTGGAAATTAATCTCCCTTGTAAAAGATATCTGAGTTGTTTATGAGTTACTGGCACTTTCTTATGAAGCTCCAGTTGCTATTTTTCTCAGAGAACTGGGAAGTCCCTTTTGATTTTAGTTGTGTTCTATGAACAGGACTCTACCTTCAGAAAATGGGCTTTTTTTTTTTTTTTCCTAACTAAAGGACAAAAACTAGAGCAGAAATGGTGACTGGACACAATGGTCTTGATGAAAGGATTTTCCTCTCAGTGGTCCTCATGCCCCAAATTCCATTTGTTATAATTCTTTAGTTTAGGAATTGGATACCTTGAAGAGAAAAACACATTCTTTGACTTTGGAGGGATATAGTTTTAGGGTCAGATGATATAAGAGGGGATCACAGAGTATCAGAATATTTGACCTGAGATGACCAATGAGCCTAAGCTGAAAAAACAAAAACTGTGGCTTATTTTAAAGTATAGCTAACGTTTTACAGAAAAACAGTATGGAGCTCAGAGAAAAAGCAGGGAGGGTTCTGATGGGTCAAATCTGGAGACTGTTAAACCCACATGGCAGATTGTAATTGTAACACAATTGCTTATTTTATACTCTGAAATTTTTCAGTTCCAAGTGAAATTGATGGGTAAAAATATTTTTCAATGACCATTTTAAAGAAATGTAATCATACTCATTTTTTGGGATGTGGTTATAAAAAACTTAAACAGCAACAGTGAAGGAATAGATTAATCCTGTGACATAGAAAAGAATCTGTGAGTAATTTTTTTAAATAAGAAATTTTTTTCAATGTTATTTGAATTGAACTGATAGATAAAATCAAACTTAGGTGAAACGGAGGAAATAAATGAATTTTAGACTGATTTCTTAATCTCCAAAGATATTATTTTCTGTAAAAAGTCCTCTTTAAAGGAAATTATATAAAATTAAAAAATGGATTTTATGTGTTTATAAAAACAATATATTTCAACTTTAGATGATAGTTTTTAAACACTCACTATGAAGATGGGAATTTTATTGTACCACATTTCCTTTCCCTTCCCTCTGTTATAAGGTTAGGAAACTACAACCAAATCTGGCTTGCTGCTTGTTTTTATAAATAAAGTTTTATTGTAAGTTGCTCAACTGTTATACTCATTTTTTTATTGTATTGTCTAGCCTTGCTTTTGGGTTACAGCAGTGAAACTGAGTAGTCTTGATGGGGACAGATGTCCCTGTTTTTGTAAGTAAAGTTTTAGTGTAACAGCCAAACCCATTTGTTTATGTATGAGCCATTCCTGC
>NW_006786452.1:340134-360678 GCF_000442215.2 Lipotes vexillifer
AGTGAAATTCTAGTCTTGACAGAGACCATATGGCCCACAAAGCCTAAAATATTTACTATCTGGCCCTTTTCAGGAAGTTTGTTGACTCCTGTTATATTGTTACTTTTTATATTATCAAGATTTATAATACTTATAATCTGCTTTGTAACCATAATTCCTGTATTTTTTGGTATTATTACCTTTAAATGGATACAGTGCTCATCACTAGCCTGCTTTACCATGACTTCTTCAATTTTGAGTCCTTTATTTTGATTCTTTTCTGAATTTCATCAAGGAGTTTCTTCAGTAAAGTTTTATAAGATCTGAATTTCCTTTTTTATATTAAAAAATGTATGCCTGTTAAAAATTACTTTGAAACCTCTTGGGTGGTTATTATATACTTTCCTAAAGAACTGTGTAGGTCAATGTTATCTGATAGACATATAATGTTAACCACATATATAATTTAAATTTTTCTAGTAGTCACATTAAAAATAATGTTTAGTCCCAGCTTACCCTTCCATTCTCTAAGTCTGCATCTTTATTCCTGTCCTGCCCCTAGGTTCATCAGAACCATTTTTTTTTTTTTTTAGATTCCATGTATATGTGTTAGCATACGGTATTTGTTTTTCTCTTTCTGACTTATTTCACTCTGTATGACAGACTCTAGGTCCATCCACCTCACTAAAAATAACCCAATTTCATTTCTTTTTATGGATGAGTAATATTCCCTTGTATATATGTGCAACATCCTCTTTATCCATTCATCTGCCGATGGACACTTAGGTTGCTTCCATGTCCTGGCTATTGTAAATTGTGTTGCAATGAACATTGTGGTACCTGACTCTTTTTGAATTATAGTTTTCTATTTTTAGTTTTTAGTTCTATTTTTAGTTTTTTAAGGAACCTCCTTACTGTTCTCCATGGTGGCTGGGACAAAGTCAGAGAGTAGCATTGACATATATACACTACCAAATGTAAAATAGATAGCTAGTAGGAAGCAACTGCATAGCACAGGGAGATTAGCTCAGTGCTTTGTGACAACATAGAGGAGTGGGGTAGAGAGGGTGGGAAGGAGGGGTTATGGAGATATATGTATACATATAGCTGATTCACTTTGTTATACAGCAGAAACTAACACAACATTGTAAAGCAATTATACTCCAATAAAGATGTTTAAAAAAAAAGAAAATTTAATGAGAATAAAATAAATTCCTATTGAAAAAAACCCAACAAAACAAAAATAATGTGTAGAACAGGTAAAATTAGTTTTAATAATAAATTTTATTCAACCCAATATGTCAAAATGTCATTTTAACATGTAATCTATATAAAACATTATTAATGAGATTTTTAAATTCTGTTTTGCACAGTAAGTCTTTAAAATCAAGCATGTATTTTACATTTACAGCACATCTCAGTTTGAACTAGCCACATTTCAAGGCTCAAACGCCATGTGCAGATAATAGCTATCATATTGGACAGCACACTGCAGACAATTCTCATTTACAGTTGAGCATGAAATGTCGACAAGTCTGAGGCTTGATTTTTTTTTTCCCCTTGTAGGTGATTAGCTTTTTCTGATGCCTCAGTAATTATTTTTTCATTCTTGAAGTTCATTAACTTAAAGGGACATATATCAATGTAAAGAATGCTGTACCTAATTTTCATGTTCATTTATTGTGCAGATTTCATTCTCTGTTTCAGGGATACTGTCTTGTAATAATATCTTTGTAATTCTTTTCTTGTTCCACTTGTTATTATTCTTCTAGGACACCAATTATACATTTTGGGGGGGGCCTATAAAGAGAAACTATATTAGAAGTTTCTCTGTGTTTCTTTAAGTACCCATTCTCCTTTACATTGTTGTGGTGATCATAACATTTTTCTGAAGATAAGTAAGTTGATTTTGTTTCTTGCTCTTTCAGTCTTATTTGTTTCTTGTTCTTATCTTGCTTATATTTAATGACATTGTTTTTATCCTCATTTTATTTCCAAGAAAAGCATTTTCCCTTTTCATATTATACTGTTCTTTATATTCTAATCTTTGTGCTCTTATATTGTCAAATTCATGTTGTTGTTGTTGACTTATTCTATTACTTAAAGCTCTTCTGAAAAATTTCCCTCTGTTTCTTATTTGCTTTGTTTTCTCTAGGCTAGATTCTTTAATATTTACATATTATATTTTCTTTCTTCTTCTCCTATATGATACAGTTTCTTTTCACTGTTGTCATACCATTTCTTAATTTTTTAAAATATCATTCATTCTTTTTGTTGGCCATGAGTCTCAACTCCTCTAGCCAGAAGATGCTTTGCTTTCCCTTTTTAAAATTTAAAAAAATTTTTTAAATTTTATTGGAGTTTAGTTGATTTATAATGTTGTCTTAGTTTCAGGTTTACAGCAAAGTGATTCAATTATACATATACAAATATTCATTCATTATTAGATTCTTTTCTCATATAGATTATCACAGAATATTGGGTAGAGTTGCCTATGCTATACAGTAGGTCCTTGTTGTTTATTTATCTTATATATAGTAGTATGCATGTGTTTATCCCAAGCTCCTGATTTATCCCTCCTGCCTCCCATATTTCCTCTTTGGTAACCGTAAGTTTATTTTCAGTATCTATAAGTCTGCTTCTGTTTTGTAAATAAGTTCATTTGTATTTTTTTTTAACTTTTTATTTTATATTGGAGTATAACCTATTGTACCTTTTTCTGCATATGAACGTCCAATGATCCCAATACCATTAGTTGAAATGATTACCTTTCTATACTGAATTGTCTTTGAAATTTTATCAAAACGAATTGGCCATATTTGTGTAGGTTTAATTTTGCATGCTTAATGGAAATTTATCCTTCAATATGTCTAAACTTTCACTAGTACCACGTTGTCTTGATTACTGTAAGTTCTTAGGAAATACTAGAATAAAGTAGCGTGATTCCTCCAACTTTATTCTTCTTTTTCAAAATTGTTTTGACTATTCCATATAAATGTAAAAATTGGTTTGTATATATTTACAGAAATTTTGCTGGAATTTAGATTAATATTTCATTGAATCTATTGATCATTTAGAGATAATTTACATCTTTACAGTGTTGAGTCTTCCAATCCATGGACATAGTAAGTCTTTCAACTTATTTAGGTCCTCTTTGATTACTTTCATTAGTGTTTATAATTTTTAGCAAACAGATCCTGCACATGTTTTTTTAGATTTATACCTATTTATATTTTGGAGCTATTGTAACTGGTGTTGGGATTTTAATGTTGGCTTGTGAGTGTTTATTGCTAGAAGATAGAAATCCAATTGACTTTTGGGTGGTGATCTTGTATTATGTGACAATGATAAATTTACTTATTACCAGGAGTTTTACTGTTGTTGCTATTGTTGTAATTGTTGCTGTTGTTTTTGTAAACACCTTGGGATTTCTTATGTGGACAATCATATCATCTGCAAATAGGGACAGTTTTATGTATTTGTTTCCAATATGTATGATTTTTTGGTTATTACCTTATCATACAGGTTAGTCTTCTAGTATAATGTTGAATAAAAATGATAAGAGTTTATATCCTTGGCATATTTCTCATCTCAGGGGGAAAGAACTCATTCTTTTACCATTAAGTATGATGATATTTAAAGGTTTATTGAACATGACCTTTATTTATTTATTTTTAACATCTTTATTGGAGTATAATTGCTTTACAATGTTGTGTTAGTTTCTGCTTTATAACAAAGTGAATCACCTATACATATACGTATACCCCCATATCTCCTCCCTTTGGGTCTCCCTCCCACTGTCCCTATCCCACCCCTCTAAATGGTCACAAAGCATGGAGCTGATCTCCCTGTGCTATGTGGCTGCTTCCCACTAGCTAGCTATTTTACATTTGGTAGTGTATATACATCAATGCCACTCTCTCACTTCGTCCCAGCTTACCCTTTCCCCTCCCTGTGTCCTCAAGTCCATTCTCTACATCTGCATCTTTATTCCTGTTCTGCCCCTATGTTCTTCAGAACCATTCTTTTTTTTTTTTAGATTCCATGTATATGTGTTAGAATATGGCATTTGTTTTTCTCTTTCTGACTTATTTCACTCTGTATAACAGTGTCTAGGTCCATCCACCTCACTACAAATAACTCAATTTCATTTCTTTTAATAGCTGAGTAATATTCCATGGTATACATGTGCCACATCTTCTTTATCCATTCATCTGTCGATGGAGACTTAGGTTGCTTCCATGTCCTCTCTATTGTAAATAGTGCTGCAATGAATATTATGGTACATGTCTCTTTCTGAATTATGGTTTTCTCAGGGTATATGCCCAGTAGTGGGATTGCTGGGTCATATGGAAATTTTATTTTTAGATTTTTAAGGAACCTCCATACTGTTCTGCATAGTGGTTGTATCAATTTACATTTCCACCAACAGTGCAAGAGGCTTCCCTTTTCTCCACACCCTCTCCAGGATTAATTGTTTGTAGATTTTTTGATGATGGCCATTCTGACTGGTGTGAGGTGATAACTTGTTGTAGATTTGATTTGCATTTCTCTGATGATTAGTGATGTTGAGCATCCTTTCATGTGTTTGTTGGCAATCTGTATATCTTTTTTTGAGAAATGTATATTTAGGTATTCTGCCCATTTTTGGATTGGGTTGTTTGGTTTTTTTTGATATTGAGATGCACGAGCTGCTTATAAATTTTGGAGATTAATCCTTTGTCAGGTGCTTCATTTGCAAATATTTTCTCCCATTCTGACGGTTGTCTTTTAGTCTTGTTTATGGTTTCCTTTGCTGTGAAAAAGCTTTTAAGTTTCATTAGGTCCCATTTGTTTATTGTTGTTTTTATTCCCCTTTCTCTAGGAGGTGGGTCAAAAAGGGTGTTGCTGTGATTTATGTCATAGAGTGTTCTGCCTATGTTTTCCTCTAAGAGTTTGATAGTGTCTGGCCTTACATTTAGGTCTTTAATCCATTTTGAGTTTATTTTTGTGTATGATGTTAGGGAGGGTTCTAATTTCATTTTTTTTACATACATGTAGCTGTCCAGTTTTCCCAGCACCACTTATTGAAGAGGCTGTCTTTTCTCCACTGTATATTCTTGCCTCCTTTATCAAAGTTAAGGTGACCATATGTGTGTGGGTTTATCTCTGGGCTTTCTATCCTGTTCCATTGATCTATATTTCTGTTTTTTAGCCAGTACCATACTGTATGGATTACTGTAACTTTTTAGTATAGTCTGAAATCCTGGAGCCTGATTCCTCCAGCTCCGTTTTTCTTTCTCAAGATTGCTTTGGCCATTCGGGGTCTTTTGTGTTTCATACAGATTGTGAACGTTTTGGCTCTAGTTCTGTGAAAAATGCCATTGGTAGTTTGATAGGGATTACATTGAATCTATAGATTGCTTTGGGTAGTAGAGTCATTTTCACAATGTTGATTCTTCCAATCCAAGAACATGGTATATCTCTCCATCTGTTTGTATCATCTTTAATTTCTTTCATCAGTGTCTTATAGTTTTCTGTACACAGGTCTTTTATCTCCTTAGGTAGGTTTATTCCTAGGTATATTATTCTTTTTGTTGCAGTGGTAAATGGGAATGTTTCCTGAATTTCTCTTTCAGATTTTTCATCATTAGTGTATAGGAATGCAAGAGATTTCTGTGCATTAATCTTGTTTCTGGCTACTTTACCAAATTCATTGATTAGCCCTGGTAGTTTTCTGGTAGCATCGTTAGGATTCTCTTTGTATAGTATAGTATCATGTCATCTGCAGTCACAGTTTTACTTCTTCTTTTCTGATTTGGATTCCTTTTATTTCTTTTTCTTTTCTGATTGCTGTCACTAAAACTTCCAAAACTATGTTGAATAATAGTGGTGAGGGTGGGCAACCTTGTCTTGTTCCTGATCTTGGTAGAAATGGTTTCAGTTTTTCACCCTTGAGAACAATGTTGGCTGTGGGTTTGTCATATATAGCCTTTATTATGTTGGGGTAGGTTCCCTTTATGCCTACTTTCTGGACAGTTTTTTATCATAAATCGGTGTTCAATTTTGTCAAAAGCTCTTTCGGCATCTATTGATATGATCATATGGTTTTTATCCTTCAATTTGTTAATATGGTGTATCTTATTGACTGATTTGTGTATATTGAATAATCCTTGCATTCCTGGGATAAATGCCACTTGATCATGGTGTATGATCCTTTTAATGTGCTGTTGGATTCTGTTTGCTATTTTGTTCAGGAATTTTGCATCTACGTTTATCAGTGATATTGGCCTGGAGTTTTCTTTTTTTGTCATATATTTGACTGTTTTTGGTGTCAGGGTGATGGTGGCCTCATAGAATGAGTTTGGGAGTGTTCCTCCCTCTGCTACATTTTGGAAGAGTTTGAGAAGGATAGGTGTTAGCTCTTTCTAAATGTTTGATAAAATTTGTCTGTGAAGCCATCAGGTCCCTGACTTTTGTTTGTTTGAAGATTTTTAATCACAGTTTCAATTTCAGTGCTTCTGTTTGGTCTGTTTATATTTTCTGTTTCTTCCTGGTTCAGTCTCAGAAGGTTGTGCTTCTCTTAGAATTTGTCCATTTCTTCCAGGTTGTCCATTTTACTGGCATATAGTTTCTTGTAGTAATCTCTCATGATCCTTTGTATTTCTGAAGTGTCAGTTGTTACTCCTCCTTTTTCATTTCTAATTCCGTTGAGTCTTTCCCCTTTTTTTCTTGATGAGTCTGGCTAACGGTTTATAAATTTTGTTTATCTTCTCAAAGAACCAGCTTTTAGTTTTTTTGATCTTTGCTATTGTTTCCTTCATTTCTTTTTCATTTATTTCTGATCTGATATTTATGATTTTTTTCCTTCTGCTAACTTTGCGTTATTTTTTGTTCTTCCTTCTTTAATTGCTTTAGGTGTAAGGTTAGGTTGTTATTTGAGATTTTTCTTGTTTCTTGTGGTAGGATTGTATTGCCATTAACTTCCCTGTTAGAAATACTTTTGCTGCATCCCATAGGTTTTGGGTTTTTGTGTTTTCATTGTCATTTGTTTCCAGGTATTTTTTGATTTCCTCTTTGATTTCTTCAGTTATCTCTTAGTTATTTATTAATGTATTGTTTAGCCTCCATGTGTTTGTATTTTTTACAGATTTTTTCCTGTAATTGATATCTAGTCTCATAGTGTTGTGGTTGCAAAAGATACTTGATAGGATTTCAATTTTCTTAAATTTACCAAGGCTTGATTTGTGACCCAAGATATGATCTATCCAGGAGAATGTTCCATAAGCCCTTGAGAAGAAAGTGTATTCTGTTTTTTTGGATGGAATGTCCTATAAATAACAATTAAGTCCATCTAGTTAAGGTGTCATTGTAAGATTATGTTTCCTTATTTATTCTCATTTTGGATGATATGTCCATTGGTGAGAGTGGGGTGTTAAAGTCCCCTAGTATTATTGTGTTACTGTCATTTTCCCCTTTTATTGCTCTTAGCATTTGCCTTGTGTATTGAGGTGTTCCTATGTTGAGTGCATATTTACAATTGTTATATCTTTTTCTTGGATTGATCCCTTGATCATTATGTAGTGTCCTTCTTTGTCTCTTGTAATAGTCTTTATTTTAAACTCTATTTGGTTTGATATGAGAATTGCTACTCCAGCTTTCTTTTGATTTCCATTTGCATGGAATATCTTTTTCCATCTCCTCACTTTCAGTCTGTATGTGTCCCTCGGTCTGAAGTGGGTCTCTTGTAGATAGCATATATACGGATTTTGTTTTTGTATCCATTCAGCCAATCTATGTCTTTTGGTTGGAGCATTTAATCCATTTATATTTAAGGTAATTATCAATATGTATGTTCATATTACCATTTTCTTAATTGTTTTTGGTTTGTTATTGTAGGTCTTTTCCTTCTCTTGTGTTTCCCTGCCTAGAGAAGTTCCTTTAGCATTTGTTGTAAAGCTGGTTTGGTGGTGCTGAATTCTCTTAGCTCTTGCTTGTCTGTAAAGGTTTTAATTTCTCCGTTGAATCTGAACGAGACCCTTGCTGGGTAGAGTAATCTTGGTTGTAGGTTTTTCCCTTTCACCTCTTTATATATGTCCTGCCACTCCCTTTTGGCTTGCAGAGTTTCTGATGAAAGATCAGCTCTTAACCTTACGGGGAGTCCCTTGTATGTTATTTGTTGTTTTTCCCTTGCTGCCTTTAATATTTTTTCTTTGTATTTAATTTTTGATAGTTTGATTAATATGCATCTTGGAGTGTTTCTCCTTGCTTTTATCCTGTATGGGACTCTCTGCACTTCCTGGACTTGGTTGACTATTTCTTTTCCCATATTAGGGAAGTTTTCAACTATAATCTTTTCAAATATTTTCTCAGACCCTTTCTTTTTCTCTTCCTCTTTGGGACCTGTATAATTCGAATGTTGGCACATTTAATGTTGTCTCAGAAGTCTCTGAGACTGTCTTCCATTCTTTTCATTCTTTATTCTGGTCTGCAGTAGTGATTTCCACTATTTCATCATCGAGGTCAATTATCTTTTCTTCTGCCTCAGTTATTCTGCTATTGATTCCTTCTACAGAATTTTTAATTTCATTTATTGTGCTGTTCATCACAGTTTGTTTGCTCTTTAATTCTTCTAGTTCCTTGTTAAATGTTTCTTGTATTTTCTCCATTCTATTTCCAAGATTTAGTATCATCTTTACTATCATCAATCTGAATTCTTTTTCAAGCAGACTGCCTATTTCCTCTTCATTTGTTTTGTCTCGTGGGTTTTTACCTTGCTCCTTCATCTGCTGTGTATTTCTCTGTCTTCTCATTTTGCTTAATTTATGGTGTTTGGGGTCTCCTTTTCACAGGCTGCTGTTTCATAGTTCCCATTGTTTTTGGTGTCTGCCCCCAGTGGGTAAGGTTGCTTCAGCATGTGTAGGGTTTTTGGTGGAGGGGACTGGTGCCTGTGTTCTGGTGGATGAGGCTAGATCTTGTCTTTCTGATGGGCAGGACCACGTCCAGTGGTGTGATTTGGGGTGTCTGTGACCTTATTATGATTTTAGGCAGCCTCTCTGCTAATCGGTGGGGTTGTATTCCTGTCTTGCTAGTTGTTTGGCATCGGATGGCCGGCACTGGATCTTGCTTGTCGTTGAGTGGACCTGGATCTTAGCGTTGAGACAGGGATCTCTGGGAGAGCTCTCACCAATTGATATTATGTGGAATGGGGAGGTCTCTGGTGGTCCAATGTCCTGAACTCAGCTCTCCTACCTCAGAGGCTCAGGACTGACACCTGGCCAGAGCAGCAAGGCCCTGTCAGCCACACTGCTCAGAAGAAAAGGGAGAAAAATTAGAAAGAAAATAATAATAATAAAATAAAGTAAAATAAAACAGAGTTAGTAAATAAAAAATATTATTACAATAAAAAATTAAATGTAATAACAAAGAAAAGAGCAACCAAACCAATAAACAAATCCACCAGTGATAAAAAGTGCTAAAAACTATACTAAGATAGATTAAAAATCAGAAACTAGTCTTATACAGCAAACCCCAAGGCTACAGTTGCTCCCAAAGTCCACAGCTTCAATTTTAGTATGATTTACAGTCTATTCAGGTATTCCACAGATGCAGGGTACATCAAGTTGACTGTGGATATTTAATTCGCTGCTCCTGAGGCTGCACGGAGAAACTTCCCTTTCTCTTCTTTGTTTGCACAGCTCCTGTGGTTCAGCTTTGGATTTGGACCCGCCTCTGCATGTAGGTCGCTCTCTGGTGTCTGTTCTTCATCCAGACAGGACGGGGTTAAAGGAGCGGCTTATTAGGGAGCTCTGGCTCACTCAGGCCCAGCGGTTGGGGGGGGGGTACAGAATGAGGGGCAAGTCTGCGGCGGCAGAGGCCAGCGTGACATTGCACCAGCCTGAGGCACGCTGTGTGTTCTCCTGGGGAAGTTGTCCCTGGATCCCGGGACCCTGGCGGTGGCGGGCTGCACAGCCTTGCGAGAGGGGAGGTGTGGACAGTGACCTGTGCTTGCACACAGGCTTCTTGGTGGCGGCAGCAGCAGCCTTAGCGTCTCATGCCCATCTCTGGGGTCCGCGCTAATAGCCGCGGCTCGCGCCCGTCTCTGGAGCTCCTTTAGGCGGTGCCCTGAACCCCCTCTCCTCGCGCACCCCGAAACAATGGTCTCTTGCCTCTTCGGCAGGTCCAGACTTTTCTCCGGACTCCCTCCCGGCTAGCCGTGGTGCACTAGCTCCTTCAGGCTGTGTTCACGCAGCAACCCCAGTCCTCTCCCTGGGATCCACCAAAGCCCAAGCCTCAGCTCCCAGCCCCCGCCCGCCCCGGCGGGTGAGCAGACAAGCCTCTCGGGCTGGTGAGTGCTGTTCGGCGCGGGAATCTCTCCGCTTTGCCCTCCGCACTCCTGTGGCCGCGCTCTCCTCCGCGGCTCCGAAGCTTCCCCCCTCCACCCTCCGCAGTCTCCGCCCGCGAAGGGGCTTCTAGTGTGTGGAAACCTTTCCTCCTTCACAGCTCCCTCCCACTGGTGGAGGTCCCGTTCCTATTCTTTTGTCTCTGTTTTCTCTCTTTTTTTTTTTTTTTGCCCTACCCAGGTACGTGGGGAGTTTCTTGCCTTTAGGAAGGTCTGAGGTCTTCTGCCAGCGTTCAGTAGGTGTTCTGTAGGAGTTGTTCCACATGTTGATGTATTTCTGATATAATTGTGGGGAGGAAGGTGATCTCCACGCCTTACTCCTCTGCCATCTTGAAGGTCCTCCAAAGACGCCCTTTATCAGGTTTAGGAAGTTTGATTCTATTCCTAGTTTGCAGAGAGGTTTTTGTTTTTGTCTTTTTAATCAAGAATGGATGTTGAATTTTGTTGAATCCTTTTCTGATCAGTTGATAAGATCATGTGGTTTTTCTTCTGTAGGCTCTCTATACGATGATTGCATTGACTGACCCAGATTTGCATTTCCAGGATAAACCCCACTTAGTCATATTATATAACTCTTTTTATATATATTGCTGGATTTTATTTGATATTTTAAAAAATTTATTTGATTTGCTTGCATATTTTCATTTAGTTCTTATAGTAACCCTGTGAATTATGAGGTATCTACAATTTACAGAGTAACATAATGAGGCTTGTTAGGGTTAGCAGTTTGCCCCAAATCGCACAGCTAATAGGTGCAGAGCCAGGAGTTTGATATTTGATTTTCTGAATTCAAAGTTGTTTTCTTTCCACTTTGTCACCAAGCCTGGTATTTAGAAAGAGAGAGTAAGAGAGCCTGAAGTGATCTTAAATGTGGTCATGCCTCCAGTATAGATAAATTGCCTCTCAGAGTATAAAGGTCTTCAGGATGTATTGTCAGAGACATTAGGGAATTGGAGAAGGGAGAGAAACCTGGCAATGTGCAAATGTTTAAAAAATAGATTTGAGAAGTCTAGAACCATTTATTAGATAGATGATTGATGAACTCTTAGAACAGAAGATGGTAATCAATAAAAGACTAACAAATGTTTACTAAGAATAGGTCAAAGTAAACTCCCATTTTCTTTTATCCCAGATTTTATGATCATCATAAAAATAGCAGACAAAGTATATACTTATTAGCCCTGGGAACTCCAGTTGTCATCATTGGATCAAAATCCACATAGAAGAAGATAAAGTAAGAAACAAGTTCAAATTAAAACTAACTTTGATAACCAAAAAGGACAAGTCTCAGTGCTGTCCAAAAGAATGATCAGCTCCTGTCAGAGTCCATGAAGACTATCTTCCATGACCCAGGCAAGTGTCCTCCTTGTCTATAATCATTGCATCTACATCCTATAACATTTATACCGTGTGTTCCTTTCTCACACCCCAAATTATTTCACAATATTCCTGGGAGAGTGAAGAAGCATGTTTCCTAGAAACATGGACATTTTCTAATGGGATAAAGATTTCTGCATTCTCAGAACCATTTACACATGATTTGGTGGTGTGCCCCACTATTGGAGCCCTGTGGTTTCTTTACGGACTGTTTCTGCTGTTGTTTGTGTGGTTGGTTCCTCCTTTGGCTTTCTTATCAGTTAGCTATCTGTACAGTTCTCCTTTTTCTTCTTCCCATAGAAGTAATTATAAATAGCACAAATAAACCCTTAGCAATCTTTATTATTGTACTGCATTGGATAAAGGCTATCTGAATAATCTTAAGAACAAGATGGAGGCATGCAGGATGGCTGATGCTACAAATAGATGCCATTTCAGGTATTTGGACAATCATGTGGGAGGCTATAAATCAAGGGAGTTTAACCTGGCAGTAAATTTCTCCAGGCATGCCACTGTTCTTTGTTCTTGGACCGTTCCTGTGAAATTTTTTATCAGTGACTTGGACACCAACATAAAAGCCTTATGTATAAAATTTACAAATGTCCAGTTTACAAAGCTGGGATGAGAGGCTTGAAATGATCTCAACAGGCTGGACAACTGTCTATAAAATGACAGGAAATATGTTAGTTCCTATTGTCAGCTTCAAACGGTCAGTTTTACAGTGATAAGATACACAAACCTTTTTTCACAGCAGTTTTTGAGAAAACAAAAATAAAACATGGACAAATCAGTCAACTGTGAATTTTCTGTGAGACCAAAATACCACATGGCTGCCAAAAACTTAATGCCGCCTTATACTGCAGATATTCCCCAGAAGATCTGAGGTCTAAATGCTGTGTTTTATACCCCTTTATATTCCCAGTGTCTTGCATTTAATAGATTCTCACTTATTGTTTGCTGAATAACAACTATAATGCTCAAGACATAGCTGTAGTATTGTGGTAAAATTTGACCATCACATTTTAAGGGTCAGTGGCTAAGCTGGAATGCACACAAATAATGATGGCCCAGCAGGGAGAGTCTGAAAACTATGTTTTAGTAGATCAAATAGAAGAATTAGAAATGTGCAGAAGAGGAGATTAATGAGAAACAAGCTAATTATTTTGGTCCAGAATTGTTTTATCTTGTCTCTAAGGAAGAATTTGATCGATGTTATAGGGAGGCAGCTTTAAACTCAATATTAAGTAGAACATTCTATAACTAATGGAGGCAAAGATATGGACTGTTGAATGACCATTTGTTAGGAATGTAGGAGAGGGAATTCCTGCTGATATATATGTTGTGCTGATTTAGCTTAAATGACCTTTCCAACTAAGAGTTTCTATGTTAGGTAGTAAGATTTAGTATAATTATTTTGAAAAATGACAATAAATGTGTGGAATATATGTATTTTTCTATTAACAACAATACTTCACTAAAAGATCTTTTCTTTTCATGGATTTAGCCAAGCCACAGGGTTTCTATATTTTTCTTAGTAAACTACAGCTTTATTTTCTCAATTAGGGATCACTAGATATTTCCATTACTAATATACATTCTCTTGTCAAAATGTAACTATCTTTCTATTGGTTTTTTGAGCCCTTAAATATTTTTCTGAACTTAAAAAGTGATTTTACAGCATTCTTTCATATTCAGATCATTGTGATTATTTGCAAGGCCAATAGTATGTTTCTGTTTCTATGTATTTTACATTTTTTCATACTTAAGAGAACACTGACAACTGTTTTAAAAAATGCTAGTTTTTTATTATCATATAGCAACCCAAATAACTCAGTATTAGAAAGTTGAGTCCAATCTATTGCCTGCCGTCATAATAGTTTAATGGAACACATTTCAATTTGCTAACAACACAAATCATCGGTTTGCTATTTCATGTATTTACCACCGTATTCTTAACATTATTTTACCCTTGATCTCTGGTTCTGCTCTCCCTCTCTGGCTTCTTCCCAGATGCCTCTTTTTCATTCTCACCTTAACTGTGGCCCTACTCAGATGAAGTCCTTGTCATTCTCCTGTCTCTTCATGATCTTCTTCGAGGTCTTATCTACTTCCATGACTTCTGTGGAGGAGCCCCATTATTATTATTTTTTTTATTGAAGTATAGTTGATTTACAATTTCAAGTATACAGCAAAGTGATTCAGTTTACATATATATGTATATATATTTTTCTGATTCTTTTCCATTATAAGTTATTAAAATATATTGAATATTGGTCCCTGTGCTATACAGTAAATCCTTGTCATTTATCTATTTTATACATAGTGGTGTGTATCTGTTAATCACATACTCCTAATTTATCCCTGTCCCCTTTTTCTCCTTTGATAACCACAAATATGTTTTCTGTGTCTGTGAGTCTGTTTCTGTTTTGTATACAGATTCATTTGTATTACTTTTTAGATTCTACATATAAATGATATCATATATTTGTCTTTCTCTGTCTGGCTTACTTCAATCAATATGATAACCTCTAGGTCCATCCATGCTGCTGCAAATGGCATTATTTTGTTCTTTTTATAATATTCCATTGTATATATGTACCACATCTTCTTTATGCATTCATCTGTTGATAGACATTTAGGTTACTTCCATGTCTTGGCTATTGTAAATAGTGTTGCTATGAACATTGGGGTGCATATACCTTTTCAAATTAGAGTTTTTATCTTTTCTGGATATATACCAAGGAGTGGGATTGCTGGATCATATGGTAGCTCTATTTTTAGTTTATTAAGGAACCTCCATACTGTTCTCCATAGTGGGTGTACCAATTTACATTCCCACCAACAGTGTAGGAGGGTTCCCTTTTCTCCACTTGGGAGAGTGGAGAAATAATGGGAGCCCCATTATATTCCTCCCAGCTCTTTGTTCGGTGTCCCTATGGGAGTTAGCAGATGTAACATTCAACTCATTAGCTTTTTCCTCAAAACAAAACTTTGGGATATTCTCTGTTTCTGCCAGTGATACAGCCTTTCTGTCAGCCGTTAAAGCTCAGAATTTATCACAGTCTCTTTTCTCCCTGCTTGGGGAGGTAGTGTCCCACAATACTTAAGAGCACAACTTCCTTTTTTTAAAAAAAAAATTATTTATTTATTTTTGGCTGCATTGAGTCTTTATTGCTGCGCATGGGCTTTTTCTAGTTGCGGCGAGCGGGGCTACACTTCGTTTCAGTGCGCAGGCTTCTCATTGCGGTGGCTTCTCTTGTTGCAGAACACAGGGCCTAGGCGCGTGAGCTTCAGTAGTTGTGGCACGCAGGCTCAGTAGTTGTGGCTCGTGGGCTCTAGAGCGCAGGCTCAGTAGTTGTGGCTCGTGGGCTCTAGAGCGCAGGCTCAGTAGTTGTGGTACATGGGCTTAGTTGCTCTGCGGCATGTGGGATCTTCCTGGACCAGAGCTTGAACTCGTATCCCCTGCATTGGTGGGCGGATTCTTAACGACTGTGCCACCAGGAAAGTCTCAAAACCACAACTTCTGACTCTGGCTACCTAGGTCCAAATACCAGCCCTTCCCTTTTCCAGTTGCATAACATGAACAGGTTGATTAGCCTTTTAAGGGCTTCATTTTTCACATCTTTAAAATGGAGATGATAGTAACCTAGTTGGATAAAGTGTTAAGGATTTATAGCCTAAATTTCCAGGCTGACGTCATAATTTCAGTTATTCAGACACGGTTCTGGTGAATTGTGCACATTAACAAAACATTAAATGTGAGAGACAAATTGTATTTAGTTTTTAAGTGACTTCTTAATGTTGAATTTTGGACTTACTAATGTATGCATTGGGGTATGTATGTAAACTGTGAAAGAGTTAATATACTGTATTAGTTTGCTAGGGCTGCCCTAACAAAGTGCAAAGACTAGCTAGCTTTTTTTTTTTTAACCCACGCCTCACAGCTTGGGGGATCTTAATTCCCCAACCAGGAATTGAACGCAGGCCCTTGGCAGTGAAAACGCTGAGTCCTAACCACTGAACTGCCAGGGAATTCCCAAGACTCGCTAGCTTAAACAATAGAAATTTATTTCCTCACAGTTCTGGAGGCTAAAAGTCTGAGATCAAAGTGTTGGCAGTGTGGGTTTTTCCTAGGGCCTTTCTCCTTGGCTTGTAGAAGGCTGTCTTCTTCCTGCAACTCCATGTGGTCTTTCCTCTGTGTGGGTTTGTATCCTAATCTCCTCTTGTTATAAGGACATCAGTCATATTGGATTAGGACCTACACTAACAAACTCATTTTACCTTAATCAGCTCTTTACAGACTTTTTCTTCATAAACAGTCACATTCTGAGGCACTAGGGGATAGGACTCCCACATACGAATTTTGAGGACACAATTCAGCTCACATTGTAATACCCTACCTGAGGTCTTAACTAGTGGGAAAAAAACGAATCTAGGATTAGTTTGGAGGTTATTTCTTAAAGCTCAGGTAATTAAGATATTTTTGATCATCTTTTTATTTTTATTATTTAATTTTTTTATTATTTAATCTTTTTATTATTTAATTATAATTTTATTAATTAGGATCAGATAATGTAGCCTATAAAAATCTATAGTTTAATGTTAATTAAAGTTTTTTTGTGTGTGTATGAACAAGCACACATATATTTTGTTACTTCTCATGAGGTAATCTAAAATAACCTGGGGAATCTAGGTGGTTTTTAAAGCAGTTACTTTTGTGGCATTGCATCATGACTTCTTGAATGGAGGGAAATGAAACTCCAACTGACCAATTTGATTTCTCTCATACCAGCCTTGCTCACCCTTCTTGGGGAGGGTGATTTTGAAACTAGAAAAGGCTTTTGGATTGAGTGTGAATCATGCTGTCTCTGTGACCCCATCATGCCTTGTGATCAAGAGTTGGCTATAAAGTTACTACTCTGGACAAAGACTAAGTTTCTATTCTAATAGCAATCCTAGCATCAGTATTGCTCTGAGACGTGATGCATTATTGTGTGGAGCTTAAAATCAATCCACTTAATATTTTCCCTTTTGTAGGTGCGTTTTAGTTCCTTTAAGGAACAGGTTCAGGGTGGCGGGTGGGGACCTGAGGTAAGGGGACTAGGAGAACTGAGGGAATTACAAAGACTTTGCTTCTAAAATGAGTATGGGCTCAAGTGCCCTCTTGTGTCTGCTTTAGCTTTCTTTGCGGAGGAAAAGCCCTAGTTACATGGTATCACATTGCCTATCTATTTTCTCATTCTCTCTTAATTTTCAAACAGGTTTTGGTCCCTATTAGGTAACCTGGTGATAGAATCACTTTCAGAAGGATTCAGATGCCTCAGTGATTCTTTGAAACCCTTTAACACACACTGTTGTTTGAATGTTGTCACAGCTCAGTACTCCCTGAAAGCTATTCTGAGGTTATGGTCATTGTGTGATTTATGCAAGGAAAAACTCTGGTTACAGTCTGTCCCACATAGCAAAAACAGGCACCATGAGAGGCCATTCGATGAAGTGACTAAACGAATCCAGCAAGTACCAGAGAAGTGTTTCCTCCTGTAAACTTCACCATTTGGTGACGTCTGAAGGCAAGCAACTGATAAAGGGAAGAGCATCTTCCACTGAAGCCTGAAAATGACTGTAGAATGAAGTTAAGTTGCTCTTCTGAGAGCTGAAGTTGTCTGTTTAGGATGTCATGTATTATATTTTGCTGAATGTTTGTTTAGAATCTGATTTGGGAGGAAATGAAAGTATGGCAACTGGCAAGGGTGAGGGAAATCTACAGAAATATGCATTTTTCTGCATATTTCTAAGATCTTTCTGTCACTCCATTGTTTTAAAACAGCTCTCTTTTCTCCCTACAAAGATTTCAGATGAGTCCTTTGCTTCATTTCTCATGTGAAAAACTAATTTAACAGCACCCACCCCAGCCAAGTTCTTTGTTTTCATTATTTGTCAGTAAATGTTTTTGTTAAGCACTTCCCTCATCTTCCTTCCTCTTCTAGGCCCTTTCCTCTCCACCCACCTACCTTCCCTATCCCCCGCCCCAGCGGAGGGTGATGTATCTTACTTATGCTTTATGGAATTCTCATTAGGGAGGCTCCTTACCTCTGACAACGTGGTTGACTTGAAGAATTCTCAAATATGAAGTTTCAGTGGTGTGGAGGTCACATGGTTTGATTTTCACCTCCACAATATGTAGATAATATCCATACAACAATATCTTATAACCTTATCCTTTTTGGAAATGTAGAGTAGAAAGGTGATTGTCCTGGGCTGACCAGTTGTCAATTGCAACAAGATTCATAAGCCCTTCCTGTTGTGGTCACACCTTCTCATTGCTGACCTGGACTGGACACTAAGGGTTCCTGCAAAGCCCTTATATTTATTGCAGACAGGCCAGTGTGGGGACTAAGAAAGAGCTCTCACCAGAAGATGGGAATGTGGGCCCTCAGCCCTGCCTCTGCCGTGCTCTCACTGGCTATGGTGTTAGGTGGGTCATTTCACCTCTCTGGGCTCAGCTTCCTCATCTGTAAAAGAAGGGGACTGGCCTGATGGAGGAAACTGGCTCTAACGTCCTTGCCAGCTGTGGCTGCTCCACGGTAGGACTTCCGTGGAAAATACTTGTTTTGCTTCCGTCGAGCTTTGCCTTCCCTGAGTTCCTTCTGCTTATCCTTTCCAGACTTTTATGTCCCGGAGGGTGAGTCATCCCCTCCAGTGGGCGTAGCCAAAGAATGAATCCTCTTTGCTACTAATCTTCTGAAGAATCACTCCAAAGACAGTAGATGTCATCTCTGATTGCACCAGTCAGCTCGTTGCTTGCTGCTCTCCTGAGGCCTGGGCCCCTCCACCAAGCTAAGCTTGCCAAGGATTGGGAGTACCTATGCTTGGGGTCGGCTTCCCAGCCCTGTCTGTCCTTCCTGGATCAGGCAGCAGCATTCTAGGAACAAATGCCCTCTGCCTAGCCCTGCTTTTCTGCCATCCAACTCATTTTCTGAACCACAGTTCTTCTACCCTCCCTGCTGGTCCTGGCGGGATGGAGTTAGTCAGGCCCTGTAAGTCCCTGTGGGCCTGTCCAGGTGGTTAGGACTTTGGATGCTCTTGGCTTCTGCTCCAGATTTTTTTAAATGCTTTTAACTGATTTGAAAAAAAAAATGCTAACTTTGAGTTTTAAAGTATTTGGAATTGCACCCCAAGGCCACTGGCTTAGCAGTAGAGGTGTCAAACAGCCCATAAACAAACAAATTAAAAAGAAGAGGTGGGGCCATAAAGGCAGTTGCAGAACTGGAAGCCCAAACAAGTAGGTTCTGTCTAGTGGCCCTTTAATAGCCCTGACTGTGTGTGTTTATTCTCTGGATTCCAGGAATGGAGGACAAATTAACTTGCTGTGGATTCCAAGAAATGGGTTGTAGTGGGGTAAATATAAACCTGTGCTGTGCCCCATTTCTTCAAGATTGATCTAGTTCATGGCCACTCCCAGAAATGTGTAACAGTTAATTATGACTTGCCAGGATAACTATGACTTACCTTATAAGTTCATGGCCACTCCCAGAAGTGTGTAACAGTTAATTATGACTTGCCAGGATAACTATGACTTACCTTATAGCAACCCAGCTCTTCTAGCGTGGTACAACCATTGTTCTTTTATCCCTGGTACTTTCAGACTACAGATGATATAGGGCTTGAACCAATCCTATTTAATCTCCTTTGGCTCATCTTTAGAATAAAATCCAAGTCCCTTAAGGGATGGGATACCCTTAGAGTTGAGATGCTTATCCCAATGGAGTTGTACTACTACTCTGTGGTATCAGATATATTAGTCATTTTAGCTGCAGTAACACACAGTCTCCAAATCCCAGGGGCTCACACTAACACATTTTCATTTCCAACTTGCATTACATGGTGGTAGTGGTGCATCAGTGGCTACAGTTCCACTCCAGGTATCCCTTCTTTCCAGGAACCAGCAAAAGAACAGTGCTTAGTTGGGATGTGCTATTTTAGTGGCAGAGAGAAAAACAGAATTGGCTGAAAAATGTGATTCTTCAAAGTGCTTGCTTGGAACTGGCACGCTCTCACCTCTGCTTACATTTCATTGGCTCAGACAAGTCGTATAGTCAAAACTGGTAAGATGACGGAGAAGTACACTCCACCTACAGAGAGGCACTCTGAGTCCCCTGGAAATGGGCTGGGATGTGTAATCACCCTACAGGGAAGAGAGCCAATATGGGGAAGAATAACGTAATTCATCACATCAGGCTGATATGCCAGACATGTAAGTTCATGAGAAAGGCAGGGCTGTCTACAGAAGCCTCTGATCCCCAGATTTATCTTTCCTATCCTTGAGGGCTATCATATGAAAGAGACAGAGAAGGTCTCTTTGGTTTTCCCATCAGGGAAGGCCTATACCAGCGTTCCTTGTATAAGATGAAGTCCGACTCTGTTCTAACTAACTCCCTTGAGGTTCCCCGGTTCCTGCCTTAGACCATGTCTCCTATACTGTGAGCTGCTTCTGTATGTTTGACTTCAACTTTTTATTTCATTTGGTGGCTTTGGTGTTTATAAACGTCCACTTTGTTCTTCTTTTGGCTGACTCTGTAGCAGTACTCTTGCAGCTGCAAAATCATTGTGGTTTGGAGCCAGGCCAGAAGATGCAGGAATTAACATACCCAGAGACCTGAGCATCAAGACGAGTTCAAGAGGTAGAAGATGGAAGAAAAGTGAGATGTAAGAATAAGTGCATCTATTTGTATGATTTTTTTTTTTTTTTTTGCGGTACGCGGGCCTCTCACTGTTGTGGCCTTTCCCCTTTTGGCGCAAAGGCTCCG
>NW_006786452.1:360927-389609 GCF_000442215.2 Lipotes vexillifer
CCCGTGTCCCCTGCATCGGCAGGCGGACTCTCAACCACTGCGCCACCAGGGAAGCCCCTATTTGTATGATTTTAATGAATTACTTGATTGGTTGATTAATTAATTAAGAACTATTTTTCTTCACTTTTAGACTTTCTTGGAGGATGGGTGCTTCTGACCTGTGGCAATAATGAATTCTTTTTTTTTTTAAAAATAACATCTTTATTGGAGTATAATTGCTTTACAATGGTGTGTTAGTTTCTGCTTTATAACAAAGTGAATCAGCTATACATATACATATATCCCCACATCTCTTCCCTCTGTGTCTGCCTCCCACCCTCCCTATCCCGCCCCTCTAGGTGGTCACAAAGCACCAAGCTGATCTCCCTGTGCTATGTGGCTGCTTCCCACTAGCTATCTATTTTACATTTGGTGGTATATATAAGTCCATGCCACTCTCTCACTTCATCCCAGCTTATCCTTCCCTCTCCCCGTGTCCTCAAGTCCATTCTCTACGTCTGTGTCTTTATTCCTGTCCTGCCCCTAGGTTCTTCATGATGATGATGATGATGATGATGAATTCTTATAATAAAACTTGAAATGGGAGAAGAATCTGATTTCAGTGTAGAATAATCAAGAGAATTTCCCTCTCTTTCAAAAAATAAAATGGTTCCTGGATATGCAAACTATCTTTGCTAATAAAGTAAAATAAACCCTTCTGTAATTATTTCTTTTTATTGGTCTCTTTGAAGGACAATAAATATTGTCCAATAAATATGACATAATACATAATGTCAGTAAAGTATTTTACTGTATCTACATGTGTTTTGGCACCAAAACTAGTGGTCTTTTATCAGAAATTGAATTGCATGGGAACATTTCCTTAAACCCTTTCCTTTCATCATTCAGCATTACACTTGTCAGTTTCCTTGTTGGTTCCCCTCCTGGATCTTGGGATTTGAAAGAGTTCACTTGGGCTCCCAGCCATTATCTATCCCCTCCCCCACATTTAGTACAATGCCTGGCATTTGTGTTGAATGGAATGAGTAACTAAACACATAAATGAACAGAACACACAGTCTAGTGCCAGAAAAGAAAAGAATATCTAATGCAGACCAGTTAATAAGGAGAGGACTAACTGTCCCAGATTCCCTAGCTTCTTTCCTTGGTGTCCCTGCCTTTCATGCTGAGACACCTCTTGGAACTGCAGCTCCTGTGCCAGGACTCCCTGCATTTGCCACTCTCTTTCAAATCCAAGCAATGACAATATCACCTTTTCTTACTCCACGTTGGCACTTTGGATAGAGCCCAATATTTTTTTTTTTTGCCCACCCGGCACAGCTTGCAGGATCCTAGTTCCCCAACCAGGGATTGAACCTGTGTGCTCAGCAGTGAAAGCACAGAGTCCTAACCACTGGACTGCCAGGGAATTCCGTAGAGCTCAATATTTTCAAAAAGAACTTGATTAAAATACCAAGGGAAAATACAAAAAGAAATGAAAAACAATTTCCGTACCCCTTCATACAAAAGATGAAAAAGAGTAGCCACCACTGATTGATGGTTTCCTGTATGCCAGACCCTGTGCAAAGGGCCCCTCCAGACATAAGAGGAACTGTTCTCTCTGATTTGGAGATGCAGAACACAGGGCCAGAGAGAGACTTGCACAGTGCCCCACCATTGGCCAGTGGTGAGAACAATGGTTCTTTGATTCTGCAAATCATGCTTGGGAAAAAAGATATTGCTAGGGAAAAAAAGATTCTATTTCATGCCCCAAAGAGACTGATTTAGCATAAAATTCTCTTTCTTGAGATGTAGCCACTTGGGTTGGCATTTTCACAGTCAAGTTGCCTGCGTTTTCTGCCCGTGCCTCCAGCAGTAGCTCTTCTATGAGCTACACACTGCTTTGCTTCAAAATGAACACAAGTCTTCTTCATAATTTTTTTCTGGAGCCCCTGCCTACATACCTCACACCTCAACCTAGGCTTTTCCAGAAAGTATGTCTGGCAGGTGGAGGAGAGATTCCAACTCCAACTGCAAAGTGGTAGTTATTGGTACCATAGAAACTCAAAGCTTGGTTCGCCTGTCTCATTTTAATTCCCAATATTTTCCACTTTCTCAGTTTCTTTGTAAATCATTAGGTTCCCTTAGTGCCTTTCTTTCACCCTACCAATGAAAGTAGCAGCCTCTCAGAATTAGGCTTCTATAATATAAATATATTCGACAATAACTTACAATGAGGAAATTTTCCTTTCAAAAGAAAGATGTGGGCTTCCCTCGTGGTGCAGTGGTTGGGAGTCCTCCTGCCGATGCAGGGGACACGGGTTCGTGCCCCGGTCTGGGAAGATCCCACATGCCGCGGAGCGGCTGGGCCCGTGAGCCATGGCCGCTGAGCCTGCGCGTCCGGAGCCTGTGCTCCGCAACAGGAGAGGCCACAACAGTGAGAGGCTAGCAAACCGCAAAAAACAAAACAAAACGAAACAAAACAAAGTGTGGTAAAATCTAAGGATAAGAAGTACAAAAAGAAAACAAAAAAAAAAAAAAAAAAAAAAAAAAAAAAGAGAATGATGTGAACACACTTGGTATAATTACGATGTTTGTTCTACACTGTTTATATCCTCTTCTAAAAATATACACGGTGCATTAGAGAATGGTAAGAGCTATCCAACAGTAAGAAAAACTTATTTTAAGTGCTGCAATTATGTCAATTATATCATGAAATCATGAATTGTGACTCTCTGTCAGAAGGGGCTGTATTTCCTTAGACATGCAGAAGATGAATTTGCAAGATAACTCACCATGGTGTCTTTGTTAAGCTGACATATTTGATTTAATTTCTAGATAACTTACAAGGTCAGAGAGATTCTCATTATGCAACTCATCCTTGAGCAAGAGTCGCTGGGGATTTTGCTCTACTGCTCCATGTTCAGATGAGTTGCTGTTTGTTTCACTAACCAAATCGAAGTAATCCTTTATCCATGTTATGGTAGCATTCATTTAAAAATATTTATTGAATGCTTTCTATGTGCCAGGACACATTTCCAAGTGTTGGGAACTCACAGTGAATGAAACTGACATATATCCCTCTACACTTGGGGAGCTTAAACCCTAGCATCAAGACAGCACATTCTAAAAAAAAAATGAGCTTGGTATTTTTTAAGGCTTAAGTAGTTCAAAAGTATCAGAGCATAGTTTTACATATTCAGCATTTTTCAAAAGGTCTTAGGCACTTATATAAGCCAGCTTACATTATTCATCTACTGCATCTCTTGACAAATGAATTTTTGCTGTTTGTCTTTTGGGCCCCATTCTATATTGTATTTACAAAGTCAGGAAATATAGGATACACTTTTAAAGAATATGTTAGTTATATTTTCAAATAATAGGCTCAAGATGCTTCCAAGTGAGGCGGATTTGCTCTAGATTTAAAGCAATGGGCCTAATTGCTAAAATGGAAAAAAAAAAAAGCTCTAAGATTGTCCAAAAATTCTGGAAGTACAGGGCATTAGTATAATCATTATACTTTTTTTTTTTGCGGTATGCGGGCCTCTCACTGTTGTGGCCTCTCCCGTTGCGGAGCACAGGCTCCAGAAGCGCAGGCTCAGCGGCCATGGCTCACGGGCCCAGCCGCTCCACGGCATGTGGGATCTTCCCAGACCGGGGCACGAACCCGTGTCCCCTGCATCAGCAGGCGGACTCTCAACCACTACGCCACCAGGGAAGCCCAATCATTATACTTTTTAAGGGGTCTGAAAATTGAAGAAATACAGACTAAGCTTTTTGACAATATAACCGACGCATTTTGACAGTGAGTTTTTTATCCTATGTTTCCTGACTTTGTGGAACACCCTATATTTTACTTCTATACCCACTGCAATAAGGAAGTAACCATGTCCCACCAGTTCCAATATTTTCCTTGTTTTATCTCCCCTTTATTCATTTTACATTGTGAAACAAAGGACAAGATTGAATGCTATGAACAAAAACGTGGAGTGGAATGCAGATTTTCTTCTAGAACACCATTGACTTACCTTGATTTAGGTAATGGAGGTCTGGTTTAATGGAAAGAAACAGGAAATCTATTTTCTCATTCTACTTTGGTCACAAAGGGCTTTTTTGATGTGGGCCAAACTGCTTCCCTCAGTGTACTCCTCTGGGTGGGGGTATGTGTAGATATTTTCTAAGTCCCTTCTTGTTCTAACATTATGTGTTTCCATTTCATATGGGTCCTTTTTTTTTTTTTTTTTTTTTTTTTTGGTGGCACGCAGGCCTCTCACTGTTGTGGCCTCTCCCGTTGCAGAGCACAGGCTCCGGACGTGCAGGCTCAGTGGCCATGGCTCACTGTGGGATCTTCCCGGACCAGGGCACGAACCCGCGTCCCCCGCATCAGCAGGCAGACTCTCAACCCCTGCGCCACCAGGGAAGCCCATATGGGTCCTTTTGAACTTTAGGAGGTGGAGGGGGTCCCATTTCTTCCCATATTTTTGATGTCTCTGCCCATATTTACCATCCCTTTAAGGGTTTGGATTCATCATTAATGGCAACAATTCTTTCATGCTTTATTAATAAAAATTAGAAAGTCAAGGGACTCCTCTCTCAATCAATCAGCAGTTGTATGAAAGAGCGAGAAATCCCAAAATTGTGGAGGACAAAAGTAGTATCCCATTACTTGATATTTAGGATTTCATGTCTTGTAATTATTCTTGAATATTTTAAAGACTCAAAAAAAAGTAAGTAATTTCAAGAAGGATGGTTTCCAGAACTCACAACCACATTGAGTTCTTATATTTTCATGGTTGAAAAATATAAATCAATTTTGTTAAAAGTGGTGTGTTAAAGATTAGGAAGATGAGGCCTAGGGTATTCCAAGTATTTTAACACATCGTTCCTCAGGAACCTCCACGTGGATGTCTTGTAAATCAAGAGAAGCTAAACTGGGAGCTTCCAAAAGAAGTCTGTGGCCAGACTGTACACAAAGCAGAGCATACGGCAGAGGGTTCTGTGTTGATGCATACTCCATCCAGCAGAAGAGTTAAAATATTATTTTTGTAGTCAAATGAATAAATAGTAATGGTTTATTTACCCTCCCCAAGTGTGGTTGCGAAATACGCTAGACGAAAACTCAGGCAACTGCGTTTCTGTTTCTGATCTGCCAACTACTAGGGTAAGTGGGTCTCTCCATGTGCTCGTCTTGGCAAGCATCTCCTCAGGACCCTTACCAGAGAGACAGGAAACAATGATGAGAGAGCTGGGCAAGACCAGACCTAGCATGAGCCTCCTCTAATTTGGGAGAGTTCTGAAAACTGGACCATCAACCCTAATTACCTATGTCAGGAATCCTGTACATAATAGGCCACATTTCTCAACGGCTTGCCCGAGCTATGCCCCTAAAAACAGCTCAGACCTGCTCCACGGGGGCATTCATCCTGGCAGCCGAAGAGGGTGAACTTGTTTTAGGCATATGTGTCTGTAAACATCCAAAAGATCCACTGTTGGAAGCATGGACCTGACCCAGGGCTGTCAAAGCTGCACATGATCTCACACTTGCAACTTCACAGAAGCTTCACATTTTCACCGTATAGCAGAGCGTGGGCAGATAAATTTTGGTGACATTTTGCTCTCTGCCCACTCTGCAAACTCAGCCACTGAAACCACAACAACCTCTACCACCTCCACTACAACAAAACACATTGTGGTGGTTCGATGCCATTCCCAAGCTGTTTCTCAGAGCCATCAAGCTAACTGCCACAAGAATCGAGCTTCCTGTGCCATCAGCACAAAAATCTGAGTTAAATTGGGATTCCGTGTATTTTTTCTACTCTCCACACACCAAACTATGAGGACCATTATTAAGTGATGGCCATTGGTTAAAATCAATTGCTCAAAGTTACAGCTTACAGGTACAGAGCTGGCCTGTAAATCCTATATTCTTTCATTCCAAACAGTGTCAGACAAATGTTAAAAATATGCACACAAATTTACCTCTACTAATATTTTCTTTCAAACCTAGGATTTTGAGCTTTTTGGTAGATATTTAGTCAAAATTTATGATAAGAATACTACTCCTATTAAAGGTCATATTATGCTACTACAGCTGAGTAGTAACGTAATATAGTAGAGTATGCTGCAAAGATATAATGTTGTGACTTGCCAATGATTTTGAGAAATGTTTCATGAATATAGCTAAAATTTATTATTTCTACCCAATTCAAATTTTGTATTCATGAGAAATGGTTTAAGAAAATATAACCCACATTTTTATTTGATGTTGTTTAGTAATTATGAAGACAAACGGCTCAGATTATACTGTTTAATGCATTTTAGCAAATATTTATTAAGAACAGTGTGTAGGCTACACTGATTAGCTAAAGGGTATCTGTTTAGAATGCTTGGCTATAAGAGACATAATTATCTTAGAGGTTTATCATAGGGCATTATCTTGAACAAGCTAAAATGTTTAAGTAAGTGATCTTGCGGGAAAAGGTGTTGAGAGGAAACACAGAACCAGGCTACAGAGCAATCTTCACCTGAACCTGGATTTGTTAGAACAAGTATTTATGGGATGATGTCAGTGGGAATTATGGAATGTGATAGTCAGCTGGGACCTGTTGATTTAGAAATGAAGCAACTGAGGTCAAGTAAAGTTGTGTCTTGCTCAAAGCTTGTAAGAGTGAGCAGAGTCTGAAATCCAGGTTTTCCTATTTCAAGCCATTTGCTGGCTTAGCAAACCCCAGATTTTCTTCTAAAGGAAAGAATTTCTTTGCTTGAAAGCTTTGTGAAATTTATGCAGGGATATTAATTTGAGGTTGACCACTCTTGAGGCTGTGCTTTTGCACAAAAGGATTTGACTATGCTTCTGAGGAGTAATTTTCCCAAGAACTAACACTGGTTAACACAACTCTGTAAATCAACTATATGTCAATTAAAAAAAAAAAAAGAACTAACACTGGACACCTCACCAAAGAAGATATGTAGATGGTAAATAAGCATAAGAAAAGATTCTCCACATTATATGTCATCAGGAAAATGAAATTAAAACAATAGTGAGATACTACTACATACTTTTGAAAGGGGCCAAAATCCAGAACACTGACAACACCAAATGCTGACAAGGATGTGGGGTAAAAGGAACTTTCATTCTTTGCTGGTAGGAATGCAAAATGGTATAGTCACTTTGGAAGACAGTTTGGTGATTTCTTACAAAACTAAACATACTCTTACTATATAATCCAGGAATTGCACTCTTTGGTGTTTACCCAAAGAAACTGAAAACTTACATTCACACAAAAAACTGCAGATGTTTAAAGCAGTTTTATTCATAACCATCGAAACTGGAAGCAACTAAGATGTCCTTTGGTAGGTGAATGGATAAATAACTATGGTACATCCAGACAATGGAATATTATTCAGTGTTAAGAAAAGAAAATCTATCAAGCCATGAAAACACATGAAGGAAACTTACATATATATTACTGATTGAAAGAAGCCAACCTGAAAAGGCTACTTACTGTATGATTCTACCTGTATGACATTCTGGAAAAGCCAAAACTGTGGAGATGACAAAAAGTTCATTGGTTGCTAGGGATCAGGAGAGGGAGGAATGAATAGGTGGAGCACAGAGAATTTTTAGGACAACCTAGTCTGTGTGATACTAAAATGGGGAATACATGTCATTATGCATTTGTTCAAACCCATAGAATGTACAACACCAAGAGTGAACCCTAATGTAAACTGCGAATTTCTGATAATTATGTGTTAAAGTAGGTTCATCAATTGTGACAAATGTACATTCTTGGTTGCAAAGGGGGATGTTGATAATGGAGGAGCTGGAAGACTATGCATGAGTGAGGGCAGGGGGTATATGGGAAATATCTGCACCTTCTTCTTGATTTGGCTTTGAACCTAAAACTGCCCTAAAAAATAAAGCCTATTAAAATAATTTTTTTTTTTTTTGCGGTACGCGGGCCTCTCACTGTTGTGGCCTCTCCCGTTGCGGGATTTTTTAAAAAAATCAGAAATTATAGCTATATTCACACTTTACATTTAAAAATCATACTTTAATTGATTGTACAAGGCGAAAAATGAGAAACATATTTTCATCTTTCCTAAGAATGTCCACATCAAGCTTTCTCATACTTCAAAATCCTTATAATAAAGAAGGTGAGGAAATGTAGGCAGTGAACTTTATTTTGACCTCTGTTCAGAATGTGGGTTTTACAATCTCCCAATGGAAAAACTTAGTTTTATCCTGTACATTTCAATCCCTTATAACAGTTCTTGAGTTAATAAAAGATAAAAATTATCCAATACTCTTTCACGCAGCACCCAGTTAGCCATTTCCCCTTTACGATGTAATGATTCTTGTTCACGTAAAGGAAATAGTAGAATGCATAGTACTGAATGATTATTATTTTTTTTCCAATAGAATTTTTGTCTTTTGGTAACATGAACTTCTAATTTGGGTAGTAAATTTTATGTAAACATCTTTCTTGTATCGACAGACATCAAGCTCCCTGTTTAACAGTTTCTATTTTCAGCTTACTCACTACTAGATACAGTAACACTGAATCTTTATTCATAAGAGGAAGGGCTTATTTCCCCATTTTCATCATAGTTTCCAAAGTGCTTTTTTTGGATGATTTCATTTCTTCTTCCAAGAAGACTGGCTAACCTTCCCTTAAAAATTATATCTTACAGCAAGTGTTCTAATGTTTCATTTAGCCATAAATGAGAAAAAGAATTTTAACATGGCTTTCATTCTTTATGGAGAGCTATGTGGGTGGGAGTGAGTAACACTAAAGAAAAAGACAAATATTCCTTTGTCTTTCTCCTTTTCCAGATTCTAGAAATCTGGTGTTCCATCCAAACTCTTGAAATAGTACAATTTATAACCATCTTTTCTCTCCGGATAAGAAGACTATATGTAGAGAATTTTAGAACTAAACTACCTATTCAGCTTAAGCTAGGACTAAAAATTCTATTTATTCTCAGTTTAAACTTGACATTTCCAGCTTTCAAATTTTTCCTATAATCTGTTTCTTTGTCCAATGAAGAACAAAACTGAGAAATCAGAACTTGGTTTAAAAAAGTACTAATAATGTGTTTGTACTTATTTTTTTTTAAACATTCAGTGATGACTGATAACAATACCCACTTTTCTGTATCTTTATGTAATGAGATTGAAGATGCTTTAATATCTTATTATATTTAATGTTCCCCAATATTTTTAACTTTGAACATTCAAAATTCATCTAGAAAATATTTAAATATTATTCTTATGATTGGGGTTCTGCATAAGAATTCATTTGAAAGTGATTTCCACTTCTTTAAAAGTTTAAAACCATGATTTTAGAATATTTCCTTTCTCCATTGTAAAAGTATCATATTCTCATTAAAAGTATTTAGGAAATACAAAGAGTTAAAACATGCCAATAATCCCACCTACACACAACCACTGGTAATGTCTGGCATTTCCTTTTTAAAAATGTTTTTTCCCCTGTATATTTTTAAAAATACATTTTTATAATCATATTGTGTATGAAATTTTGCCATGCCTTAATATTATATCATATGTATTTTCACAATATTATTACATCTCTGGTAAAGAATACCTAAAAGAGTTTTTACCAAAGTAAACTTTTAAGTTTTGTTTTGTTATTATGAGTGATATAAAATGAAAATGTGAAGTCTCCTATTCTCTGCTCCTTCCAACAGTCCCTTCCCCCTTCCCATCACTTCCTAGAGTGAACCACTTTTAAGAGTTTCAGGTATCCTTCTAGAAATTTCCAGGTGTAAAGAAGTTTATTCTTATATAATGTAATATTTTCCACATTACATGTTATTAGAAGTGCACACATACATTGAGAGAATCATTCATACTTTATTTAACATATTAAAATGTCTTGGTTTCTTTTTCAGATCAGTCCATAAACATTTTCCTCATTTGTCTTTTTTTAAAAAGCTCAGAAGTTCATTTGTATCATTTTTTTAGATTCCACATATAAGCAATATCATATGATATTTGTCTTTCTCTGTCTGACTTACTCCACTTAGTAGGTACATCCATGTTGCTGCAAATGGTATTATTTCATTCTTTATTATGGCTGAGTAATATTCCATTATATATATAACAAAAATAGACTCACAGACATGGAAAACAAACTTATGGTTACCAAAGGGGAAAAGTGGGGGAAAGGATAAATTAGGAGTTTGGGATAAAATATACACAGTACTGTATACAAAATAGATAACCAGGCTTCCCTGGTGATGCAGTGGTTGAGAGTCAGCCTGCTGATGCAGGGGACATGGGTTCGTGCCCTGGTCCGGGAAGATCCCACATGCTGTGGAGTGGCTAGGCCCATGAGCCATGGCCACTGAGCCTGCGTGGAGCCTGTGCTCCACAATGGGAGAGCCCACAACAGTGAGAGGCCCGCGTACCGCAAAAAAAAAAAAAAAAGATAACCAACAAGGACCTACTGTATAGCACAGAGAACTATATTCAATACCTTGTAATTACCTATAATGGAAAAGAATCTAAAAAAGATTTATGTATATATATGAATCATTTGCTATACATCTGAAACTAACACAACATTGTAAAACAACTGTATTTCAATAAAAATTTAAAAATAAAGAAAATAAACTATAATTTCTTTAAAGAAAACTCTATAGCATTCTGTTGTATCATGTACATTAATTCAGTTATGAACATTTAAATTATTTCTGTTTTCTTGCAATTATAAAATGTGGGTACTAAGATAGCTGCCAACTCTGTGACACTTTTGTGTGGATTAGAAAATGATACACTGCTATGAAGAATGTTTTCCATGGGCCCCTCCAGTTCCACTCTCTACCACTCTCCACCTTGCTTGTTCCCTGGGAGACTGATCTGCATGTGGATCATATCAATGTGTTTCTAGCTTTTTGCTGGGTTCAGCCAATGGGAGCAGCTGGAGGAAGCTAGAAAGAGGAAGCAATAAGAGGTTGGGGTATTTACACCCCAGGCTTTTTCTGGTCTGCTTGCTGGAGGCTGGCTTCTTCTCTCAAACTTTCTCTCTCTCTCCCAAGCTCCTACCTTCCTCGTCTGATATCTGCTCCCTTTCTTGCTACTTGAGTCCTAGGATACTGAACTAGCCTTGCTAGCTTCTCTACACTGTGCTCTACCTTTGTGAACAGCCTATTGAACTCTACTCAAACTACCCAATTTGAGTGCACCATCAATTTCCTATTAGGACTTAAAGTGATACACTTTTCCCTTGACACTTTTCCCCTCCCTCCCTTCCTCTCCCTTTTCTTTGCTTGCTTTGGTGAAGCCACCTGCCATGTTGTGAGCTGCCCTATGGAGAGGGCATATGGCAAGGAAATGAGGAAGTTCTCTAGTCAACAGCCTGTGAGGAACTGAATCTTTCCAACAGCCAAATGAGTGAGCTTGGAAGCAGATCCTTCCCTAGTTGAGTCTTGAGACGACCATGTCCCTGGACAATACTTTGATTGTAGCCTTGTGAGACACCCAGAGTTAGAAAACCCAGCTAAACCGTGCCTAGATTCCTGACTCACATAAACGATGAGATAAAAACTTGAATTGTGTAAACTGATCTTTTGGGGACATTTGCTATGCAATAGATCACTAATATACTACTCCTGCCACTAAATGTTTTAGCTCCTGGAATTTTATGTTTTAACCTTTGATAAAATAAGTTCTTTCTCATTTTATTTTCTCCAAAATTCTTTTCCCCTGGTTATTCTGGTGTATTTAATCTTCCAGATGAATTTAATATAGTTTTGTCAAATACCTCCCAAAGTCTTGTTCCTTTTTTGATTGATTTTCTTTGAAGATTGAATTGATAATAATACAGGAACATTGATTCAACTTTCCTTTGATGTCTCCACAGCAAAGTTGTAATATTTTCTTCATATGTATTCTGCACATTCACTCTTAAGATGATTCCTAATTATTTGTTTTGCTCTTTTGAGAGATTGTTTAATTATTTTTCCCTAAATATCTCTTATATGTGGGAAAACTATTCATTTTTATAAATGACTTTTTTTTTTTTTTTTTTTTGCGTTACGCAGGCCTCTCACTGTTGTGGCCTTTCCCCTTGTGGAGCACAGGCTCCTGACGCACAGGCTCAGCGGCCACGGCTCACAGGCCCAGCCGCTCCGCGGCATGTGGGTTATTCCCGGACCGGGGCACGAACCCGTGTCCCCTGCATCGGCAGGCGGACTCTCAACCACTGCGCCACCAAGGAAGCCCTATATAAATGACATTTTTAACCAGCCACTTCAGTTCAACCTTTTATGCAATCATATAATCTCTAATAATGACAATTATGTATATTCCTTTCCCGTATGTAGAGTCCTTATTTATTTTTCTTATTTGATTGCATTGAATTTTGCTTCCAGAACAATGAATTGTAGTAGTGGTGATAGCACTTTTGTTTTGTTTGCATAATTTGAATGGAAAACTTAAAGTCTTATCATTAAATTTGATGCTGGCTTTTGATGTGATTATAAAAACTGACCTATTTTGCTTTATGTAAGGATTGGATGTTGGATTTTGTCATTTATTTTCTGCATTTGTTGAGATGTTTACCTGATTTTTCTCATGTGAACCATTAACACCACAAGTTATACTAACAGGTTCTCTAACGTTCAGCAGTGCAGGTAATTACTCCAAAATATTCCATCAGGTGAAACCATTACAGCTTCCACTTCTATGCAAGAGGATTTTACTTTTTAAAACCCCACTGTATCAAACATCCTTACGCCTATATAACTTTGTTCTTTGTTAACAACAATATGGCTAACACATCTAGACATTTCTATCTCTCAGGTACTCTAACATCTTCATATTTATTAACCCATTTCTTAACAATTACAACAACCTTATGCACTAGACACTACTATTATGATGCCCATTTTACAGGTGATGGACCTGAGGCCCAGAAAGGTTAATTAACCTGCCTAGGTAAATGACAGAGCCCAGATGCACATCTGGCAGACTGAGCCTAGTCACAAATTAGTGGCCATCACCACGGTCAAGATCTACAACATTTCCATCACATCCAAAACTGTCTTCCAGCCTTCCAGTTTCCCAGGCAACTACTGATAGTTCTCTTATCACTGTAGATCAGTTTTCCTAGTGTTTCATTTAAATAGAATCACATAGTATGTATTTTTTTTAATCCAGAGTTTTTGTTCAGCATAATGTTTTTCAGATTCATTCACATTGTCAGATATATCACTGGTTTGTTCCCTTTTGTTTTTAAGTATATCCTACTGTACAGATTTACTACCATTTGTTTATCCGTTTGTCTCAAATGGTGGATTGTTAAGTGATTTATTAATTGCTAAAGTCACCAAGCCACCATCCTATTAAAAATATATAATATATTACTGAAAAATTTTAAGTAACTCCTTCAGACTCTGTCATCTTGGTGTTTTCATCTACTGATTGTCATTTTTATTTGGTTGAAGGTCTTTTTGGTTTTTGGTATGACTCGTAATTTTTGATGAAAACCTGGACACTTAAAACACTTCTGTCAAACAATAAAAAGTTCACAGCTGCCCGTTTGCAGTAATTTCCCACTCCGACTCCTAGCCCCAGGCAACCATTTGTCTGTTTTCTGTCTCCAAATATTGCCCTCACTAAAAATTTCATGTACATTGAATCATAGACTATGTAGTCATTTGTGTCTAACTTTTTCTACTTAATATAATATTTTTAAGGTTCCTTCATGTTTTTTCATGTATCAGTAGTTCATTCTTTTTATTGATAAGTAGTAGTCCATTGTATGAATGTACCAAATTTTGTTTATCCATTTACCGCTTGGAGGACATTTAGGTTGTGTCCAGTTTTTGGCTCTTATGAGTAACTCTGTTGTGAATATTCACACATATGTTCATTTCTTTTGTGTAAATCCTTAGAGTGGAATTGCTGGCCTATGGTTTAAGAGACTGCAGGACTGTTTCTCCAAAGTGGTTAAACTATTTTACATTCCCACCAGCATGTGTGAGGGTTCCATTTTCCCCACATACTTCAGAAGTCTTTTAAGCTATGGATGGTGTGTCCCACAAAAAATGAATACTCTTCCTTCTCTTCTCTCTCACCCTGGACTTCCATCCCACTGTGTGCACACACACTACACAGGGTCTGATATTGTCAGACCCCTTATGGGGGTTTTGAGGTTTAAGGGGAATTCATGTCTCCTTACATATGGGTTGGAGTTCTTCACACATATTTGGCTGAAATTAGTGCGGCCTATCATCTCTTTGAGTGTTTTCTCATGTTCTTAATTCCCACCTTTGTTGTAGCACAGTGTTTTCTGCTACCATCGTAACTGAAAATCTTATGATCTCATCTGCAATGTCTACCTATTCGAAGAAAGGGTTCCTAATTTGTTTTGTAGGTAACATACAATTATGAAAACTGGCATGATTGTTGATACAGTGATTGGCTACCATTTTCTAATATGTGTAAACTACTTTAAGTAGAATCCAAAGACTGTCAGCTTTCCTTAAATATGTATAGCACGCTGCCATGAGTTGGGTATCATGTTCATAATTGTCTAGTTCTTGAATTAGCAGTTGTAGCTTATTTAAGACGGTACCTACTACTCACCTGTGGTAGACAGCAAAGGGTGGTTCTACTGCCAAAAAGCCCATCTGTTCACAGTGTCTGTGGACTGTGTTCAAAGCAGGAGCTGGTATGATTCACAGTTAGTATCTCTCTAGGAAAAAGAGTGCAGCATATTGGAACTACCAGCTATAGGGGAAGGCATGCAATCACCTGCTTTCCCTGTCTATTTCAGTTTGTAAAGGACTGCTCAAAACGTTTTTTTTTTAACAAGATATACTATTTCAGGAAGTGTCCATTGCTTTCCAAGTAGCACCTATCTTGGGCCATATGTTAAAATATGAGGCTTGCATACATTCATTTTGTGATCTCGAGAGAGACATCTATTTTCCTAAAATTTGAGACAAGGGGTAAATTATGCTAATGCATTGCAGTATATTTGAGAGGGTTATGTACTAATAAGATTTATAAAGAGGTTTATATCTGAAAATTATAACTTTTATTTTAACTTTGAAAATATACCTAATTCAGAATATTTTTAACTAGTCAATGTTTCAGAGGAAGCTGACTCTTGAGCCGAGAGGCAAGCATGTGGCAACGGGTCATATTTAAATGATAGATTTCTTGGTTTTTGTCTTCACATAAGTGTACGGATTCTGGTTTCTTCTTGCATATGGAATATTGTTGTAAATGGTTTATTGAGGATTCTCAAAGGGATATGGCATAAACATAAAACTTTTATTTTAATAACTTCTTCCTTCCCAAGTGCACTGTATAACCATTTTACCTCCTGCTTGGTATGTTGTCTCTTACCAACATCTTGGCCAGAGTCTCTAACTTCCTGTCACTCTGGGCATTAGCTCAGACCTATTTAGGTATCGGAAAATTCTCCAAGACTCTCTTACCATTGACAGGTGTTGTTTCTGTTCCCTCTCCTTGAATCTGGGTGATCTTGGGACTGCTTTGACCATCAGAGAATCATAGAAGTAACTGCTATGTGATTTCTGAGGTCATAAAATACCAGCTGACATTTTTTCTTGGAGTCCCAGACCACATAATAAGTCTGGCTAGCTGGAAGCTGCCATGCTGCAAGGAAGCTCAAGTAACAGGCAGAAGCCATATTTAACTCTGGTCAAAATTTGAGCCATTAAATTATCCCTGGCTAGGTATCAGTTATGTTAGTGAAAATAACTGTCGGAGACTTTCCAGCTGAGGCCCCAGACACTGTGGAACAGAGAAACATCCCCATTATGCTTTGCTGAGGTCTTGATCCACGGAGGCAAGCATAATAAAATAGTTGCTATTTTACGCCACTACATTTTAGAATGATATGGTACACAGCGGTAGGTAATCAGAATTGTATGTAAAACTCAGTCTTATTCATTTTAAAATTTCAGATTTGGTGTAAAGATTACCTTCTCCCTGGTATGGATAAGCCTGTTTCTTTATGGCTTAGAGGAAGAAATGGGGAAATACTCTTTTCCCCAACAAAATTTTTAAAATTCCCGCTACCTTGTTCTTCCCTCTGGTATGGGCAAGCAAGAAGGGAGAGTGGAGTCTCCCTACATGGGATGGGGGTAGGCTGCAGACCTCTTTTTTGGCAGATTGCCACAGCATGTCTGGCCAACAGTGACCAATAAACAATGCCACCTGTGTAACAGGTAGCCACATGCTACCTTCCCTATGATGTGTCAAAGCTATTAGGAGGGCTTGGAGTCTTCATTCCATCCCCTGCTGCCACCACGATTTACCACCACTACTGTTCTATCCCAGACAGCCTCAACTTTGCAGGACATTAGAATCACATGGCTGAGGTTTTCAAGATTTCAGGACCTAGGCCTCACCTAAGAGCAATTGAATCAATATTTCTTGGATGTGGACCAAGGCATCAGTATTTTTTAAAACCACTGAGCAGAGCTTCCACTTTTTACTGAAATTCTTTTTTCTTTTCTTTTTTTTTTAAAATTGAAGTATAGTTCATTTCAGTGTTGTGTTAATTTCTGCTGTACAGCAGTGACTCAGTTATACATATATAGATATTCCTTTTTATATTTCTTTCCATTATGGTTTATCCCAGGACATTGAACATAGTTCCCTGTGCTATACAGTAGGACCTTGTTATCCATCCATTCTATGTGTAATAGTTCAGACTGTCACTTTTTACACTTGGCTGCACAGTTGAATCACCCGCAGTTAAAAAACAATGATAGTCAACTTATGCCTATAATTTATGAACACCTATAATATGCTGGGACTATGCTACACTCTTTACTTCTATTATCTACTCTTCACAGCAAACACACAAAGAAGTTCTATTACCTACATCTTTCAGAGCTGGACACTAATGGTCCGGGAGGTTGAATAACTGGCCCAAAGCTATGTAGTTCATAAATTGCAAAGTCAGGATTGCAGGATTTCTGTCTGACTATGGAACCCATTTTCATATTTCTATACCACTGCCTCTGTTCAAGAATACCAATATTTTTCCATATGCGTACAGTTTTTTTCAAAATACCTTAATGAATTCTTAATTAAAGTTCAAAAAATACCTTTTTACTTAAATTGCAACATGAACAAAATGCAGAGTTCTTGGGATTTTTCAAAGGGAGTGACCTTCATAAAATATTTCCTATTTGGCCATTTTTCAGGGGACCAGTTTCTTTAAAATTTTTCTTTAATCCTATTGCTGTCCTTACAAAGTACGAAGGGAGAAAATATCATTCTTTTTTTCCCGAGGACTTCAGACTAAAGGACTTTAGAATGTGATGTAGCAGAAAAAATGTAGACTTTGGAATCAGACTGAGGTTCTAGACCTGACTTTGGTAGTAAAGATCTGAGTACTTTGGGGAAAGTTTCTAAATGGTAACCTTAACTGTAAAATGGAGATAATCCCACTTCCTTCATGGGATATGAGAACTAAAACAATAAGATACCGTATGAAGAGCATCCATCTCAGAGCCTAGTGCACAGGAGATATTCAGTAAATGTTAGTCCTTCCACTGCCCTTCCTTTTGTAGCCATGTTTATTTCATTAACACTGAGGCATTCCAGTGAGAATGAGGATGGACCACAAAGGAAAGACGCTAAGAGCTAGTCCTGCTTTTCAATCTCTGGTCAGGGAATTAAGATCCCACATGCCGCGCAGCATGGCCAAACAAACAAAGCAAAAACACAAATATCATATAATATCATTTATATGTGGAATCTAGAAAAATGGTAGAGATGAACTTATTTGCAAAGCAGAAATAGAGTCACAGATGTAGAGAACAAATTTATGGTTGCCAAATGGGGAAGGGGGTGTGGGATGAATTGGGAGATTGGGATTGACATATACACACTATTGATACTATGTATAAAATGGATAACTAATGAGAACCTATTGTATAGCACAGGGAACTCTACTCAGGGCTCTGTGCTGATCTAAATAGGAAGGAAATCCAAAAAATAGTGGACATATGTATACATATGACTGATTCATTTTGCTGTACAGCAAGAAACTAACACAACATTGTAAAGCAACTATACTCCAATAAAAATTAATTTAAAAAGATATTATTAAAGATAAAAAAAAGGAGCTACTCCTATTTTGACCATTGATACATAAAGTGATGCTGTGCAGTGGTATTCACAAATGAGAGACACCCTAAATCAATAAAATTTAGTAAGTATTTAAAATACAATTCCAAAAGTGTAGGAGGGAAGAGGCATGAAGAGACATGGATGACAGAGGATGGGGCAAACTTAGGACTCGTGACTGATTTCAGGAATCCTGTTTTCTGCTGGAATGAGCCAAGGGAAGGTGGAAGAAAATTTATGTAACAAGAGTAGTTGGAATTTGGGTGCAGCCTCCTGGCACGTGTTTATCCTGTGCTTCAATTTCTGGAAGCTGCGCCTATGTGATTTTGGCTGTTGCATACCTCGAATCAATCATCTCTCTTTTTGTAATTGTACCAAATTGTGCAATCCTTTCTTGTTTGTTTTTGTTAGGATTTCCTTTACTTATCAGTGGCAGGAAAAACTGATCCCTTTGAGATTTACTCTGGGACATGATTATTTGCAGTAACTACAATTTAATGAATTCTTAATGATTTCTTCCTAATTTATCATCTCTTTTTTCATTCTTAAATATAATCTCTTTGTTCTTGGATGTTTTTCTCTTGGATGCTTTTGAGTAATTATTTAAAAATATATCTGTGGTATGTGTGTGTGTGTGTGTTATAAGTATTATTCATCATACATATAGTATTTGTGCTTCATTATTTTTGTGTGACCTAGCTTTACATCACAAGACAATAATCTGCCATGTCTTACTACCTCTATTGTCGGCTCAGTTCAGACAATCAAAATCTGTTGTTCCAATGACCAGATCAGTCTCCTGTCTAGTCTTCTTGGTCCTCACTTTCCAGTCTTTGAACACACTTAAGCCAGAGCAATCTTTTTCTCAAGAGAAAGCTACTCCTCTTTGCTTATCTTTCAAGGGCATCCTCAGACTTGGGGAGCATGATCTGGCCTCTGCCTGGCCCTCCAGCCCCTCTCATACACATTCACCTCTACTCTATGTCCTGGTTACATTGCCCACTTAAGAGTTACCTGTAGACCTTTTTCTCTCTCTCTCTCCTCCTGCCCCCTGCACCTGTAATTCTATCTTCTTTGGGAAACTCATCCTTACGCCACAGCTTCTTTTTTGCCTGCTTGTTTAAGACCCCACTTAGATATCACTTCTCACTGGGGGCGTTCTCTCGTGTCCTCCAGACTGGTTTATGTACTTTTTCATTACTCCCATTGTCTGTGCCTGTCATGACACCATACTCCTTTCAAATTATTTGACTGCCCCATCAGGGTAGGGGCCTTGCCTTATGAGGTAGGCACTAAATGAATATTTGTTACATGAATGAGTGAATGAATAAAGACACTGCCTTGAGGCAGTGTGGCCCAGCGGGTAGAGAAGCTGGAGTCAGATGACCTGAGTCAGGCTCCTGGCTCCACACCTAACTAGGTGTGTGATCTCTGGCAATTTCTTTCTTTCTTTTTTTTTTTTTTTAACATCTTTATTGGACTATAATTGCTTTACAATTGTGTGTTAGTTTCTGCTGTATAACAAAGTGTATCAGCTATATGTATACATATATCCCCATATCCCCTCCCTCTTGTGTCTCCCTCCCGCCAACCCTATCCCAGCCCTCTAGGTGGACACAAAGCACTGAGCTGATCTCCCTGTGCTATGCGGCTGCTTCCCACTAGCTATCGATTTTACATTTGGTAGTGTATATATGTCCATGCCAATCTCTCACTTCGTCCCAGCTTACCCTTCCCCCTCCCCATGTCCTCAAGTCCATTCTCTACGTCTGCATCTATATTCCTGTCCTGCTCCTAGGCTCATCAGAACCATTTATATTTTATTCCATATATATGTGTTAGCATACAGTATTTGTTTTTCTCTGACTGACTTCCCTCTGTATGACAGACTCTAGGTCCATCCAACTTATTACAAATAACTTAATTTCATTTCTTTTTATGGCTGACTAATATTCCATTGTATATATGTGCCACATCTTCTTTATCCATTCGTCTTTTGATGGACATTTAGGTTGTTTCCATGTCCTGGTTATTGTAAATAGAGCTGCAATGAACACTGTGGTACATGTCTCTTTTTGAATTATGGTTTTCTCAGGGTATATTCCCAGTAGTGGGATTGCTGGGTCATATGGTAGTTCTAGTTTTAGTGTCTCAAGGAACTTGCATACTGTTCTCCATAGTGCCTGTATCAATTTACATTCCCAACAACAGCACAAGAGTGTTCCCTTTTCTCCACACACTCTCCAGCATTTATTGTTTACAGATGTTTTGATGATGGACATTTTGACCGGTGTGAGGTGATACCTCATTGTAGTTTTGATTTGAATTTCTCTAATGATTAGTGATGTTGAGCATCCTTTCATGTGTTTGTTGGCAATCTGTATATCTTCTTTGGAGAAATGTCTATTTAGGTCTTCTGCCCATTTTTGGATTGGGTTGTATGTTTTTTTGATATTGAGGTGCATGAGCTACTTGTATATTTTGGAGATTAATCCTTTGTCAGTTGCTTCATTTGCAAATATTTTCTCCCATTCTGAGGGTTGTCTTTTTGTCTTGTTGATGGCTTCCTTTGCTGTGCAAAAGCTTTTAAGTTTCATTAGGGCCCATTTGTTTATTTTTGTTTTTATTTCCATTTCTCTAGGAGGTGGGTCAAAAAGGATCTTGCTGTGACTTATGTCGTAGAGTTTTCTGCCTATGTTTTACCCTAAGAGTTTTATAGTGTCTGGCCTCACATTTAGGTCTTTAATCCATTTTGAGTTGTTTTTTTGTGTATGGTGGTAGGAAGTGTTCTAATTTCATTCTTTACATGTAGCTGTCCAGTTTTCCCAGCAACACTTATTGAAGATGATGTCTTTTCTCCATTGTATATTCTTGCCTCCTTTATCAAAGATAAGGCGACCATCATATGTGCATGGGTTTATCTCTGGGCTTTCTATCCTGTTCCATTGATCTATATTTCTGTTTTTGTGCCAGTACCATTCTGTCTGGATTACTGTAGCTTTGTAGTACAGTCTGAAGTCAGGGAGCTTGATTCCTCCAGCGCTGTTTTTCTTTCTCAAGATTGCTTTGGCTAGTCGGGGTCTTTTGTGTTTCCATACAAAATGTGAAAAATATTTTTCTAGTTCTGTGAAAAATGCCATTGGTAGTTTGATAGTTATTGCACTGAATCTGTAGATTGCTTTGTGTAGTATAGTCATTTTCATAATGTTGAGTCTTCCAGTCCAAGAACATGGTATATCTCTCCATCTGTTTGTATCATCTTTAATTTCTTTCATCAGTGTCTTACAGTTTTCTGTATACAGGTCTTTTGTCTCCTTAGATAGGGTTATTCCTAGGTATTTTATTCTTTTTTGTTGCAATGGTAAATGGGAGTGTTTCCTGAATTTCTCTTTCAGATTTTTCATCATTAGTGTATAGGAATGCAAGAGATTTCTGTGCATTAATTTTGTATCCTGCTACTTTACCAAATTCATTGATTAGCTCTAGTAGTTTTCTGGTAGCATCTTTGGGATGCTCTATGTATAGTATCATGTCATCTGCAAACAGTGACAGTTTTACTTCTTCTTTTCTGATTTGGATTCCTTTTTCTTCTCCGATTGCCATGGCTAAAACTTCCAGAACTATGTTGAATAATAGTGGTGAGAGTGGGCAACGTTTTCTTGTTCCTGAAATTAGTGGAAATGCTTTCAGTTTTTCACCATTGAGAATGATGTTGACTGTGGGTTTGCCATATATGGCCTTCATTATGTTGAGGTAGGTTCCCTCTATCGGCATAGGTTCACTCTTCTACTTTCTGGAGAGTTTTTCAACATCATAAAAGGGTGCTGAATTTTGTTGAAAGCTTTTTCTGCATATATTGAGATTATCATATGGTTTTTATTCTTCAGTTTGTTAATAAGGTGTATCACATTGACTGATTTGCATATATTGAAGAATCCTTGCATTCCTGGGATAAATGCCACTTGATCATGGTGTATGCTCCTTTTAATGTGCTGTTGGATTCTGTTTGCTAGTATATTGTTGAGGATTTTTGCACCGATGTTCATCAGTGATATTGGCCTGTAGTTTTTTGTTTTGTTTTTTGTGACACCTTTGTCTGCTTTTGGTATCAGGGTGTGATGTTGGCCTTGTAGGATGAGTTTGGGAGTGTTCCTCCCTCTGCTATATTTTGGAAGAGTTTGAGAAGGATAGGTGTTAGCTCTTCTCTAAATGTTTGATAGAATTCACCTGTGAAGCCATCTGGTCCTGGGCTTTTATTTCGGGGAAGATTTTTGATCACAGTTTCAATTTCAGTGCTTTTGATTGGTTGGTTTATATTTTCGATTTATTTCTGGTTCAGTCTCAGGAGGTTGTGCTTTTCTAAGAATTTGTCCATTTCTTCCAGGTTGTCCATTTTATTGGCATATAGTTGCTTGTAGTAATTTCTCAAGATCTTTTGTATTTCTGCAGTGTCAGTTGTTACTTCTCCTTTTTCATTTCTAATTCTATTGATTTGAGTCTTCTCCCTTTTTTCTTGATGAGTCTGGCTAGTGGTTTATTAATTTTGTTTATCTTCTCAAAGAACAAGCTTTTAGTTTTATTGATGTTCGCTATTATTTCCTTCTTTTTTTTTTACATTTATTTCTGATCTGATCTTTATGATTTCTTTCCTTCTACTAACTTTGGGTTTTTTTTTTGTTCTTCTTCTTTCTCTAATTGGTTTAGGTGTAAGGTTAGGTTGTTTATTTGAGATGTTTATTGTTTCTTGAGGTAGGGTTGTATTGCTATAAACTTCCCTCTTAGAACTGCTTTTGCTGCATCCCATAGGTTTTGGGTTGTCGTGTTTTCATTGTCATTTTTTTCTAGGTATTTTTTGATTTCCTCTTTGATTTCTTCAGTGATCTCTTTGTTATTTAGTAGTGTATTGTTTAGCCTCCATGTGTTTGTATTTTTTACAGATTTTTTCCTGTAATTGATATCTAGTCTCATAGTGTTGTGGTCACAAAAGATACTTGATAGGATTTCAATTTTTTTTAATTTACCAAGGATTGATTTGTGACCCAACATATGATCTATCCTGGAGAATGTTCTTTGTGCATTTGAGAAGAAAGTGTATTCTGTTTTTTTGGATGGAATGTCCTATAAATATCAATTAAGTCCATCTTGTTTAGTGTGTCATTTAAAGCTTGTGTTTTGTTATTTATTTTCATTTTGGATGATCTGTCCATTGGTGAAAGTGGGGGTATTAAAGTCCCCTACTATTATTGTGTTACTGTTGATTTCCCTTGTTATGGCTGTTAGCATTTGCCTTATGCATTGAGGTGCTCCTATGTTGGGTGCATAATATTTACAATGGTTATATCTTCTTCTTGGATTGTTCTCTTGATCATTATGTAGTGTCCTCCTTTGTCTCTTCTAATAGTCTTTATTTTAAAGTCTATTTGGTCTGATATGAGAACTGCTACTCCAGCTTTCTTTTGATTTCCATTTGCATGGAAGATCTTTTTCCATCCTCTCACTTTCAGTCTGTATGTGTCCCTAGGACTGAAGTGGGTCTCTTGTAGACAGCATATATATGGGTCTTGTTTTTGTATCCATTCAACCAGTGTATGTCTTTTGTTTGGAGCATTTAATCCATTTACATTTAAGGTAATTATTGATATGTATGTTCCTATTACCATTTTCCTTATTGTTTTGGGTTTGTTATTGTAGGTCTTTTCCTTCTCTTGTGTTTCCTGCCTAGAGAAGTTCCTTTAGCATTTGTTGTAAAGCTGGTTTGGTGCTGCTGAATTCTCTTAGCTTTTGCTTTTCTGTAAAGCTTTTAATTTCTCTGTCGAATCTGAATGAGATCCTTGCTGGGTAGAGTAATCTTGGTTGTACGTTTTCCCCTTTCATCGCTTTAAATATGTCCTGCCACTCCCTTCTGGCCTGCAGAGTTTCTGGTGAAAGATCAGCTCTTAACCTTAGGGGGATTCCCTTGTATATTATTTGTTGTTTTTCCCTTGCTGCTTTTAATATTTTTTCTTTGTATTTAATTTTTGATAGTTTGATTAGTATGTGTCTTGGCATGTTTCTCCTTGGATTTATCCAAGGGACTCTCTGTGTTTCCTGGACTTGATTAACTATGTCCTTTGCCATATTACAGAAGTTTTCAAGTATAATCTTTTCAAATATTTTCTCAGTCCCTTTCTTTTTCTCTTCTTCTGGGACCCCTATAATTTGAATGTTCGTGCACTTAATGTTGTCTCAGAGGTCTCTGAGACTGTCCTCCATTCTTTTCATTCTTTATTCTGCTCTGCAGTAATTAGTTCCACTATTTTATCTTCCAGGTCACTTATCCATTCTTCTGTCTCAGTTATTCTAGTATTGATTCCTCCTAGAGAATTTTTAATTTCATTTATTGTGCTGTTCATCATTTTTTGTTTGCTCTTTCATTCTTCTAGGTCCTTGTTAAATGTTTCTTGTATTTTCTCCATTCTATTTCCAAGATTTTGGATCATCTTTACTACCATTACTCTGAATTCTTTTTCAGGTAGACTGCCTATTTCCTCTTCATTTGTTTGGTCTGGTGGGTTTTTACCTTACTCCTTCATCTGCTGTGTACTTCTCTGTCTTCTCATTTTGTTTATCTTACTGTCTTTGGGGTCTTCTTTGTCAGCCTGCAGGTTCATCATTCCTGTTGTTTTTGGTGTCTGCCCCCAGTGGGTGTGGTTGGTTTAGTGGCTTGTGTAGGCTTCCTTTTAGAAGTGACTGATGCCTGTGTTCTGGTGGGTGGGGCTTGATCTTGTCTTTCTGGTGCGCCGGGCCGCGTCCATTGTTGTGTTTTGGGATGACTGAGATCTTAGTATGATCTTAGGCAGCCTCTCTCCTAATGGGTGGGGTTGTGTTCCTGTCTTGCTAGTATTTTGGCATGGGGAGTCCAGCACTGGAGTTTGCTTGCCGTTGGGTGGAGCTGGGTCTTAGTGTTGAGACAGAGATCTCTGGTAGAGGTCTCATCAACTGATATTACGTGGAACCAGGAGGTCTGGTGGTCCAGTGTCCTGAACTCGGCCTTTCCACCTCAGTGGCTCAGGCTTGACTGGAGCACCAAGACCTCGTCAGCCACGCGGCTGGGGTAGATGCCACTGGATGGATACTTGTGAGAAGAGCTCAGAATTATCAAGAAAGTGGTCACTGGCAAGTGAAACCCCAAGAGAAGAGGCCCGTGCTATGCCTGGTACTCCTGAGCAATTTTCAGACTTCAGCTCATTCTGGCAACAGGGCGACTGGGTGAGCGATGCGAGGCAGGACGGGGTCTGTGAGGTGGGTGGGGCTCCGCTGTTACATGGCCTGAGGGGCCCGGTCAAAGTCTCAGGGAAGGCCGAGAGCGGCCAGGTCTCCGGCCTCCTGCGGCTGCGGCCTCTTGGCCTCTTTGGGGTCTCCCTCCCCCTGTCAAGTTTCTCTCACTCCTGCTTTGGCGGCCGTGCCTTTACTCTGAGCTTCTTCACCAGGCTAGCACTCCCTGAGGCTCCTCAGTTTCTTAATGGTAAACAGGGATAAGAATAGGAACCATCTGGTCAGATTATCATAAGCATTAAATGTTAATATGTGTAAATAGAATGGTAACTGCCCATGATATAGTTTCAGTTCATGTTAGCTTTACTTATTATTCCCTAACTTTCTTCCGGCAACTTAGTAGCCAAAGTAGAAGGCACAGCATCTGGCATGGTCTATTAGGAATTGTCTACTTAGCTCAGGAAGAGAATTCACAAGAATTGATTTATAAAATGCTGGATTTTTACAACAATGCTGCAAATGATTGTAACATATGATGTAGATATCCTATATTATAATTATGGAGAAGGTATATCATATCGTTGCTTAAGTTTTTTAAAAATTAATTAATTAATTTATATTTTATTTTTGGCTGCATTGGTTCTTTGTTGCTGTGCACGGGCTTCTCATTGCAGTGACTTCTCTTGTTGCGGAGCAGGGGCTCTAGGCACGCGGGCTTCAGTAGTTGTGGCATGCAGGCTCTAGAGCACAGGCTCAGTAGTTGTGGCACACAGGCTCTGTTGCTCTGCGGCATGTGGGATCTTCCTGGACCAGGGCTTGAACCCCTGTCCCCTGCACTGGCAAGTGGATTCTTAACCACTGTGCCATCAGGGAAGCCCCTTAAGTTTTAATATGTACTGGTTAAATATGATTTAAAGAATAAGATCTTTCATAAGCTAAACTACAGTAACACAGTCTTGATGGCAGAAAGACGTACATATTAGAGGTCTTTCTCTAAAAACTGTATTTGAGATGCTGATCAAAATTTAGCTAGAGGAAGGTACGGACTTTTTCAGATATGAAACATTGATGAAGACTTAGAGGAAAGCTGTCAGGCAGCTCATAAATTGGAGAAAGATCATGTTTCACTGAAGTCAAGAGTGATGGTGTGACTATGTGACTAATATTTCTCATTTTACTGGGTGCAGAAATAAGAGACAAATGAAAGAGAGAGAGAGAGAGCGAGACAGCGAGAGAGACCTGGAAGGAATTTTATATTTTTCATCGTAAGCTGTAGGATCTAGCTATAAACCACACTTTTTAAAGCGATCCTATGTTGGCTGAAAGTGCTTGCCAGGTCTCTGAACACACAGATACCGAGAAGCCAGATAAACTCTGGGAAACTCGTTTTCCAAATTAAGAGATGTCGCCATGAATTTGAATTAGTTAAGCCAGAGGAAAAAAACAGGATTTGACTCAGCAGTGATTCAGAAATGTTAGAGGTTAGTAACTGAGATAACTACACCTAGGTAATAACGTAGATGATACTGGATGTTTGAGTGTAATGTTCTTTAAAATTTATATTTTTGTTATTTTGGGAAAAACATCAACTAAATGAAAATAATACTCTATTACATTTTCTTGGGTTTAGTTACGTCTGTCTATAGGAAACAGCTTTTTGGATAGGAAAGCCATGTTCAGCAGAATGAACAGCTCCATGAATAAACAAGTAAGAGATCTTGCACTTGCCTTGAAGCAGTGCTGGCCAATGGTTAAATACTCCTGAGTCAAATGGCCTGGGTCTATGTCCTACTGCAAGGCAATGAATTAAAGAGACACTTCTAACTTCACTAATGATATATTTATAAAGCTAAGCGTAAGATATACCCAACATGTCATAATTGTGATGATCTCTTCCTATTTAATAGAAGTTTGAAGCACATATGGCCATTTAGGTATGGGGCTTATTTTTAAATCATGTGATATGTTAAAAGTATTGTGTAGTTTCACACCAGGCAGTAAGGTAGACCCCAGACATTGCCATGGCAAGGAGTCTGAAAGCTTTTCCTCACTTTATTATCTCATTCTTCTTTCCATCTCCTACTAAAAGACTAAGTTTTACAAGAGGGACCAAGCTGAATTCTAATTGAATGAGGTGGTATATAAAAAGCACATAACCCAGACCCTGGCACACAGAAAATGATCAATGGACATTTTTTTGCTCTTACTGTTATCATCAGTGGTAGAGATATTTATCTTTGCAATATGTTGGATGCTTTGCTGGGTCATTTATAATTATTATCACATCTACACCTCAAAAGAACGATGAGAAATAGGTGACATTTCTCAGGGGGCTCAGAAAAGTTCAGGATTTTGTTCTTGAGGGTAGCAGGTAGAGCCAGCATTTAAGCCAGATTGGTCCAATACTGGAGTCCTTTCCTCCACACCTCTTAGTCACTCTCCTGCTGATTTCTGGAATTCTAAAGGAGGCTAAGTGGACTTTAGTATGAGGGGGCCATGGAAAACTATTCTTCTGTTCAACGTCTGGTTTCCAGGTTTTATATTTGAATAACTTGATTAATAAGCTGGAATTCACATTATATATATCAATACTTCTATTTGGCCCAAAGGCAAGTATATACTTTCATTAAAGTAAATTCTCATATATCAAATTAGATCTTTCTTGGAATTTCGTTATAAAATTGGTAATCTGCCCATTAAATATTCTGACCACATGATTTAATATACATCACATTGAAACAGCGACAAAACTGTAAACAGCAACTATTTAAGAGGCAAATTGAATACATTTTGATTAACAAGTTAAAAACTAATTGATGTAAATCCTAGACATTTTGATTTGAAACAAAGCTTAAAAGTCTAAAACAGTTTTCCAACAAAGTCTAAAACATTTCAAACGTTAGAATTGTCTTGGGGAGCTTTGACAGGACATCAGCAACAAAAGCACGTGGGAGACCCTCCTCCATAGTGTATGTTTTCACTGTCAGAGAATAGGCATTGTTTGGAAGCTCCCCCAGGTAATTCTAATGGGCAGTCAGGGCTGACAGTCTTGTCTGAAGGAAAAGCAGGAGCACATAATTGAACAGGACCATAAATATTTGATGAAATGAATTAAGTACATGGGGCTAAAAACCAAAATCAATGCCCACATCTGTCCAGCATCCATTAAAGAATCTTCCTTTGATCTTGAAACCTCTTCAGGTGCTATTGCCTTCCCTCAGATACTTGTCTCTAAAGAGCAGAGGCTGCTCCTGTCCTATTTCCTCACTTTTAGATGCATCTCAAGTCAGCAGCCACGATC
>NW_006786452.1:389619-420008 GCF_000442215.2 Lipotes vexillifer
GATTTAATATATATGTTAAAACATATAAATAATATATGTTAATATGTCATCAATACATTATATATAATAATAAAATATAATACTAACATGATATAATCAAAACATAATAATATCAATATATATTGAGGGCTTCCCTGGTGGCGCGGTGGTTGAGTCTGCCTGCCGATGAGGGGGACGCGGGTTCGTGCCCCGGTCTGGGAGGATCCCACATGCCGCGGAGAGGTTGGGCCCGTGAGCCATGGCCGCTGAGCCTGCGTGTCCGGAGCCTGTGCTCCGCAACGGGAGAGGCCACAACAGTGAGAGGCCCGCATACCGCGAAAAAAAAAAAAAAAAAATATATATATATATATTGAACACCTACCTGAAAACTGCTATGGGTCATAAGCTGTGCTATTTTAATGCCTTACTTTTTAAGGATTGATACGATTATAGAGCTGAATAAAGATTTGGACACCACCTTATCCTTTGGTTCTCAAGTTAGTCGTTTGCTTGTTCTTTAAAGCAACACATCCCTTTATTTGGGAAGCTTATTTGCAATGTCAATAATGAAACAGAGGGTGCCGTTGCTTTGTTTGAGTGGTGGTGGTGGCAGATGGGCAGCTGTGTCAGATTGCTGTGTCCTGCCCACCTTTTCAGCTGCCTTCCCCTCAGAGCTAGCCCTTGGAGATTTATACAGATCCTCTGTGTCTCTGAGAAGCACAGTTTAAAAATCACCCATCTAGTCTTGATCCCTTTCAGACAGAACACAGGGCATGCCTACTGCCTTCAGGAAGCTTCTAGGTTTTGTAAATAAAAATACCTATCAGTGGTAAAACATTATAGCTCAAGAGCTCACATTTATATTATATTTATTATGCTCCAGGCACATTTCTAAGTATGTCACAGGTTGCAACTTATTTAGTCTTCACAACAGTACTGTGATTGCGGTTATTACTACACTCATTTTATGGTTGAGGACATAGAAGCAGGAGATATTACGTCACTTGCTGGTGTCACACAGCCAGGGAGTGCAGATAAGAGTCATGCTCTTAATCACCAGTCCCCTGCCTGATATATACATGGTGTGCATCTGGTAAGCTACACGGCATATATACTATATCTTTGTGCAAATACATTACTTAACCAATAGATCTTTAGAAGTAATGGCTTATCATGTTGTAGACACTGGAGACACAGGACTGAATAAGAAAGAAAAGGTACCTGCCCTCATGGACCCTGGTAGAAAGACAGACACATCTGTAAATAAATAAGGAAATAAGATGATTGGGGTAGGAATAATGCTATTAAGAATGTACCACAGGGTAAAGCTGTAAGAGTGACTGGGGGGAGGGTACATTCTACCTCATATAGACTTACTAGACCTCGCTGCTCAAAGGGTGTCAGCAGCTGGGAGTGTCGGTGCCACTTGCGAGCTGGTTGCAAAGACAGAATCTTGGCAACCACCCAGACCTACCCCAGAATCAGAATCTGCACTTCTACAAGCTCCCCAGGTGACTCGTGTGCACAGTTAAGCTTGAGAGCACTGAGAAACAGAGAGCAGGTTTCTGTTGCTTAGTGGTCAGGATTCATTTTCCCCCCACCCCTCCCATTCACACACACACACACACACACACACACACACACACACACACACACTCTGATTATGTGTATATAAGTGAATAATATAGACTTTGCATTTTGAAATATCATATTATAATATAAAAACATTCCTACTTGGGGCTTCCCTGGTGGCGTAGTGGTTGAGAGTCCGCCTGCTGATGCAGGGGACATGTGTTTGTGCCCCGGTCCGGGAAGATCCCACATGTCGCGGAGCGGCTGGGCCCGTGAGCCATGGCCGCTGGGCCTGCGCGTCCAGAGCCTGTGCTCCGCAACGGGAGAGGCCACAACAGTGAGAGGCCCACATACCGCAAAAAAACCCAAAAAAACAAAAAAATTCCTACTCTATTTGCAATGTATTCTCAGAAACTTCATCATTTAAAAACAGTATTTTGTCATAGGACTAATGATATAATTGGGGGTTATATTGCTGATTCAACATAAAACGATTCATAGCTCTGACTAAAAACATCATAAAAGAAAAGCTGTAAGTAAAATTTCTATATCCCCCTTTAAAATAGGCAATTTAATGCTTCAACTCCAATTAAATGAATAAAAACATAACATTAATTATATAAAGAGCTTCAATTCGCTGCAAAAATATGCAGTATATAAAAATATAACTCCAATATAAATGTGCTCTAAATTAGTATGTCAGTTTGAAGCATCATTTAAACATTTAATTAGATGACTGTGTTTGCATTTTGAAGGGAAGATTCATAATTTTCTAGATCACTTTAAAAAAAATCCAATTTTATTTATGCTTATACAACCTTTTTTTCCTGAGGAAATTCCCTATAACAAGTAACATTCAGAATCATACCAATTACCTTAGGGTTTTAAGAAATGACTACTCAGAATACGGAAGTATTATTTCAGGAAAGGTTTGTGACATGTTTCTTATCAAAATCATTTAGAAAACTGAAAACTACCCAACATTCCTCTTCTTTGCACTGCTCAGTTTCCTCCAAGCTTTCATACAGAAAAAGACAAAAGCCACGGGGCAAAAAGAAGTACAATGTACTCATGTCATTTGAAAGTCAGTTGAATGGGCATCAGTGAGGGGGAACCCTCTTATCCCAGTTTACCCAGGACTTTCCCTGGTTTATCACTGACTGTCCCAAATGCCAGGAACCCTCTCAGTCCCTGGAAAACTGGAACAGTTGGTCACTCTAGGTCACTAAAGACCAATTAAGAAAAAAACTAAAAATGCATTTCAACACAACAATCACAGAATTGTGACCACAATATTGTACTTTTTCTACTTTCAGTGAAAACTCCAAAAGATAGTTAAAATTCAACAACATCACATAGTATCAAATGTTAATTTAATAGTATCAAATGAATAGAACAGATATCTTGGAAAAAATATAGAAATTGCTATCCCCTTCTTCCCTTTCTCAATATTGTGGTGTAGCCTGTTTGAGACAAAGAGAAGAAAAGAAAGTAGAACAATAAACATTACCTTCATTATTCACCAGAGCACTAGGCTCCAAAATAGAGGTAAATTAAGAAAATATTAGAGATTCCAGCTTTATTCATTTAATTGCCTAAAACTGAAAAATATAAACTCAGCTTTATTCATATGTAATATACAGATTAATAACACAGAAGTTCCTGACTTAATTTTTGCCAAAGTAATTAAAAGATGTATTAAAAGATGGCACGCATAATTCAAACAATGTAGTTTCACTGACTTTTCCTGTAAAGATAATTGGTAGCTAGAATAATGCTGTATAGCACAGACTTTTGACAAATAAACACACTTAATCTGTCCTTTCAAAGTAAATACGACATTTCAACATTAAGAAAGTATTTATTTTTCGAAAGAAACATGTGGTATGCAAAAAGTCTTTTGAAACAGTTTGAAAACATTTCCAATGTGAAATCCAGAAATGGATATTGAGATCATGCAAGAAAATCCAAGACATACCCACCACTTATAACTGTGTTTCTTAAACTGTGATATATATATATACTTATGAATATGCTAGTAAGAGCAGATTAACACAAGATAAATGTGTCACATAATTTTGGGTTATCAATTGTACTCAAAGATAAGCGATAAAAATATTACTTTATATTGTAATAAAATGATTATATTTTAGAGTAATGACCAAAAATTACAATGAAATATTAAACTTCAAATGAATTTTGAAGTTTGTACCAAGTCCCCAGCTTTGATAAGGAGAGTTGGGAAGGAGGTGTAAGGGGGACTAACCGCAAGTACCAGTTCCTGTAGCATCAGGGGTACATTCACAAAAAAGTCTGAGGTTTACTATCGCCCTATAAGGAGCTGTCATGACATTTATATAATATCTTGGAATTGCTTTCTAATCATTTTAGATATGATTTTTCTTCTCATTTAGATTGTGTTCTTCTCCAGGACAGGGTTATATTTCTCATTTGTATTTAAGGATAGTACTAAGGTTATAGTAGCTTTTAATTAAAAAAAGAAAGGAAAAGTCTTGAATAGCTGTTGAATGTTCTATGTGTTACTAGTGGGCATATAAATAGAACTTATCACTTTGGAAAATAGACTGGCATTATCTCTTAATGCTGAATATTCATATATCAGGTGACCTGGCAATTCTACCCTTAGGAATATATCCAAGAGAAACTCTTGCCAATGTATGAAATGGGCAAGGTAAGAACACCCTGTAAGAATGATCATAGCAGTATTGTTCACAATAGCAAAGACCTGGAAAAAACTCCAATGCTAAACAACAGGAGAGTGGATTAAAGAACTATTGTATAACCACACAGTAGAATATTATACAGCATTCTTAACTAATAAAATACTGTAACACTTACCACAAGATAAATGTTACAAATTCAATATCAAGTGGAAAATACCAAGTACCAAGTGATTATCTACAGCTTGCTACCTTTTTTAAATAAAGGTGAAAACAAAAGTATACATGTTTTAGAAATACATACAGATAAAAATGTTTTTAAATGCGTGTTGAATTTAACATAATTTTAAAACTGATGATTTTCTTAGGCAGTACTTCATAAGCATTAGATTTTAATTAAGGTTCTGGTAAGCTAAAATTTTTTTCTTACAGTTTTCTACATAAAAAGCATATCAACTGTTAATATAACATTTTACTGCTATCCATTTTTTATTCCTTTTATTTATTTTTCTTGCCTTATGGAACTGGCTATTACCTCCAGTATATTGTAAATGACAGAAACATTGCAGAGAAATAGTGAAATATATACAAAATATATCATGTTCAAGTATTAGAAGATTCAAGATTAAGATATAAATTATCCCCAGAAATGATCTATAGACAACACTATTCAGAATAAAATCTCAGAATGCTTTAAGAATTTTTTTAGTTTCTAAAATTTTTATGGACTGCAAAGGACCAAGAATAGCCAAAAAATTCGGAAAAAACAAGAAAAACATTGGATAATTTACATGCCTGATTTTAAAACACACTTTAAAATTACCATAATTGAGATAGTATAATATCTGTGTAAGGATAGACCAAAAGAGCCAAAGGAAAGAATAGCCCAGAAATTGTTCCACAGTTACATGGTAATCAATTTTTGACAAAATGCCAAGTCAAATCAATAGGGGAAATAATTTCAATAAATGGTGTGGAAAATTTGGATACCTATATGGGGAAGAAAATTAACCTTGATATCTACCTCATGCCATCTGCAAAAATCTATTTAAGATGGAAAATAGACCTCAATGTAAAAGCTAAAATGATAAAACTTCCAGAAGAGACATAGGAGAATAGCTTCAAGATTTTACTATTGGCATAGATTTCTAGGATGGGACTCAAAAAACACTAATCATAAAAAGCAAACTTGATAAGGGGGACTTCAGAATAATATACCAACAAAAAAATTAAAAGGCAAGCCACAGAAAAGACTGGGATCAAATGTTCTGTCTGTCTTTCTCTCTTACTCTCACTTACACTATATGTGTATATGCCTCTTGTATCCAGAACACATAAAAGAACTCTTAGACATTAGTAATAAAAGTACAAATAATCAATAGACAATGGGCAAAAACTTGAATAGATACTACCCAAAAGAAAATATGGGGATGGCAAATAGACACTTGAAAAGGTGAAAAGATTATTATTAGTTGTCACTGAAATAGAAATACACCTCAACGTTTAAAAGATTGACAGTATCAAGTACTGGAGAGGATGTGTGGAATGCTTACACATTGCTGATGGAAGTGTAAAATCTTACAAAATTTGAAAAACAGTTTGGCAATTTCTTATAAAGTTATACATACACCTATACTACCCCCAGCAATTCCATTTCTAGGGAAATAAGGGAGCTAAAAATATATATCTACAAAAAACATGTACAAGAATATTTATAGTAGCTTTATCTACAACAGTCCAAAGCTGAAACAACCCAAATGTCTTTCAACAGGTGAATGAATAAACAAATTTTGTTTCAGCCGTACAAATGTATACTCAGCAATAAAGTGAATGAACTACTCACACATGCAATAAATAACATGGTTGAATCTACTTTCTGATTCCTTTACATAAGCCTTAAGATCAGGCAAAACTAAACTATGATAATAGAAATCAGATCAGCGTTGCCTGGAGGAGGAGAAGGAGAAGGCAAAGGGGCATGAGGGACTTTTCTGAGATGCTGGAAATGTTGTACTCTGTGATTGGCATTACACATGTGTCTACATTGTCAAAAGTCACAGAACTGCACACTTAAAATCTGTGCAGCTAATGGTGCATAAATTTTATCTCCTTAAAGTTGATTAAACAAAACCAAACGCAATTAAGACCTTGAAAGTCAAGACACAGGATGAGAAAAAAACTGACAAAGGACATATGTCCAGAATGTATACTTGAAAAAAATCTTCTTGGGACTCATTAAGAAAAATACAGACAATCCAATAGAAAATGGCAAAAGACTAAAGTAAGACTTTATATAATAGGATTTTGGAATGGTGATTATATTTATGAAATGGGATTAATATCTTACAAATGTAAGTTAAAACCACAGTGAAATATCATTACATGACTACCAGAATGGGTGAAACTTAAAAATGGACAATGCCAGTTGTTTTGATGGATGTGAAACAATTGGAACTCTCATACATCACTAGTAGGAATGTATTTTAAACAACCATTTTGGAAAATTGTTAGGCAGTATCTACTAATGCTGAACATCTGCATACCCTTTGACGTAGCAATTCTACTCCTAGTTTTATACCCAATACAAACATGTATATTCATTCACCAGAAACATTTATATGTTCATGGTAATTTTATTCATAATAGCACCAAAGTAGAAACAACCCATATGCCCACCAATAGTAAAATGAATACATACATTGTAGTATATTCATACACAGCAATGAAATATGCATATTATGGCTACCCCTAATAACAGGGATGAATTCTGCAAAAATAATGTAGAGCTAAAGAAACCAGACACAAGACTGTATACCATACAGTCTCACTTACATGAAGTTTAAAAAAACAGGCAAAATTTATGGTGTTAGTTTCAGAATAGTGGATATCTTTTAGGGACACAGGTAATGATTGGGAGGCGACACCAGGGATTCATCTGGGGTAATGGGAAATTTGATATATTGATCTAGGCTGTGGTTAAATCCATGTATTCACATACATGTGAATTAAAAATTTTAAGTTGTACACTTATGATTTGTTCATTTTTCTGTATGTATGCTTTACTTCAATAAAAGGTTTATTAAAATAAAAGAAATGATGAAGGCCTGAAGCAGTGGGAATAGAGAGAAGGGGAGAAAAGTACTAGATATTAAGGATATTACAGAGGAAAAATCCACAGGATTTGGTGATTGGTTTTGAGGAAGCTAGAGGAATCATAGAAGAGAAAAAGGTAGACTGGCAGAAAGCAGTTGATACTATTAATGGAAGTTGACATATAAACAAAAAGGAGTTTGAATTGAGGAGGGATATGTGTGTAGTAAGATAATAAGGTGGAAGTACTGAGTTAAGAAATTTTGGGACCATGAATATGCCCAGGGGTAATTGAAAATAAAGATCTAAAGGTTAGAAATAGGTTAGGGATAGAGATATTGTCCTATTATCATTATCATATGAGGTAGTTTTTCCATCATTATTATTATTTTTTTAAATTTTATTTATTTTTGGCTGTGTTGGGTCTTTATTCCTGCATGCAGGTTTCCTCTACTTGTGGTAAGCAGGGGCTACTTTTCGTTGCAGTGCACGGGCTTCTCGTTGCAGTGGCTTTTCTTGTTGCAGAACACGGGCTCTAGGCGTGTGGGCTTCAGTAGTTTCAGAGCACAGGCTCAATAGTTGTGGCTTGTGGGCTCTAGAGCTCAGGCTCAGTAGTTGAGGCACACTGGCTTAGCTGCTCTGCGGCATGTGGGATCTTCCTGGACCAGTGATCAAACCTGTGTCCCCTGCATTGGCAGGCGGATTCTTAACCACTGGACTACCAGGGAAGTCTCTCCATCATTTTTATATGAGGTATTTAGGTTACCCTTTTTTGTGGATTTCATCTTGACTTTATTATACACTATGGCGTGGTGTGTAAATGTATCTCTTTTGACTCTTCTAATTGCTCCTTCCTTATATATAACCTCGTCTGTTTTTGAATTGATTGGATGGAGGTTTCCCACTTCACCTGACTTCCTATATAAGAGCTCTTTTTTTTTTTTTTTTTTTTTTTGCTATCAGTACCTATTTTATTTTGGCAAAAACTGCATTTGTTCTGCCAATGAAAAAAACTAATCAGTCAATTTAAGAAAGAAATGGAAAACTTGGTTAGAGTAAAATTGAGGATTATAACCCAGGAACAGCCTCTTAGAAAGCTCTGAGAACTGTTCATCGGCAGGCGGACTCCCAACCACTGCGCCACCAGGGAAGCCCCCTATAAGAGCTCTTAATTGTTTGTTTTTAATATGATTTTGGGTGTTATTTCCTTATCTTGGCAACTTTTATGGTAACACAGCCAGTCCATTCTAAATTTGTTTGCATTGTGTGGTAAAATGCCTTTTTCTGTGCTTGAGGTTTGTTGAGTTTCTTGGATATATATGTCTATGGTTTTCATCAAATTTGGAAAAGTTTTCAGCCATTATATCTTAAATTTTTTTTTTTCTGTCTCCTCCCTTCCTTTGGGAACTCCAATAACATGTACATTATGCTGCTGTGGTTGTCACACAGTTACCTGATGCTCTTTTGTCTTCTTTTCTTTTCTTTCCTCCCTTTCTTTCTTTCTTTCTTTGTTCAGTTGTTTATTCTATTTTATTTTGGACAGTTTCTATTGCCATGTCTTTAAATTAACTAACCCTTTCCTCTACAATGTCTAATCTGCTGTTAATCCCATCTAATTGATGGAATTTTCATTTAAAACACTATTTTTTTTCTAATAGTGGGATTTCAGTCTTTTTAATATATCCAATAACTCTACTTAACATGCTTAATCTTTCCTCTACCTTCTTGAACATATGGAATATATTTACAATAACAGTTTTAATGTCCTTGTCTACTAATTCCATCATTTGTATATCTATTATTTCTTTCTTTTTTTAAACATCTTTATTGGAGTATAATTGCTTTACAATGATGTGTTAGTTTCTGCTTGATAACAAAGTGAATCAGTTATACATATACATATGTTCCCATATCTCTTCCCTCTTGTGTCTCCCTCCCTCCCACCCTCCCTATCCCACCCCTCTAGGTGGTCACAAAGCATCGAGCTGATCTCCCTGTGCTATGCAGCTGCTTCCCACTAGCTATCTATTTTACGTTTGGTAGTGTATATGTGTCCATGCCACTCTCTCACTTCGTCCCAGTTTACCCTTCCCCTCCCCATATCCTCAAGTCCATCCTCTAGTAGGTCTGTGTCTTTATTCCCGTCTTACCCCTAGGTTCTTCATGACCTTTTTTTTCTTTTTTCTTAGATACCATATATATGTGTTAGTGTACGGTATTTGTTTTTCTCTTTCTGACTTACTTCACTCTGTATGACAGACTCTAGGTCCATCCACCTCACTACAATAACTCAATTTCGTTTCTTTTTATGGCTGAGTAATATTCCATTGTATATATGTGCTACATCTTCTTTATCCATTCATCTGTTAACAGACACTTAGGTTACTTCCATGTCCTGGCTATTGTAAATAGAGCTGCAATGAACATTTTGGTACATGACTCTTTTTGAATTATTATTTCTTGATCTGTTTCTATTGATTGGTTTTTCTTTTATGATGGATATTCATATTTTCCTGCTTCTTTGTATTCCTGGTAATATTTGATTGGATGCTATTCATTGTGAATTTTACCATGTTAGAGTCCTGGATAATTTTTTATTCTCATAAATATTCTTGATTTTTATTCAGATGAAGTTATGAAAACAGTCTGATCTTTTCAAGTCTTGCTTTTAAGCTTTGTTAAGTGAGACAAGAGCAGTCTTTAGCTTATGACTAGTTTTGCCCCACTATTGAGGCAATAACTTCCTGAGTGCTCTATTCAAGGCCCCATGAATTATGAGATTTTTCTACTTGGGCCTGTAGAAACCTGAACTATTCTCAGCCCTGCATGAGCTCCAGTATTTGCCCCTTTGGTCCTCTTAGGTGGCTTTCCCCCATCCTCCAGCATTTTCCTCACAGGCATGCACTGACCATTACTAAACTGAGGACTTGAGGGGGATTATATATGGATTGCTGGAGTTCTCCCTCTGTGTAGCTCCCTTTCTTCAGCATTCTGCTACAGAATGAATTCCAGCTGCCTTGGTTTCTCCAGCCTACCTACGTCCAGCTCCATCTCCTCAACTAAGTTGACCATGACGCTCGACCTGGGTTCACTCTTTCTAGGTAGTAGTCTGGGGCACTTGTAGGACTCATCTTGTGTGTTTCTCCTTTCTCAGGGAGCACTGTCCTATGTCGTCAGAATCCAACGTCTAAAAACCATTGTTTCATATTGCTTTTGTATTTCTTGGTTGTTTCTGGTAGGAGGGTAAATCTTGTCCCTATTACTCATCTTGGTCATAGCAGAAATTCAGATGCCTTCTTTTGCAAACACTTTTTTCCTTTCTGCTTTCTTTTAAAAGAATGTGGAGAGGGCTTCCCTGGTGGTGCAGTGGTTGAGAGTCTGCCTGCCGATGCAGGGGACATGGGTTCGTGCCCTGGTCCGGGAAGATCCCACATGCCATGGAGTGGCTAGGTCCGTGAGCCATGGCCGCTGAGCCTGCGCGTCTGGAGCCTGTGCTCCGCAACAGGAGAGGCCACAAAAGTGAGAGGCCTGCTTACCGCAAAAAAAAAAGAAAGAATGTGGAGAGTTACTTGTCTCATCTTTTTCCCATTGGCAGTCTCATAAATCTTACATATTTCTATTTATGAATAAGCACTAAACAGGCCACACCTATGTGCCTTTCTTCCCTGGGGGACCAAAGGAAGCATACCTTACATTTCTAGTATCTCCTATCACTGAATTCTATCTGTGTGACTGATACTATTTATTGAAAGAAGGTTTAGTTCTAGCCCTCCTTTTTCTTTTTAATGCCTTTCCAGGTGCTTCTGATACTATCTGATTGAAATACTGAATTTACACTGATGGAGTGGCCAAGAGTACAGACACTGGCGTCAGTCAGAGATGGATCTGAGTCCTGGCTCAACTATGCAGTAACAGTAATGTTCCTTGAGCTCTTAATACCTGGCTAGGCACCATGTTGAGGGCTTTAACATGAATTATTTCACTTAATTCTCACGACAACACTACCTAATACCAAAGTTGGTATTATTATTGTAAGTTACAAAATGGTGATCAGCATCTAGAGTCAAAATGCCTGACTTGAATCCTGGCATTACCCCTTACTAATTTTGCATTATTGCGGAAGTCCTTTAACCTCATAGGGCTGCTCTGAGGACTATAAGAGAAAAAAAAAAAAAAAGATATTTAGCACAGTGATTGGTACACACAAGTGCTCAATAAAAGGTGACTAGTTGCATTACTTTTCTGTGAAACTCTGAAAATAAAAGGGATCTTACTTTATAATATTCACAGACATTTTAGAAACTCAATAAAGTGGCCATGAGAGTGTACCTCCTAGACCTTGGACTTGGACATAATTGTAATGGACCAAAGGTCCCACCTGCTAAGCTTTGGAATGCAAAAGTACATTTGTTCAAAGCCAGTGATGGAGTATGGTGGGGAATATTAAGGCGTACCTATTCATGGAGTCACTGGACTCCTACCAGTGTCAGTTTAAGCCCAGGGACATCCTGATGCCTTTGCTGAACCCTCATTAGGCTGCACCCCATTCCTAGGACACTTCCATGCAAACTTCTCCCCCACTCTCCTTTGCTTAAGGTCACACTTTTGGAGTGTTATGACTCTGCCAGTCTTTTCTGGCTCCCTCCTTACTTCCTTTCACATAGGCATTCCTCCCCATCAAATAGTTGCATGTTTAATCTCATCTTGGAGCCTGCTTTTTGGAGGGCCTGTACTAACACACTTGAGTTCTTGTTTGGTTTACCCTGGTAATTATGCTAATCATAACTTGCAGAGAGTTTTTCCTGGCCCCAATCTCAGGGAGCTGATCACTACTGTTCTCCTTAGAAGTCTCTCTCCATTCCTGCAGTGGTTCCTTTGACTCCATTCATTTAATTTCCCACCATATTTTAACACTGAGGATCCCCTCCCCCAAACACAGCCTTCCCTGATTTTCCTTCTTTCACGTTATACTTAGTAGGCCATTCTCCATTTGCTCCCTTTTCTCTCGGAATGTTCGAATTGCGATCCTTTAGCAGAATGTTCAGTGGGGTCTGCTTCCTAAACCTCTGCACTTTCTCAAGTTTCCAAAAAATTTGTGATTGAAGAGTTTTATTTCTCAGCATGTTTCTTTTCCACTGTTTTGAAGAGTTGAAAGGATTTATGAAAACACAGGCACTGATATCTCTCCATCCTTACTATTTTTACATATTTAATACATATGCACATATGTTAACATAATTGATTTCCACTTAAAGCTAGCCATTTGCTGTAAACTGTAGGAAAGAGGTTTGTCTTCTAAAAAATACACCAGACACATAACTGACAAAATAAAAAATCCCCATGGGGGAAAAATTACCTTAAAATATTCAAACACTGTGATTGAATTTCCCAATTATGCCTTTCTTTGATAGCCACCAAATATAGGTATATATTTAAAATTAATAAATGAACTTTTTTTCTGCAGCAGCAAGAAGGCTGTCTGTTGAATTCTATAGTTCAATAAAAGCTATAGAATATGTGACCTCCTTGATCTTTGCTGATTCACTCATGTACTCATTCATTCAACACACTGTCATTGTTTACTGTGTGTGTAGATATGTCAGGTGGTGAGGAGGTGAGAGTAGGAGAGAGACCCTTGAGAGGGAAGTCACTTTAAAAAAAAATTTTTTTTAATTTTTTTATTTTTTTGCGGTACACGGGCCTCTCTCTGTTGTGGCCTCTCTCGTTGCGGAGCACAGACTCCCGACGCGCAGGCTCAGCGGCCATGGTTCACGGGCCCAGCCGCTCCGCGGCATGTGGGATCCTCCCGGACTGGGGGACAAACCCGTGTCCCCCGCATCGGCAGGCGGACTCTCAACCACTGCGCCACCAGGGAAGCCCGGGAAGTCACTTTTGATTACAGTCTACTTTTGAGAATTTCCATGCAGATATCGTTAATACAACAAAGTTATGCATAATAGAATTTTATGTTTTTTGTGATTCCTTTTTATAACTCTACATTCTGTATAAGCTTCCTTGAATTTAAATACTCATTCAGTGTAATACTGGACAAATAAAGTACTTCTCTGAGCCCCAGATTCCTCATCATGAAAACAAGGATGGGCATACTTCCACTGTTTTGGTTGTCATGAAGATTAAATGCAGTAATGTATCAATGTACTCTAGCTCTGTGCCCAGCATTCGGCAACTGTTGGTGTGTTCCTCTACCTAGGCAACTCAAAATCTAAATTAGTTCTGGTTGTGTTAAGAAGAACTGAAACACTACTTAAGCTAAAAACATTCACAGATGGGAAGCAGGCACATAGAAGTTAGCACAGCTAAGTGGTAAGGCAAGAGTTAAACTCGGAGCTTGCCCCAATTACCAAGCATTTATTTATAAAATAAGACAAAAAGCATCTTCACTTAGGTCTTAGGTCAGTTTTCCCAGACGCAGACCTTGGGACAAGGATTCGTGTGTAAGCAATTTATTTATTGTTTATTATTTCCTCGCAGGGAAATTCAGGAAGGAAGTGAAGGAAGAAGAATAGGGAAGGGGAGGAAGACAAGGGTGGCATCTCAGGCAAAAGCCCTGCAGAAAGTAGGCTCAGCCTGATTCCTTGAGGAAATGTGGAGATCAAGTTGGACCGTGGAGTTGTACCAACTGAGGAAAGGGAGCTGGGCTTTCCTACTCCTGTGCCCATCAGCTAACTACGACCCAGGGGAGGTCAATTTGAGGCATTTCTGGATCTGCATGTGTGATGGAGTTCGGGGAATTAGCTTCAGTAGACTGAGGGGAGTCTTCTAAAGAAGGGCTGCAGGTGCTGGCCATTGGGAGCAAAAGCATATGGAAGCTGGAGAGATGCACAAGGATGGTAGAGGGGTCCAAAGGGCCTGGGTGGGTCACCAACATTGTCCACTATACCCCCAACCCACTCCTGGAGAAGTCGTTCCTGTGATTTTGTTTTTACCTTAGAAGAGGCTCCTCTCAAAGTACACACACATTCCCTAAGCTGACCACTAGAATCTAGCTAGTTAATAACTGAGATTTAAATTTAAGTTAGGGTAAAAAGCTTTTGGATAGTTGCACACTAATAAATTAGTATTCCCATCATATAACTGCACAAGTACAAAATCCTCTGTGTCATCATCTTCCTACTTCACCAAGCTATCTATTCTTTTCTCAGAATCAGCAAATTGTCTATATGTCTAAATATTCTTGGCTTCCAGAATAATAAAGTTAATACTTATGCAGTTTGTGCTATGTGTTGTTCTAAATGCTCTCTATACATTAACTCATCTAGTATTTACAAGTATCTTAAGAGCATTACCTTCTTTATGGTTGAAGAAACAAGGACAAATGGTTAAGGAGTAGAGCTGGGATTCAGACAGTCTGGCTCTAGAGTCCACGCTTGTAACCTCTATGCTGAAATGCCTTCCTATGAGGACAGGATTCCCTCCAAAAGCAGCCTATATTGATTTGTGTTCCATCCACTTTCTCATCAATGACTCTCTGTCAACCTGAGTTGGACTAATAAGGACTCAAGACTAATAAATAATTAGTGCCTGAACTTGGTCATTAGCAAGGAAGAGCAGCTTAGTAGGTAGCGGGAAGCCCAGTTTAGCTTCCTCCCAGCTTCTGTTCTAGGCCTTCCCTGGCTTACTCCATACACCCTTCCAGCAGGACTCCACAGAGGCCAAGATTTTGCCATTTTTGACCATCATAGGTAAAATTGATTTACAGATCTCCTACAAATCATTTTATAATAGAGTTGATAGACAATTTTTACAGAAATGATCACAAATCATACTTACAAAATAAAGGCTATAACTGCACATTTTACAATGTAAAGCTTTTAAACATGCATATAAATCAATGTAAGAGGACAATATTGAAATCCGTGGATTCAAATTTATCTACTTGTACTAATTTATGGGATCCTCAGGGAAACTCTTTCAGGTAGAGGAGAAGGGCTCTTAGTCAAGGAGCCCAAAGAGCTGCAGGGCATTCTTTGCTAGCTTTTGGCCTGAAAACTCAGTTTCCTCCTTTCAAAAATGGCATAATTCGCGGAGCGTTTAGGCCCGTGAGCCATGGCGGCTGAGCCTGCGCGTCTGGAGCCTGTGCTCTGCAACGGGAGAAGCCACAACAGTGAGAGGCCTGTGCGCAAAAAAAAAAAAAAAAAAAAGCATAATTACTGTATTATCTACCTTAGAGGATGGTGTATTAAATGAAACAAAATCCATGAAAATGCTTTGTAAATTATCTAGTATTAAATACACACACTAGTATATTGACTGATAGATATAGCTGAATCTTTCCTGTTTTTATACTTGTATGACATTTGTTGCCCTTTATTTTTCTACTAATCATGATGAATTTATAACTTCTTAGGATGTTATTTTCAGCATCATACTTAAAGAGGGACTTTTAATAAAAATTTTACTGAATAGGTAACACTTGTTTCCAAAAGCTGTGCCAGCTCTTTGCAATAATTCTGAAAAAGTCTCTGTCTGTATCCTACTGTTTAGCATTCAATGCCCTCTACTACCCTTCCTGGCCCCATCATACTTCTTTAAGTGGCAAGGCTTCCAAGTATAGCTTCCAACTTTCTTCTACTTACTTCCACTTTCCTATAAAAATGCATTTGAACCTCATTCATTATGAGTATTTTTATAAGCTTATCCTCACTAGAGTAATTGTGACTGTCCTTGAAGGTGGCTTAATGTACTTGCCTTTGAAACAATTTTTATTTTGACAGAGAACTTCTGAATATGCAAAACTTTATCCCCCAAAATTAATCTCCAAGGGATTTTAGGCACCAAGTAGAGAAGTACGAAAGGCAAAGCTTGATCTCCCTGGATCTGGTAACAGAAATATGGATTTTTGTCTATTAAAAATGATAAAAATGTGTATGATTATTTTTGGTTCCTTTCTATGACACATCATGTGGCACTTGCAAATGGTTTTATGCTTGACTTCTCATTGCTAAGGATAAAGCATCAAATTATGTTAGAGCTTGTTTTTGGAAACCAAAGGGGCACATGTAGTTAATTAAACATGTGCCCTAGGTTTCCTTTCCTTGTTTTTCCTAAGGGATATAAAAAACATCCCAATAGAGTTTATTCTGGAAATCTTATTTACTCAGGAGGCAATTTTTTTTAATGTTCTCATCAATTTAAATTGATGCTTTTAGAGCTCTAAGTTTAACATTAGTTCTAAAGCCTCCTTTTACTTAGGAAAAATTTCTCAAATTATTAGTATAAAATGATATTTCCCTTTACTGGATGGAATTCAACATCTCCTAATTTCTACAGTTTCATTGCATACATGTGGATTTCTTTTGTTTTTCTTTTTTTTTAACATCTTTATTGGAGTATAATTGATTTACTATGTTGTGTTAGTTTCTGCTGTATAACAAAGTGAATCGGCTATACGTATACATATATCCCCATATCACCTCCCTCTTGCGTCTCCTTCCCACCCTCTCTGTCCCACCACTCTAGGTGGTCACAAAGCATGGAGCTGATCTCCCTGTGCTGTGCGGCTGCTTCCCACTAGCTATCTGTTTTACATTTGGTAGTGTATATAAATCCATGCCACTCTCTCACTTCTTCCCAGCTTACCCTTCCCCCTCCCTGTGTCCTCAAGTCCATTCTCTACGTCTGCATCTTTATTCCTGTCCTGCCCCTAGGTTCTTCAGAACCATTTTTTTTTTTTTAGATTCCATATATATGTGTTAGCATACGGTATTTATTTTTCTCTTTCTGACTTACTTCACTCTGTATGACAGACTCTAGGTCCATCCACCTAACTACAAATACACTACAAATAACTCAATTTCGTTTCTTTTTATGGCTGACTAATATTCCATTTTATATATGTGCCACAACTTCTTTATCCATTCATCTGTTGATGGACACTTAGGGTGCTTCCATGTCCTGGCTATTGTAAATAGAGCTGCAATGAACAATGTAGTACATGACTGTTTTTGAATTATGGTTTTCTCAGGATATATGCCCAGTAGTGGGATTGCTGGGTCATATGGTAGTTCTATTTTTAATTTTTTATGGAACCTCCATACTGTTCTCCATAGTGGCTGTATCAATTTACATTCCCACCAACAGCTCAAGAGGGTTCCCTTTTCTACCCACCCTCTCCAGCATTTATTATTTGCAGATTTTTTGATGATGGCCATTTTGACTGGTGTCAGGTGATACCTCATTGTAATTTTGATTTGCATTTATCTAATGATTAGTGATGCTGAACATCCTTTCACGTGTTTGTTGGCAATCTGTATATCTTCTTTGGAGAAATGTCTATTTAGGTCTTCTGCCCATTCTTGGATTGGGTTGTTTGATTTATTCATAGTGATCTGCATGAGCTGCTTGTATATTTTGGAGATTAATCCTTTGTCAGTTGCTTCATCTGAAAATATTTTCTCCCATTCTGAGGGTTGTCTTGCTGATGGTTTCCTTTGTTGTGCAAAAGCTTTTAGGTTTCATAGGTCCCATTTGTTTATTTTTATTTCCATTTCTCTAGGAGTTGGTCAAAAAGGATCTTGCTGTGATGTATGTCGTAGAGTGTTCTGCCTATGTTTTCCTCTAAGAGTTTCATAGTGTCTGACCTTACGTTTAGGCCTTTAATCTACTTTCAGTTTATTTTTGTGTATGGTGTTAGGAACTGTTCTAATTTCATTCTTTTACATGTAGCCGTCCAGTTTTCCCAGCACCACTTATTGAAGAGGCTGTCTCTTCTCCATTGTATATTCTTGCCTCCTTCATCAAAGATATGTGCGTGGGTTTATCTCTGGGCTTTCTATCCTGTTCCATTGATCTATATTTCTGTTTTCCTGCCAACACCATACTGTCTTGATTACTATAGCTTTGTAGTATAGTCTGAAGTGAGGGGGCCTGTTTCCTCCAGCTCTGTTTTTCTTTCACAAGATTGCTTTGGCTATTCGGGACCTTTTGTGTTTCCATACAAATTGTGAAACTTTTTGTTCTAGTTCTGTGAAAAATGCCAGTGGTAGTTTGATAGGGATTGCAATGAATCTGTAAATTGCTTTGTGTAGTATAGTCATTTTCACAAACTTGATTCTTAAATCCAAAAACATTGTATATCTCTCCATCTGTCTGTATCACCTTAAATTTCTTTCATCAGTGTCTTATAGTTTTCTGCATACAGGACTTTTGTCTCCTTAGGTAGGTTTATTCCTAGGTATTTTAGTCTTTTTGTTGCAGTGGTAAATGGGAGTATCTCCTTAATTTCTCTTTCAGATTTTTCATCATTTGTGTATAGGAATGCAAGAGATTCCAGTGCATTAATTTTGTATCCTGCTACTTTACCAAATTCATTGATTAGCTCTAGTAGTTTTCTGGTAGCATCTTTAGGATTCACTAAAGATGTATCATGTCATTGGCAAACAGCGACAGTTTTACTTCTTTTCTGATTTGGATTCCTTTTATTTCTTTTTCTTCTCTGATTGCTGTGGCTAAAACTTCCAAAACTATGTTGAGTAAGAGTGGTGAGAGTGGGCAACCTTGTCTTGTTCCTGACCTTAGAGGAAATGGTTTCAGTTTTTCACCATTGAGAACAATGTTGACTGTGGGTTTGTCATATATGGCCTTTATTATGTTGAGGTAAGTTCCCTCTCTACCTACTTTCTGCAGGGTTTTTATCATAAATGGGTGTTGAATTTTGTTGAAAACTTTTTCCTGCATCTATTGAGATGATCATATGGTTTTTCGCCTTCAGTTTGTTAATATGGTGTATCACATTGATTGATTTGCGTACACTGAAGAATCCTTGCATTCCTTGCATGGTGTATGATCCTTTAATGTGCTGTTGGATTCTGTTTGCTGGTATTTTGTTGAGGATATTTGCATCTATGTTTATCAGTGGTATTGGCCTGTAGTTTTCTTTTTTTTGTGACATCTTTGTCTGGTTTTGGTAACCAAGTGATGGTGGCCTTGTAGCATGAGTTTGGGAGTGTTCCTCCCTCTGATATAATTTGGAAGAGCTTGAGAAGGATAGGTGTTAGCTTTTCTCTAAATGTTTGATAGAATTTGACTGTGAAGCCATCTGGTTCTGGGCTTTTGTTTGTTGGAAGATTTTTTATCACAGTTCCAATTTCAGTGCTTGTGATTGGTCCATTTATATTTTGTATTTCTTCCTGATTCAGTCTCGGAAGGTTGTGCTTTTCTAAGAATTTGTCTGTTTCTTCCAGGTTGTCCATTTTATTGGCATATAGTTGCTTGTAGTAATCTCTCATGATGTTTTGTATTTCTGCAGTGTTAGTTGTTACTTCTTTTTCATTTCTAATTCTGTTGATTTGAGTCCTCTCCCTTTTTTTCTAGATGAGTCTGGCTAATGGTTTATCAATTTTGTTTATCTTCTCAAAGAGCCAGTTTTTAGTTTTATTGATCTTTGCTATTGTTTCCTTAATTTTTTTCTTCATTTTTTTCTGATCTGACCTTTATGATTTCTTTCCTTTTGCTAACTTTGGGGTTTTTTTGTTCTTCTTTCTCTAATTGCTTTCAATGTAAGATTAGGTTGTTTTTTGAGATGTTTCTTATTTCTTTTTTTTTTTTTTTTTTGCAGTACGTGGGCCTCTCACTGTGTGGCCTCTCCCGTTGCGGAGCACAGGCTCCGGACGCGCAGGCTCAGCGGCCATGGCTCACGGGCCCAGCCGCTCCGCGGCATGTGGGATCCTCCCAGACCGGGGCACGAACCCGCGTCCCCTGCATCGGCAGGCGGACTCTCAACCACTGCACCACCAGGGAAGCCCCAGAGATGTTTCTTATTTCTTGAGGTAGGATTGTATTGCTATAAACTTCCCTCTTAGAACTGCTGTTGCTTCATCCCACAGGTTTTTGGGTCATCATGTTTTCGTTGTCATTTGTTTCTAGGTATTTTTTGATTTCCTCCTTGATTTCTTCAGTGATCTCTTTGTTATTGAGTAGTGTATTGTTTAGCCTCCATGTGTTTGTATCTTTTACAGATTTTTTCCTGTAATTGATATCTAGTCTCATAGCATTGTGGTCGCAAAAGATACTTGATAGCATTTCAATTTTCTTAAATTTATCAAGGCTTGACTTGTGACCCAAGATATGATGTATCCTGGAGAATATTCCATGAGCACTTGAGAAGAAAGTGTATTCTGTTGTTTTTTGATGGAATGTCCTATAAATATTGATTAAGTCCATCTAGTTTAAAGTGTCATTTAAAGCTTGTGTTTTGTTATTTATTTTCATTTTGGATGATCTGTCCTTTGGTGAAAGTGGTGTGTTAAAGTCCCCAACTATTATTGTGTTATTGTCAATTCCCCCTTTCTTGGTTGTAGCATTTGCCTTATGTATTGAGGTGCTCCTATGTTGGGTGCATAAATATTTACAATTGTTATATCTTCTTCTTGAATTGATCCCTTGATCATTATGTAGTGTCCTTCTTTGTCTCTTGTAATAGTCTTTATTTTAACGTTTATTTTTTCTGATATGAGAATTGCTACTCCAGGTTTTTTTGATTTCCATTTGCATGGGATATCTTTTTCCATCCCCTCACTTTCAGTCTGTATGCATCCCTAGGTCTGAAGTGGTCTGTTGTAGACAGCATATATATGGGTCTTGTTTTTATATCCATTCAGCCAGTCTATGTTTTTTGTTTGGAGCATTTAATCCATTTACATTTAAGGTAATTATTGATATGTATGTTTCTATTACCATTTTCTTAACTGTTTTGGGTTTGTTATTGTAGGTCTTTTTCTTCTCTTGTGTTTTTGTTGCCTAGAGAAGTTCCTTTAGCATTTGTTGTAAAGCTGGTTTGGTGGTGCTGAATTCTCTTAGCTGTTGCTTTTCTGTAAAGCTTTTAATTTCTCTGCTGAATCTGAATGAGATCCTTGCTGGGTAGAGTAATCTTGGTTATAGGTTTTTCCCTTTCATCACTTTAAATATGTCCTGCCAGTCCCTTCTGGCTTGGCGAGTTTCTGCTGAAAGATCAGCTGTTAACCTTATGGGGATTCCCTTTTATGTTATTTGTTGTTTTTCCCTTGCTGCTTTTAATATGTTTTCTTTGTATTTAATTTTTGATAGTTTGATTAATATGTGTCTTGGCATGTTTCTCCTTGCATTTATCCTGTATGGGACTCTCTGCATTTCCTGGACTTGATTGACTATTTCCTTTCCCATATTAGGGCAGTTTTCAACTATAATCTCTTCAAATATCTTCTCAGACCCTTTCTTTTTCTCTTCTTCTTCTGGCACCCCTGTAATTTGAATGTTGGTGTGTTTAACGTCCCAGAGGTCTCTAAGACTGTCCTCAATTCTTTTCATTCTTTTTTCTTTATTCGGCTTTGAGGTAATTATTTCTACTATTTTATCTTCCAGGTCACTTATCCGTTCTTCTGCCTCAGTTATTCTGCTATTGATTCCTTCTAGAGAATTTTTAATTTCATTTATTGTGTTGTTCATCATCGTTTGTTTGTTCTTTAGTTCTTATAGGTCCTTGTTCAACGTTTCTTGTATTTTCTCCATTCTACTTCCAAGATTTTGTATCATCTTTACTATCACTACTCTGAATTCTTTTTCTGGTAGACTGCCTATTTCCTCTTCATTTGTTTGGTCTGGTGGGTTTTTACCTTTCTCCTTCACTGGCTGTGTATTTCTCTGTCTTCTCATTTTGCTTAACTTACTGTGTTTGGAGTCTCCTTTTCACAGGCTGCAGTTTCATAGTTCCCATTGTTTTTGGTGTTTGCCCCCAGTGGGTTAGGTTGTTTCAGTGCATTGTGTAGGGCTCTTGGTGGAGGGGACTTGTGCCCGTGTTCTGGTGGATGAGGCTGGATCTTGTCTTTCTGGTGGGCAGGACAGTGTCTGGTGGGCAGGACAGTGTCTAGTGGTGTGTTTTGGGGTGTCTGGGAACTTCTTATGATATTAGGCAGCCTCTCTGCTAATGGGTGGGGTTGTGTTCCTGTCTTGCTAGTTGTTTGGCATGGGGTGTCCAGCACTGGGGCTTGCTGGTTGTTGAGTGGAGCTGGGTCTTAGCGTTGAAACAAAGATCTCTGGGAGATCTCTCGCTGATTGATGTCATGTGGCGCCAGGAGGTCTGTGTTGGTCCAATGTCCTGCACTTGGCTCTCCCACCTCTGAGGCTCAGGCCTGATACCTGGCTGGAGCACAAGACCCTGTTAGCCATACGGCTTACATATAAATGGGTTAAAATCTCCAATCCAAAGGCACAGGGTGGCCAGCCTTCTGCGCTCCGCTTTGTCCTCCAGCTGGGCATTGTCCTCCGGGCCTGGTCGATATGGAGAGGCTGCTTTGGATCCAGGTCCAGCTGCATTCCCTAGTGTCTAGAAGAAGCAGCCATCGCCCCCATCCTCCAGTATTCCCGCCGCAAGTTGTCATGATCCTGGAGTGCCTGAGTCTCTACCCCTCATGCTGCTTGTGGTGCTTGGACTTCTTTATTTTGTCTGCTGTAAGTGGATATGTCTCTTTCAATTCATGTAACCTAACTATGATGCAGACTTTGATCATCCAGTTATAAAATGAATAATAAAAGAGGAAGAGTTTAAATTATCAGAATAATTCCATACAATTTCTTATGCTTTCCAATGTTTCTGCAGAGCTAAAATCCATGAAATTGTTTTGAAAGATTTTAACTTCCTTTTTTTTCCCCTTTGGCAGCTGTCCCATGTTTCAAAAGAGCGATTTCCTGGAATTTTATCTGAGTATTTTTACTGACTTAACTGCATCTCTGTTTTCTTATTTGTGACCTAGTTATATCTAAGAGGATATGGCAATCCAGAAGTCAATAACATATAATATTCTTTGTAATTTCATAATAATATCAATTCTTTGTCCTTCTAATACTCTCAACATGATTATACTGCTATTCGTTGCTATTTGTTTTAGCTTCCGGGGTCATATGCATAGTTCGCCTATGATCATAACAACTCATTTATTCCCACATAACCTAGGATGCATGACTTCAGCGTTCTCAGTTCATGTGTTTAAACAGAATGATATGGGGGACTTGGCAAAGCCTTGAAATTAAGAAAACTTATCAGTCAAGGCTGCATTTGGCTTCATGTAACAGACACCCAACTCTGAAAGCCTTAACTGACTAGGGTTTCCTTTCCCCTGTATGATAAGAGGCGTGAACCCCATAACCAGGGCTGGTCAGCTGCTCAAGGAAGCTGTCAAGGACATGAGCTGTTTCCTAGCTTCTTGGCCTGCTATCCTTAGAGTGTGGTTCTCATACTCAAGGATGAGAGAAAACAGCCCCACCTCAATCATACAAGGCAGAGAGTGCAGAAGGCAAAATTGCATACTGGCTGATTTGGTCTTTTGTTATCAGGAAAGTAAGAGCTTTCTTGGAAGTTCCATTGAGTGCATATATACCTATATCTGTTTGGCCAGAACTAGGTCACATGACTAAGGGAGTCTGGGGAGGTGTTTTCAAGTGTTTTTAAGCACACATTCAATTATAATAGAAAGGAAGAAGGGGGAATGGATATTGAGTAGACAACTAGCAGTGTCTGCCAAAAAGGGATTTAGAGAAAGGGACATAAGTGGGAGAATAAAGTGCCCCTTATCTAAAGGTTACTGGTGATGAATACCAGGAGAGTTCCTGTGAAGGAGGTACCACCTAGACCAGGTCACCGGGGGCTTTACCTTGTCACATTCAGTATGATTCTGTACTTGCAGATCAGAAACCTGAACTGTGGACATATCAATGGTGATCTGTCTTTCAGATGCACACTCACCCAAAGCTACAGAGGCAGGAAGAAAACCAGAAAGATGATTTATTAGTTTATGAAGAGAGTATTGCCAGCAAATGTACCAAATGTTGATGCTCACTAATCAGATGATCTCTCTCTGTAGGCAGATGTATATGCAAAGCAAATCATTAGAAAAAAATCAAAGAGCGATGTAAATGGGGTGACCTAGGTGCCTAATCTAATGGAACCAAGACACGGGTAGCCCTCAGCTTCCATCCTCCCCATGTCCTGCCTGGGAATAAAATGCAGGTTTCCTCGCTTTCTGAGAAAGTTGAGTGTTTCTATGAAACCTTTCAAAAGCTGAAATGGCATAAAGTGAAGAAGTAATTACTTCAGGACACATCTTGCTAATGAATGCACAAAATAAACTGAGATAAAACACAGATGCTCAGACATAGTTCCAAGCTATGGTAGCTTAATGTTGAGAGGCTGAGTGTAGTTCCCGGGGAAGGGGCTGGGTGGCACCACTTTTGACATTCAGGATGTGCACTGCCTCTATAAAGGCTCACTGCAAAACAGAAGCTGAATGCTATTTTCATTTTTCTCCTTTTTTGCAAAAATAAAAATCCTCTTTAGATTTCTTTTGGTTAACAAAAATAAGTACTAATGTAGGTATTCTGTAAAATCAAAGTGGTGTAAAATGAACTTTTGAAAAGCAGGGGCTACCTCTACTGTGTCCTTGGCTGACCTACCCTCACCCTCACACCACAGTGCCAGGGATGTGTTGCCTGTGTCTGCACCTCTGGCTCCCCTCTTGTTGGCTTCAGATTTTGATGAACTCCTCTTCTTGGCAGTCACATTCTTTCCTTGTATGTGTTAATATATTTACTCTGGTTATCCCCAAGTCTTGACCTGGTGAATAAGTCCCAGAAGTGGCAGGAAACAGATAGGACTGGGCAAGTAACCTGCCAAGGGACAGCAACGCACCCTGGGGCTAACCAAGGTGGGGAGTTATCACCACCCCTAGAAAGGTGTTGCTTCGACTGTAGCTCTACGTAGAGGTTGCCTGAGAGCCGCTGGGCCTTTGTTAGAGGAACATAGCTAGAGCCAACATACCGCCTGGGACGGGAGACAGTTGCCTTCCTGCTGACACCTCTGGTTATCCAAGTATGACCAGAAGTGAGGAAGCAGGGGACGCTCTGGATGCTGCGCCTAGAGAACAGCTTCCCGGATCACAGAGCAGGGTGGGGAAGACTGTACAGGGAATCAGGAGTGTCCAGTGGAGAAAATCCAGCACCCCCAAGTGACGGTTCTATCTCTTTATGGCAGTATGCGTATCTCTCCTCTGACCCCATAGGTCTATCTTATTTGATAACTTTTAAACCTCAGAGGTTACTCATTCCACTCTATTTCCAAAGCACTTCCTACATCTGGCACCCCAGTCCAGGAAATGTGTTGTTGTGATGGGGGTCATAGCCCGTGCCCATTTTTTTTGTCTTCTCTCAGAGTTCAGTACTTCTTCCTCCCACGGTGATCACTCCTATCCAACCCCTAGGTAGCTCATTATTGACTTAACAGGTTTCCCTTTTTACCTGACTGCTAGGAGACGGCAGAGAATTCTGGAGGTCATCTCTGTCAAGGATATCTGTTTTGTGATATGTACGTTTGGCTTCCTCCCTGGTTTCATTGTATTTTCTACTTATTTATTTCCCTTTATTCCTTCTTTTAATTTATGTACACATTTCTCATATTGGAGCATGAGTACATCTAATTGAGGGTTTTTCGACCTTGACATTATTGATGTGTTGGGCCTGAGAATTCTTTGTTGTGAATGGAGAATAAGGAGTCTATATTCACAGTGCAGTTTATCCATGGGGACTCCCTGGTGCATTGTAGGTTGTTGAGCAGCATCTCTGGCCTCTACCCACTAGATACCAGTAGCATTCCTCCATGCCGCCCCTGTCCCATATCAATACCAATATCTCCTGGGGGGCAAAACCGGCCTCTGTGGAGACCCGCTGCTCTAGGTGAGTGAAACAGTGCATGTCAGAGGTGAAAGAAACTATGAGTTAAAATATGGCACCTCTGCTAGTTCTGTCAGTTTTACTTAATTTTTTTTTTTTTTTTGTGGTACGCGGGCCTCTCACTGTTGTGGCCTCTCCCATTGTGGAGCACAGGCTCCGGACGCGCAGGCTCAGCGGCCAGGGCTCACGGGCCCAGCCGCTCCGTGGCATGTGGGATCTTCCCGGACCAGGGCACGAACCCATGTTCCCCACATCGTCAGGCGGAATCTCAATCACTGTGCCACCAGGGAAGCCCAAAAACAATTTTTTGAGAACAATTTTGTGAAGACAAATATATTATGAAGTAGAAATTAACACCTGCATGAATTTTGAAAATAAAAGACCAAGAGCTGCAGGTATAATTCTGGGTGTAAACCTCAGCAAATACAGGTAACAAAGCTATCAGGCTGGATCTTTCTGCCCTTTGCAGACATGTGACTGTGCCTGAAGGCTCTACTTGCTGTTTCTGACTCAGCACCAAGTACAAACATCACTGGCTCCACAGGAAGGGCACGTGCACCAAATATGACTTTAACTTTGGGCTTGAGGGACTGGTTACATGAAACTCTGTGCAGTCTGCTGCTTCCAACTCTCTTCTCTCATCTCCCCCGTTGTGCAGAGCAGTCAGGCTACACTCAGAATCCTGAGGGTCTCACCTTCTACCCATAAGCATTTATATGTGTGTATGTATATATACATATACATATATATATTTTTTGAGTATGACTTTTAGCTTCTGAGAGAATAACAATTTCTCTACTTCATTAGATAAATATATACAACAGAGTGAGAGAAATTGGGGGCACAATTAATTTGTAATTGAGGAAAATCTCAAGTGTCACCTCAGATCAAGGAGCTTTTAACACAGTTTAAAATTAACCGGTCTCTTCTACATATTTTGTTTTATTTATCTGAACTTTCCTCTAAGCCTTTACCATCGCGCTTGTGGGTCTTCTCACAAAATTTAACTACATTTTCATGCTTTACTTCATTATCAGATATTTTCTTTAACCAAACCACCCCAAGACTTAGTGGTTTAAAACAGCAATCATTTTATTATCTTATAAGTCTATGAGCTGACTGGGCTCTGTTCGGAGTATTTTTGTTTTTCCTTTTGGCTGGGGCTGGAGTCATGTATGAACCTGACTAGAACAGAACAAGCAAGGTGGCTTGCTCACAGGACACATTTAATGCCAACTATTGGCTGGTTGTTCTGCTAGGGCTGTTGCCTGGAGAGGCTACACAGGTCCCATGCTGGGCTTGTCACAGCATGGTGACTTGTCTGTGAGGGAGGGTCCCAAGAAAGAGGAAGTGGGAGATGCCAATCCAAAGACTAGACCCAGAACTAACAGAGCATCACTTCTGCAGTGTTCTCTTGGCTATGCAGTTACAGGGCCAACCCCGATTCGAGTGGATGGACAACAGATTCCCCTTCTCAATGGGGAGAGTGACAAAAGAGTTTCTCCAGTTGGTTTTTGGAGGCACAAGAAGTTTTCCCTACTTGGACCCTACACTGTGCCACTTTGGTTGTCATTAAATCTGGTATTCAAGTACCACCTCTTTCACCAATTTGGCCCTTGTCACGTTAAGTTCTTCTGCTCCAATATTATGTTCTTTTTTACTGCCTTTAAAAAAAATTGAAGTATAGCTGATGTACAATATTATATGTGACAGGTGTACAATATAGTGACTCAGAATTTTTAAAGGTTATACTCCATTTATTGTTATTATAAAATATTGGCTATATTCCCTGTGTTGTACAATATATCCTTGTAGCTTATTTTATAATTTCTGCCTTTTTTAAATCTTAGAAGCTGTGAATATCCCAAGTCAGAGGCTACATTCCTTTCACCTTACCTTTCATTTCAGATAGCAGGTAAACACTGCGGTGTGTTTGCCCATCCTGCTCAAGGAAGCCTGTCTTTTAATGAAATATGTTCATTTTTTACAAAAATCTTTCAACCTAGGGCTAGGGGTGGTAGGGCTTTAATTCATAATCATTTTTGAGGGAAGAAGTGTGAACTGGCAGTTTTTCAACTTGTGGCGATCTATTCTTGTTTTATCTTGGTAATCGCTTACAGTTTAAAACAATTTGTTCAACCTCCAAATATCGTTGATTTAATTAGTGAATGAATATTTAGAGACAGAAGGAGCTAAGGCAATGGAAATGGAGTGAATGAGGTTCTCTAGAATTAGCTTTTAAAAACAATCACATGACTTAAATACCTCTACACACTCCCTTCAGCCTGTGGGATAAAGTTCAAACTGTAGGCACAGTGCATGAGGCCCTTCCCATTCTGACTTGGTTTTTTTTTTTTTTTTTTTTTTTTTTAATACACAATGTATTTATTTATTTATTTATTTATGGCTGTGTTGGGTCTTCGTTTCTGTGCGAGGGCTTTCTCTAGTCGTGGCAAGTGGGGGTCACTCTTCATCGCGGTGCGCAGGCCTCTCACTATTGCGGCCTCTGTTGTTGCGGAGCACAGGCTCCAGACGCGCAGGCTCAGTAATTGTGGCTCACGGGCCCAGTTGCTCCATGGCATGTGGGATCTTCCCAGACCAGGGCTCGAACCTGTGTCCCCTGCATTGGCAGGCAGATTCTCAACCACTGCGCCACCAGGGAAGCCCATGACTTGGTTTTATATCATTCTCTAATTTTGTTTTTTTGCCCTGCACCTAATATATACCATAAGCTTTAACTCAGTACTTCTCAAGTGATGTTTGAAGACCATTTGCATAACTATTAAAAATAATGCAGATCCTTGGGTCACATTCAGACTTATGAAACCAGAATCTTTGGGGGCAGAGCCCAGGAATCTACATTTTTAACCAGTACCCCAGAGATTCTTTTTTGTTTTTAATTTTTACTGGAGTATAGTTGCTTTACAATGTTGTGTTAGTTTCTGTTGTACAGCAAAGTGAATCCGTTATACATATACATATATCACATCATTTTTTAGATTTCCTTCCCATTTAGGTCACCACAGAGCATTGAGTAGAGTTCCCTGTGTTATACAGTAGGTTCTCATTAGTTATTTATTTTATACATAGTAGTGTATATATATCAATCCCAATCTCCCAATTCATCCCCCCTTCCCCCCTTGGTATTCATAAGTTTGTTCTCTACATCTATGTCTCTATTTCTGCTTTGCAAGTAAGTTCGTCTGTACCATTTTTCTAGATTCCACATATAAGCAATATTATATGATATTTGTTTTCTTTCTGACTTACTTCACTCTGTATGACAGTCTCTAGGTCTATCCATGTCTCTGCAAATTGCACTGTTTTGTTCCTTTTAATGGCTGAGTAATATTCCACTGTGTATATGTACCACATCTTCTTTATCCATTCCTCTGTTGATGGACATTTGGGTTGCTTCCATGTCCTGGCTATCCAGAGATTCTCATGAACACTAAAGTTTGAGAGTAACTCCTAACAGCCTTGATATTCTCAACACCTTGATATACCTTCGTAAGACTTTTCAAATAATTTAACATATCAGAGCATATGCTAGGAACTTTCACTGCCATTTATCGAGAGTACAGAAGGAAGAGTTCCTCTCAAAGAGGAAGGGTCTGTTCTTCCTCTTGAAGAAACTGCAAAGGTGTGAGATGAAGGAAGACTAGAATTCCACTGGCTTTGGGTGGAAGGTGAGTGAAGCCTCAAAAATGCTCAGGTGCATGGAAGAACCCCAGTCCTTCCATGTCTATTTCCAATTGTTCTTTCCTCCTTTCTAACTAAATATTTTTACCCCACCATGAACTCAGGTAGCCTGAAATGCCATCTGCCTCCTACGTCTGGACTATTGCATATGCTCTTCCCTCCCTGGACTGCAGGGCCCCATTCTTCCCAGTTAAGACCCAATGCAAATGTTACCTACTGCCCAAATTCTAGGTCACAGTGAATCACTTTACCCCTTGGACTCCCACACGATTTCACTCATCATTTTCTCGTGTATTTTGGATGTAACTCAAATGTCCCTAAGTCTCACTGCCTGTGAATACAAACGCAGTCATGTTAGTGATAATACCTGACTTCATTAATGTGGCAGTCTTTTTTTGCCCTGAGAGGTCCAGGGTTGTCTTCCTATGTGCAAGAATGAGCCCACACATCTTGGTGCTGATGCTGTCCAGCCATCGACTTCTTTCTGTCTTTCGACCTGAACTCGAAAGCAAACGGCAGGGCTTCCCTGGTGGCGCAGTGGTTGGGAGTCCGCCTGCCGATGCAGGGGACACGGGTTCGGGCCCCGGTCTGGGAAGATCCCACATGCCGCGGAGCGGCTGGGCCCGTGAGCCATGGCCGCTGAGCCTGCGC
>NW_006786452.1:420066-421216 GCF_000442215.2 Lipotes vexillifer
GGCAAAATCCAAGATCCCAACTCCAATCAGGTCGGCTGGCACAGTGCCAGAGCACTCGGGTCTCCCTTTAGATTGATAAGTGTAGGCTTTGCCAGGTGCACATCTTTTCGCACAGTCAGTGCTTTGAACTCCAGAGATGCTAAATGGCTTGGGAACTTAATTTTAACACCAACAATTGGATGAACACCGGAATAAGCAGCAGAAGATGAAAGCCTGACCTGGGCTTGAGATGAGCCGGCTGACACCACTGGGCGCTCAACCTGGTTCCAAGTTTCCTGGCGGCCACTACGTAAAGGGAACACCTGTTAGCTGACGCCACTGTTTTCACTGTCAGACAAAAGTAGGGCTGCCAGATGCTTTCTACAAAATCCTGGATGCACTTGATGCATCCCTATCAAGAAGCTCAAAAACGTTGCGAACCTGGGCGCCCCGCCACCCCCAGGAGAAGGCAGAGGAGAAGCTCTGCTGCGGGGGCTGCCAGAAGCTACCCCTGAGGGGGTCTGGTCTGGGGAGGGACGTGGTCGGCTCTCGTCCTCCCTGCTGGTGTCTGCTGGCACTCGATTCCGGGTACCCCGGCAACACTTAGAGCGAGCAGGCCGTCAGGTTTTTCCTTTCTGCTTTCAGCAGGAAAGGAGCAGGTGGTCCTCGGGTGGCTTCTTCGTTCAGGCTGCGGGATGTGCTCGCAAAGGGGCGCTGCCCACCGAGGTTGCGGGACCCCGCCGCCGCCTCCTCGAGGCCTGCCCTGCCCAGGGCTCGCGCGATGCCTCCCTGCATCCCCACGTGTGGGCTTCTGGCTACGCACAGGAAGCCGCAGGGTTCCGCGTACCGAGGCTTCCTGGCTAGCGGGGCGGGGCCTTTAGTGAGGGCGGGGTTTAGGCGCTACAGCGCGGGAAGGGCGGGGTCTCGCGAGGCAGGCCTATGGGGCGGGACCTCGCGAGGCGGGCGGGGCTTGGGCGCCAGGAGGGGGCGGAGGCCGCGGCTGCGGAGGGAAGGGGAGGGAACGAGAAGGGAAGGGAGGGGAGGAGAGGGAGGAAAGGGAAAGGAAGGAGAGGGGAGGGGCGGGGCGCCGGGGGGGGGGGGGGTGGGCCCCCCCCCCCCTGCCGATGCAGGGGACACGGGTTCGTGCCCCGGTCCGGGAAGATCCCACATG
>NW_006786452.1:422778-488096 GCF_000442215.2 Lipotes vexillifer
GCGCGCGGCCCGCCGGGGCTGTGACACATCAGCACTGCCCGCGCGGCCGGCCCGGCTCAGTATCGTCCCTCCGCCCCCTCCCACCACCCTCGGCAGCCGCCGCGTCCGGCGAGCTGTTTGCCTCCCGTCTGCCCAGCCTGGGTGTAGGTCGCGCGTGTAATCACGTAAGAAAGGCCGAGTTCGTGGCTGGAGCAAAAAATACCACCTTGCGGGGCTGGGTTTAGCGAAGATTGGTTTGGGGGCCCAGAGATCCCCGGGCTCCCTTTGTTGGAGTTTTGCCCGCGCGTTGTAATTAAAGACTCCCACAGTCGGGTGAGAGTGGGTGTTGATCGTAGAGACACCAGCTTTGTGCTCGTCTAATGAAACGCGAGTGCCATGGCTTTCTCTTTCTTGCACGGCAGTTTAATGTCACTGAGTAGAATTGTACAGAAGGTTTTTGTGCAGTGAGCCTTCTGCGTTGAATTTGGGCTGATTCAAGGTATAGCGTAGTAGTGATTGTGAAAGAACGTGTGTGGGAAAAAAAGGCTCCAATGTCACGCTTGAAGAAACAAAGGCTGTTTTGTAGGGATGCCTATCTTTCGGGAGAATTCTATCAGTATTGGGTCTGGAGGGTGCCGCGACTAGGTCTTTGTTCATGTAGCTTAGCACTGCTTATATCCAGGAGGGTTTGCATTTCAAGCAGTTCCGAAAGATAAAGGGTGGAAACACCGGAGGTGTTAGTGTCAGAGTGCTTGAGCGCTTCACATGGTCAAGCATTGGAATGGGAAGAGGCCGGCTTCTTCCTGGTCTTAGGTAGTGGTGCAAGGGCTGGGCTGGGCTTGAAGGCGCTTGCCACTTCAGCCTTCGGATTAAAGAAGCCTGGGGAAAAAGAACACTTGGTGAGTCAGCTGGGAGTAGGATGGCCTTGGTTTAAGTGATGGCGTGGCATCGTGCATTATTGTTTAACCTGTGGCTCTGTCAAGTGGTTTACCATTGTTCAATATGTTGGTTGGCTAACAAGGTAGATGACTCCTTAAAAAAAGTTGGGTTGCTGAGTCATTCGCCCCAGCCTGAGAGGTAATTAGGAACAGCTGGTGCAGATACTCTCATCACATGCCTCCACTGTAAAAGGCCAAGGAGCACTCAAGAGGGGTTGCTTCAGAGGCCTGAAGCTGGGGCTGTCTGTGTTGTTACAGGTAATCAGTGGGTGAGGTGCCAGCGCTCTTAGGAAGTGGCCAGGGAGCGCTGAGGTGGTAGGTAAACACAGAGCAGCCTCGTGACCTACTGCCTGAGAAGTTTGTGCTGGAGAGAGCTAAAACTGAGGAAGAAATTTGCAGCTAGGAGTCACCTCTTAATAGTATTGTAATAAAAATATTTACTCTTATTATTGTACTTAGTTTTTTGTTTCCCTTTTGTGGTTTTGTTGTTTTGTGGTTTATACATTTCAGAAAGTGAACTTAATTTGTTCTTCATAAAGATTTCTTTAGGAGAACACAGAAGGAGCCTTCCTCGTGGTTTTCATGGCCTCTGGCTTTTCATACATAAACTAGTAGTTTCTGGTGGCAGGGGAGGGAGAATGTGGGTGGAATTAACAGGTCTCTTTGGGTCGAGTCTTGAAAGCACTGTCTGAAAGCACTGTCGGGTGAAAGGCAAACCATATGGATCATTGTCTTAGTGATGGCGCTGGTGTCTTTCCATCTCGGATCATTACTTCTTGCTTTAAAAATGAGCACGGGACCCAAGCATACAGTCCCTATTGCTAACAGTTTAGGGAAGGGAAATGTGGAGTGGGGGGGATCTGACCCTTATCTGTGGTCAGAAGAATGACTGATTCTTATTGACGGTAGCTCATTAAAACATTCTGTAGTAGAAAAAGATGCTTTACGTTTGGGACTAGAAGCGATGAAAAATCATGAATTTTTTAGGGATTAGGGTTTCTAAGGTGAGTGCAAGATGATTCATTTGGAAGAAAATAATAAACCCTTGATTGTTTGAAAATTCACTTTTATATAAAATAAGAAAGACATTCATCTCCAAGATATAGGGTAACAGTAGTACCTACATGTTATATAACTTGGGTTTATGCCACCCCTTTTCTGTTGGGGAACATAAAGCGTTTGTTAACCACTGCCAGTAACACTTTCAACAACTGGGGTACTTTTTTTAAAACTTGTGATTTCCTCTTGAAAGCTGTCATTCTTTCAGATGTTCTTAATTCATTTTAATTTTTATTTCACATGTAGTTCTATTCTTTTTATGCTGTATTTTAAAGATTAGAAGCTTAAGTGTAAATTTCTTATTGCATTGTTGATGTGGAGAATGGAAATAACAAAAAATACATTGTTCAAAATACCATGTATTTTGAATTTGGAGACAAGCCAGACGGTTGGTTTGTTTCATGGGTATGATTTGAAGTGTAGTAGTAGGTAAAAAGGGTGTAATGGGACCACCGGAAGATAATCTGCACATTGGAGTATAATTTGTATATAACAAATTCTTTGAAAGATCACTGTTACTCCTTGAAATCTGCATTTTTGGGGGCCAAGTTTACAAGGGGCCCCTTTCACAAGGATTAATAAGACTTCACATCCAGCAAATCATTTGGGAAGTGGCATTCCCCCGGCTACTTCTCTTCACAGTGCTGATCCTCTCCCAGACTTACGTTTTAAGAATCATCTCGTCCTCCCAGTTTTCTGACTAATGTTCTGTTAATGGGAGAATTGCTTTAACCCTAAACTCACATTTTCTGAGGGTTCTACTAAATGGAGGGTGTATTTTGTGTGGCTGAATGGGTGACTTAGGAAACTATTACGATTTTAAAAAATATGCCAAGCAAGGTAATATGCCGAAGCTCAAGGTATGGGTAATTTGAGCACTATTTGCCAGAATCCAGGCCCCTTGGAGAGAGTAAACATTTCAAGACTGCAGATAAAATATAGACTTATACCACCATGAAACCTGGGCTTCTGGCTTAATGCATAGCATTAAGAAAACTGAAGTTGTAGATTTGATCACTGTACAGTTGACAAAGAAGCAGTAAGTAAAGTCGTTAAAAGTGGGCCATCTGGAGCCAGACTGCCAAAGGTCAAGTTCTTGCTTTGTTACTTACCTGCTGTGAAGCCTTAGACAAGTTACTTCACTTAGTTGTGCCTCTTTTTCTCATCTGTAAAATGGGATGGTGATAATAGAATCTATATCATAGAGGTTGTTGTAAAGTGCATTAATATGGGTTAAGCAGTTAGAACAGTGCTGGCTCCATATTAAACATCAGTATGCATTAGTTGTTATTGTCTGTTCTTCAGAATCAGGGAAGTGCTTGGTTACACAGCCACATTTTGCAGCCTCCCTGAGCCGCATTTCACGGACTGATCAGAGGAGAGAGTGAGGAGAAGCGTGGGTGTACAGCACGTGGCTGCTACAGGGAAAACAACTCAAGTGAACATTCTGACAAATCAGTAGCAGCATCTCAAACACCCAACTTCTGAGGGCAAGTAACGTAGGACCTGGCTTTTTAGTAAAGGAATCTAACAGTCCCAGCAAAATGCTCTAGAGGCAGTTTTCACCAGTTATTTGGAATTGGCTTTTGAAGAAATAACATCTGCCATCCTGCATCTAATCTGTTCTTCATGTTATGATTGAGGACACTGTGGTCCAGCAGGGTTAGTAACCTGTCTGCCCCCTTCCTGCTTATTAACATCAGGACAGAACTCATTTTTTGATTCTCATAACTGACTTGCAGTGAACATTTAGAATGTAAATTTACCTGCCAGTTACTTCTAAGTATTGTATTTTCTTTAAATGACATGTTTGTGCTAATATAGAAAAATTATCCATGATAAACAGTAAATATGTTTATCATGTGGCTTCTTGCACCCGTTAGTAATTCAGGAAGGTTGTGTCAAACATTTTGACCATCCTTTTGACTAGAGTGTAAGTTTCTTAATGAAGACACATGTCTTCTGTTTATCTCCATAGAACAGTGAACGTGCTTTGGCTGTGTTTGTTCAGTAAACTGTCAGTTGCTGCACTAGTAGTGTAATATGGATTCATTTTAGTTCTGTGGTTTTGAAACTTGGGGATTTTTAAAAGAGTGAAAGAGAAAATGGTATATGTTGTACCTCTTAAGTTATTTTAAATATGTACCGAATTGAAACCCTTGATCATTTAGAATTCTACTTTCTGTTTCCATCATTGGTGTGAGGATTGAGGAAGCACCTGGATTTAAATCATTTAGTTCATCTCCTGAGATAGAAAGAAAATTTGTCTTCTGACTTCTTTTTCCTTGTAATTGACTTAGAATTGGATTGAGCAAAATATAATTTGGGTTGTCTAGATGCTAAACCTCTTATACATCTAATACTTTTCTTTAATATGATCACTCCTCTGGAACAGATCCTTTGTTTTATTTAGGATCAGGGACAGTTTAGAGAATATTAGTAGGATCATAAAAATTGTCCCCAAGCAAATATAAGGAACAAAGAAATAGTGGTTGCCAGGATCTTGGTTGTTAATGACTGTCCTAGGAGCACTGTGGGCATGCAGTGGAGTTGGCGGGCTGCTGGCTCCTTTCTCAGTACTGGCACTGTTTAGAAAATGTTACATCAGTGCAGGTGAAGCTGTGTGCAAATCATATTCTTTTAAAAATAAATTTAAGTCATTTTCTTAATGCCTTAGGAAAGTTAGTAATCAAAGGATATATATATTTTTTATAAATTTATGTATTTTATTTATTTACTTTTGGCTGGGTCTTCGCCGCTGCATGCAGGCTCCCTCCAGCTGCTGCAAGCAGGGGCCACTCTTCGCTGCGGTGCGGTCCTCCCACCTCAGAGGCCTCCCTCGTTGCGGAGCACGAGCTCCAGGGGCGCGGGTCCCAGCAGTTGCGGCACATGGGCTCAGCTCGCGGGCCCCAGAGCGCAGGCTCAGCAGCCGTGGCGCACGGGCCCAGCCGCTCCGCAGCATGTGGGATTCCCCCCCAACCAGGGCCCGAACCCACGTCCCCCGCATTGGCAAGCAGACTCTCAACCACTGCGCCACCAGGGAAGTCCCCAAAGGATATTTTTGTAAGAAAATAACTGTTCCTAGCTTCTATCTGGTAAAGTCATTTTCACTTTTTTAATTTGTCATTTCTTAGAATGAATCAGAGTCATAGTGGTTAGCTGCACTCCACTTCCCCATCCCCCATTAAAGTGGAATTACATTAAAAAGTGTTTTATATAGTGGGGTCATTTTTTCAGTTCCTTTGTGCCTGGACCTTGTCAATATCCCACCTCTAAGGTTATAGGCTAAACCTGGTATGGGGAATGTCTTACCTCCCTCTTCTGCCTTTTTTTTTCCCCTGTCATTAATCTCTTCTTTTTACTGACTGGTCAGCCTCTAGGATTCCCAGGGGAGATGTTTTTGGCCTAAGGAGATGAGCTCTTAGGGTCTTATTGAAAAACTCGGAAGACCCTACTTGCTGGTTTCTTCATATCCTTAATGCATTATTCCTTCTGTAAAATGTGCCAACGTCTTTTGGAAGTCAGTTAAATCAGTGAGGAGATGTACTTATCCATCAGAGAGTTTGCTATAAAATAGGTGGCTATAAAAGATTTATTAGTCTTTCAATGAACTTATTAGGTTGTAATTATTAGTTTGTCAATTTGGAATAAGTGCGTTTTGGTAAGATCTGTAATTTCATTACTGAGTATTTTGCACTGAACTGTTATTTTATAAAATGTAAAGTGGTTGTCAAATCTTGGCCCAAGACACTTTACATTTTCAGAGTACCTAATATCTCTTTATTTACTCTGTTTTTCTGAGGAGTGTTCCCAGCAGGGCTCCTCTAGGTAGGATTTACAACTAAAATTAGAAGGGGAAGTAAAGAAAAAAGACATTGCCCTTTTAATCAGTTTTCCTACATTAGTAAGAGACTTTTGAAGTAGAAAAGAATTTTGCCCAGCTGAATAGGGATCTTTGCTTCATTCCTTCATTCCCAGTTGTCATCCAGAGATATCAAAGGAAATGCTGCTTAGGGATGAGTCTTAGCTATGACCAACTTTGCCTGCTTCATTGTCTCTTGGACTGTTGCAAGTACTGTTCAAGCTCTAGATATATTTCTCTGGGTTTTTAAAAAAACGTGTTTTGCCTTTGAGCGCATGTCTGTTGTCACTGGCCTAGTTTGTTGCCTGTTCCAGACCCCAGGAGGTCTGGGACACCTTTTCCTCTCTGGAGCAGGTTGGCAACAGTGCTCACCAGTGGCAGAGCTGCTCAGATACTACCATGCCTCCCTGCCATTGCCTCTCATGCACCAGTGTGGAAACATCCTCTTCTCTCCTACTGAGTTAACTTTGACCAGCTCTCTGATCCCTGGGGAGTAAAGAATAATTGTGTTTTTAAGTTTCAGGGCACTTTGGTCTCTTATCTTCCTGTGCATGCTGTTCTTCTCCCCAGTTTACACTCAAACACATATTCTGGTGTGAGTAGATAGTAGGGTCGCTAAACTCATTTCAACATTCATGGTATGCCTACGTGTTAGGTATTCGGTTTACGTTTGGTTTATGAAACAAATATTTGTGCCTTGATATGCCAGGAACTTTTCTAGATGTTGGCAATACAGAATTATTCAGAGGTTACAGTCTGACAGGCAGACCATTACTATAGCATGTGTTAATTGCTAAAATAGCAACATGTAAGATGTGGCTTGAAACCATAGGATACGAGAAGCCTAGGTTTTGGGAAATTAAGAAAGCCTTAGGAATGTCAGTGATGAATGCATAATTTAGTGGAGGAGGCAGCTTGTTTTGACCACTCTTTCAAGAAGCATAGCAATGAAGAGTAGGGAAGAGAGAGATTTTAGTTAGGGGAGGTTGGGTCAAGAAGGTTGTGTGTCGCATCTGTATGTATTTAAAAATAAGGTCAGTGGGAAAAGGTTGAAAATGCAGGATATGTCTTTCTTTTGTCTGTGGCTAGTTCCTCCTATGGTTGCAAGATGACTGGCACAAGTTCAAGTGTACCAGTAAATATAACTGAGTTTCTTGGAATAAGACTTTTTTTTTTTCTGTGATGTCTCTTTATTAGTGATAAAAGCCTTTCCCAAAGACCTCATAGTGAATACCACCCCAGCCTCTCCTTTGTGGGGCCAGCATTGCATAAGTTTACGCCTAAATCAGTCAACGTGAAGAGAAGTGGGACCACTGTGATTGGCTTAAATGGATTGCGATTCATCTTGGGCTGGGACTAGGGCCAGCATTGCATAAGTTTACGCCTAAATCAGTCAACGTCAAGAGAAGTGGGACCACTGTGATTGGCTTAAATAGATTGCGATTCATCTTGGGTTGGGACTAGGGTTTGCTACCCCAGAAACTCATGGCCTCAGGTAGAGAGTAGATTTGTGGGCACAATCAGGATGTGGTTAGAAAATGAGGGGGCGAATGGAACTGGATGGCCAACAGGGTCATCCTTGCCTGCTACTTATATCAGCACTACACACAGACACATACTTCTGAGTAGAAAAAGAAAATGTGATTGTCTTTGGATTTGGAGTTTTTGGTGATTTTTTTCCTCTTATATATCCTACTATGATCAAGTATTATTTTTACAGTCAGATCAAATAAATGTTTTATTTTAAAATGATTTTAAAATTGAAAATTTGCCCGTTCTATCAAAAAAATTACATGTAGTAGGAATACATTTCTTTCAGTACTGTAAACCAGGGGTCCCCAACCCCCAGGCCACAGACTGGTACTGGGCCCTGTTAGGAGCTGGGCTGCACAGTAAGAGGTGAGCAGTGGGCAAGTGAGCAAAGCTTCATCTGCTGCGCCCCGTCGCGCACATTACCGCCTGAACCATCCTCCCTGACATCCGTGGAAAAATTGTCTTCCATGAGACCAGTCCCTGGTGCCAAAAAGGTTGGGGACTGCTGCTCTAAGTAGTTCTAAGGTTCTCTGCTATTCTCCTAATACTTTCAGGAAAAGAAGAATATATAATAATATCTTGTAGCTTCTGATTGTGTCTATACCAAGAGGGCCACTCTCTCTCTTACTCTGTAGGGCATACCCATCTGTGATGTCTGTGGCTCTCAGTGAGTGGTGAGGCTAGTCTGGTTTGAATGGAATGGTTGATTCATTGCCTGGATAGGCCAGCATTCTTTGGAACCCACATTCTTGAATATGGGATACAAACAGGAACATCACTCCCTCTTTACACACTCATTCTTCTTCTAGGAGGGAAAGCTGTCCTGTGGTTAGTTTATTTGCCATTCCTTTCAGACTTCAAGAATAATTCCACTTTAATTTTATACAGTGTTCCTGTAGCACTCCTAAACTGTTAACTGCACTTTGATATGTTCAAAGGACTTGTGTTTCATTCTTGTTCCTTCTTCTCAATCCTAAATTTTGGTGCTTTGTATGGATGAGAAAGGCAAACAAATAATGTAAATACATAAATACTTAGTGTTGTAAATTCATAAAATAGAAAATAATTACTAATAGTTTTTTTTCTATTTGAGAATAATGAATAGCTGTGATAGATGGTTAGGGTAGGCTTCTGAAATGGTGTTACTTTTTTGGATAGAATTTAGAAAGACAATACTGCCAAAATAATTTTCATCTCAGGTAAAAAATCAATAGTATTTACCTACTCAGTTGTTCCTCAAATAATATTTGAACTGAGAAATATTTCAGCTTTTTTTTTTACAGGCCTCAAATTATTACTTATTTGACTAAATCTTGTGACTGTATATTGGAAAGTAGCTATCTGAGGGCTCAGGTGGAAAGTCTACAGCTCGTTAATCTCCATTTTAGAGATGGTAATTTTGATTTCCGTAATTTTGACTTCCAAGTTAACATCAATAACAAGAAATAGATTTAAAAATTTTAGTTTTAGCTATGTACATTGAGATACCTAATACTATAGTGCCTACCAGGGATTAGTGGATTAGGTTATCTTTAAATAAAGCATTTCAATTTAGGACTTCTACTAAAATTAAAAAGTTTCATATCTGTGATTCATATTCTAATTGCTCTACTGTAACTGCGGCCTTATTTAATTAACATTGTTACTTAACATTTTTTCCTCTTAATCCTTTTTTTTTGACTCAAATTTATTATGAGTTGGGGTGAGAAGGTGTTTAAGGAATGGTTGGGAATTTGAAGGGCACCTTTTTGGTGGTTTGCTTGTTTTTTCAGTTACTTTGCATGCTATATTTGTCAAGTCTTAGACCTACAGAGGGTCATTCTGACCTAGATCTAGTTTTAGGGCTTTCACTTCCTCTAGGCAATCAGAAGTAAATAATGTGAATCACGCTTATAATTTTTACAGTTTGAAAACAAAATAACATATGAATATTTCATTATGAATGTGGGACATGAACACTTATTATTCTATATGGAAAGTGACTTTTGGTGAAATATCTCCAGCTCTGTGTCCTTCGTTTAATTTTCCATATGTAGTTGGGTGTAGCTACAAACTTTGATTTAAGTTCAGTCTAATTTGGTGTCAGATTCTTTTTAACGATATATGAGATTATGTAATCCAAGAAGTGTTAATCAGAAATTAATAAACTAAATATTGAGTAATAAGGAAAAATTTCTATTCCATAAATCCCCTTTTAATTTGTCTAACGTTCTCATCACACACACAGGATACTTGAGACATTTCCCTCTAGTCTTGTTTTTTTTATCCTCCTCACTTTTACCCCCACCCTCAAAACAACCTTGCTATTCAGGCCATGTCATATGAATTGAAATGTAATATTTGGACCTGGGGCAGAAGAACTTTTTTTTTTTTTTTGTGGTACACGGCCTCTCACTGTTGTGGCCTCTCCCGTTGCGGAGCACAGGCTCCGGACGCGCAGGCTCAGCGGCCATGGCTCACGGGCCTAGCCACTCCGCGGCATGTGGGATCTTCCCGGACTGGGGCACGAACCTGTGTCCCCTGCATCGGCAGGCGGACTCTCAGCCACTGCGCCACCAGGGAAGCCCCAGAAGAACTTTTTAACCTCTAAGTGACTGACCCTCTAAGGGCTTCAGTTTCCTCATCTGTAACCAAAGTGTGGAAGTGGGTTGTATTGGGTGAATGTGCTCTTTCAGTTGGTAATTCTTTGGGTCTGTGAAATTATCAATTTTCTTGAGCAGACTTGTATAATTTAAATATTTTCTTTTTATCTTGTTGAGATCTTTATTAGGCTTACTGACATTTCATTCTTAAAGGTTCAGGAATCTCTGTATTTTCTAGTTTAACTCTTGGGTTTGTAGAACCTTTGAAAATGCAGTGTTCTTTTCGTCATCTTTTGGATAAAGATGGCAATAATAATAATAAAATGTTAATCTCATGCCAGGCACTGTGCTATTAAATGCGCCCAGCCATTCAATCCTTAGAGTAAGTGTTGATGTTCTTTTTCCTTATGGGGAACCTAAAGGGTGAGGTCAGGTATTAACTGTTGGTAATGTCTGTAGAACCTTAACTATATCCCAGTACTTCCCATTCTTTCGGATATCATGCTGCTGGTTGTTTTAAAACACCTAAAATTGATTTTCTTCTGCATTTCATAATTCTGTATATTTGGTGTTTAGCACTTTATCCTTTTCGAAGGGCTTTGTGACATAAGTAGGGCAGGGGCTCCCTTCTTAAGTCTCAAGGGTACACATTTGCCCATGTTCACGGAGCTAGACCTCACTTGATGGGTTTTTTCTCCTTATTTTCCTGTAACAGGGTTCTCTTTTTCCACATCACAGCATCTTTTTATTTTAAATTTCTATAAAATTTAATTTATTCTTTTGTGTTTACTTTGAAGATATCAGTGGAGGCTGCTGTGTTTTAGAGTTGCCCATGAATTTTCTAGATAGTGACAAACCAATATCCTGATGAGTGGAGGAAGTATCCATGATCAAGGGGGAAAAAAGTAATTGACATCCTTTGGGAGCCTTCAAGACAGCCAAAAGAAATGTGAATTGCATTTTTTCCAAAGGCATATTTTTTTGTTTATGGTTTGTCGTCTCTTTGAACATTTTTCTGATTATAAAGTAATATGTGTTTATGGTTAAGAATTTGAATGCAGAAACAGGCAAACAAAAATTACCTAGATGTAACCATTGTTAATATTTTGATACATATCCTAACTAGAGGTGGAGGAACCAAGGTTTCTGGGCATGTTAAATGTGAAATGCCTGTTAGACAAACAAGTAGTAATTTGAGTATGCAGTTGGATACATGAGTACGAAGTTCAAGAGAATAGTCGAGATTAGACCAAATATAAATATGAGAGTGTACAGTAAGCCCATGAGTGATCGTGTCCACGCTGTGAGTCTGGATGAGTTCTCGGAGGGAGTGTTACAAAGAGGAGGTGAGATCTGAGGACCAAGCCCTGGCTCTCCAGCATTTAGAGGTTTGGAGGAGAAGGAGGACCCACTGAATTGACAGGGGGCTGCTGGTGAGGTGGTAAATCGGAGGCCAAGTGAAAAAAGGATTTCAGGGAGGGAATGATCACCCTGTTGAATGTTGCTGAGATGCTGTCTAAGAAGACCCAAAATTTGCCATTTGGCAGTGTGAAGGCCGCAGATCCTCACAAAGTAATTCCCATGGAGTTGAGGGGAAAAGGTCTGATTTCAGTGGGCTCAAATGAAATTGGGTGAGAGGGAAGTGGAGATGGTGTGAATATAAATGGCTTTTTTGGGGAGTTCTACTATAAAGAAGAGCAGTGAATTTTACTGTAGTTAGAAGGATGTGGGGAGGGTCAAGAAATTTTATTTCAAGAGAAGAGCCATTACAGTATTTTTGTATGCCAATGGGAATGTATGTATTCATTTTTTTCTCATATTTTGCTTGGTGAGACTTTGCAGAAGTTTGTCAATTTTATTGGTTTCCTTAAAGAATCAGCTCCAGGCGGGAAAAGGGGATTGGAAGGGATTGAGATTGACATATATACACTATAGAAACTATGTATAAAATAACTAACTAATGAGAACCTACTGTATAGCACAGGGAACTCTACTCAGTGCTCTGCGGTGACCTAAATGGGAAGGAAATCCAAGAAAGAGGGGATATATGTATATATATAGCTGATTCACTTTGCTGTCAGCAGAAAGTAACACAACATTGTAAAGCAGCTATACTCCAATAAAAATTAATTAAAAAAAATCAGCTCATGGTTTAAGTCATCAGTTCTATCGAAAATAGCTGCAAAATTTTATTATGTGAGTGGTTTTCTTGGTGGAAAATCATTAGATTCTGTAAGTCGGAGAACCAGTGCTCCAGTTTGGAAGTTTTAACAGCTTGTTTCCCTAAAACATACCCTTACATTTTTAAAGATTCTATCTGAATTGATATCTTTGTCAATATGATATGTTAAACAGTATGTATAATATTGTTCCCAAACAAGAAGAAATCTTACTATATTTTTCTACCCTTCCTATTGCCTAGTTTTGTTAAAATAATCTAAGATTTTGGTTAAAGATTGATTTTTCTCTTTATCAAATTCCTTTTCTATTTGAAGAATCTTTGAAAAGTTGCATTAAGACTTACAGCCAAGTTATCAACAGTTTAGACTTACAGCCAAGTTATCAACTCAGTTTAACTGAGTTTCACTATTTTTTGTTTGCTATTTAAACATCTTTTAAGTTTATGTTTTTACAAAGTATTACCTATTTTTTATTTAAAAACAATAAATTTATCATAAAGCACCTTCATCTGTTGCACACCTAATTCTGCTTCAAAGATAATATTCATCTTTACCCATTTCTGCTATTTAATTTTTTAGAGACACAGACCTCTGTGTCTCTAAGATGTTTTATACCTCATTTTATTTATGAACCTAAGATGTTATCTGTTTACTTTCTGTTACCATAGATGTTGATTTTGTTTGCTTCTGCCATCCCATCAGCTGTATTTATAATCATTCCATTTCTGTTCTTGGTCACCTCTACAATCCCCCCTCCACCTTTTTTAAAATTTGGTCTCGTTAATCTAAGGCAGTATCGTTTGACTCTGTACATTATAAGTTATATAGAAATACTACCTTTCCTTTCAGTTCTGTCTGATTCCATCTCTCAGCTGGCCACTTTTATTTTACTAAGGTTAATAATTACATTTCATTTAATAACCATAATTAAGTCTTCCATTATTTGTTCTGAAAGTTGAAAACCAGTTAACAGTATTAATATTATTATATCTATTTCCATATTGGGCACTGGAAAGCTAAGTAACATGCTATTACACTTTTTTCTTTATGGTTTCACCGTCACCCTGTGCCACTCAAAAACATTTTTTTTTTTTTTTTGTTTAAATTGAGGTATAGTTGATTTACAGTGTTGTGTTAGTTTTAGGTGTACAGCACAGTGATTCAGTTATACATCTATATCTATGTATCTATTCTTTTTCAGATTCTTTTTCCGTATAGGTTATTAGAGAATATTGAGTATAGTTCCCTGTGCTGTACAGTAGGTCCTTGCTGTTATCTGTTTTATATGTAATAGTGTGTAGATAGATACACACTATTTTATTAATCCCAAACTCCTAATTTATCCCTGCCCCCCAACTTTCCCCTTTGGTAACCATAAGTTTTCTATGTCTGTGGGTCTATTTCTGTTTTGTATATAAATTCATTTGTATCTTTTCTTTTTTTTAGATTCCACATATAAGTAATATAATGTTTGTCTTTCTCTCTCTGGCTTACTTCACTTAGTATGATAATCTCTAGGTTCATCCTTGTTGCTGCAAATGGCATTATTTCCTTCTTTTTCTATGACTGAATAATACTCCATGGTGTGTTTGTGTGTGTGTGTGTGTGTGTGTGTATGTGTGTGTGTGTCACATCTTCTTTATCCATTCCTCTGTCGATGGACATTTAGGTTGCTTCCATGTCTTGGCTATTGTAAATAGTGCTGCCATGAGCATTGGGGTGTATTTATCTTTTCAAATTGTGGTTTTCTCTGGATATATGCCCAGGAGTGGGATTGCAGGATCATATGGTAGCTCTATTTTTAGTTTTTTAAGGAACCTCCATACTGTTCTCCATAGTGGCTGTACCAATTTACATTCCCACCAACAGTGAAGGAGGGTTCCTTTTTCTCTACACTCTCTCCAGCATTTATTATTTCTAGAGTTTTTGATGATGGCCATTCTGACTGGTGTGAGGTGATACCTCATTATAATTCTGATTTGCATTTCCCTAATTATAAGCTATGTTGAGCATCTTTTCATGTGCCTTTTGGCCATCTGTATTTCTTTGGAGAAATGTCTGTTTAGATCTTCTGCCCATTTTTTGATTGGGTTAATTTTTTTTTTTTTGATATTGAGCTGTATGAACTTTTTTTTTTTTTTTTGCACGGTACACGGGCCTCTCACTGTTATGGTCTCTCCTGTTGCGGAGCCCAGGCTCTGGACGCGCAGTTTCAGTGGCCATGGCTCATGGGTCCAGCCACTCCGCGGCATGTGGGATCTTCCCGGACCGGGGCGCGAACCTGTGTTCCCTGCATTGGCAGGTGGACTGTCAACCACTGCGCCACCAGGGAAGCCCTGTATGAACTATTTGTATGTTTTGGAGATTAATCCCTTGTTGGTTGCATCATTTGCAAATATTTTCTCCCATTCTGTAGGTTATCATTTTGTTTTGTTTTATTTATAGTTTCCTTTGCTGTGCAAAGGCTTTTAAGTTTCATTAGGTCCTGTTTGTTTGTTTTTGTTTTTATTTCCATTACTGTAGGAGATGGATCCAAAAAGATATTGCTGCAATTTATATCTAAGAGTGTTCTGCCTGTGTTTTCCTCTAGTTTTATACACTTAGGTCTTTAATCCATTTTGAGTTTATTTTTGTGTGTGGTGTAAGAGAATGTTCTAATTTCATTCTTTTACATATAGCTGTCCAGTTTTCCCAGCACCACTTATTGAAGAGGCTGTCTTTTCTCCATTGTATATTTTTGTCTCCTTTGTCATAGATTAATTGACCATAGGTGCCTGGGTTTGTTTCTGGGTTTCTATCCTCTTCCATTGATCTATATTTCTATTCTTGTGCCAGTACCATACTGTATTGATTACTGTAGCTTTGTAGTATAGTCTGAAGTCAGGGAGCCTGATTCCTGCACCTCTGTTTTTCTTTCTCAAGATTGCTTTGGCTATTTGGGATCTTTTGTGTTTCCAGAAACATTTCTAACATCAAATTCAAAATAATAGTTAACAGTTACAGAGCACTTGTGTGTGTCAGGCACTCTTAAGGACATTATGTATATTATTTCATTTGATCCTCCCAACAAAAAGTACTATTCTTATCCCTTACTCCCCACCCCCCAAAAAGGAATCGTCAGAGAGATGTAATTTGCCCAACTGGCAGGGTTGCCATCAAGCTGTAAAATACTATTCTGTGCTGTCCACCTCTGGAGCTCTCTAGAGCAGCCAGCTGCCATGTTTGTGAGGTTCTGAGAGAGTCAGTCTTAGGTGTGCTCTCTGATGATTAATCTCTGTCCTTCTTATCTCTAGCCCCTGATTGTGGGATCTTATAGATGTCTGGGGTGAATACTTTGAAAGTGGTGTGGGAATGCGGGTGCTGAGTGAGTTGGGGAATTTTACTCTTCAGGGGAATTGTTGGAAGTTTTCACTCTGCTTTTTTTCCCCCTTTGAGTTTCTTATAGGAGTTCTAAGTTAACTGGGATAGTAACTAGTACACCCCCCTTTCTGCCCATCAGTTGCTCAGCTTAGAAAACCTACAGTTAACATCATATTTCATGGTGAAACATTGAAAAATGTCCTTACAGGAAGGCGAGGATGCCCTTTCTCACCACTCTCACTATTCAGTCGTTGCAATAAGGGGAAAAAGAAGTAAGTGTAAAGATGGGAAAGAAGTAAAACTGTCTCTATTTGCAGATGACATGATTGTGTACATAGAAATCCTAAGGAATCTACAAAGAAACTGTCAGAACTAATAAGAATTAAGTAAGGTTGCAGAGAATCTGAGGTTAATATTAAAAAAACCTATTTTCTGTTTACATAGTAGCAGCAGAAAACCAGAAAATGAAGTTTAACAAACAAATCCGTTTATAGTATCTACAAAATACCATAAAATACTTAGGAATAAATTTAACAAAGATATGCAAGCCCTCTTTACTAAAAAACATCAGAATAATGCTGAGAGAAATTAAAGAAGACCTAAGTAGATGGGGAGATATGCCATGTTCATGCATCAGAAGACTCAGTTTGTTAGATGTTGGTTCTCCTAAAATTGCTGTGTAGATTCATTGCAATTCTAATCAAAATTCTACTGGCTCTTACAACTCAAGAAGTAGACAGCCCAGTTAAAAATGGGCAGAAGAATTGAACAGACATTTCACAAAAGAAGATACACAAATGGCCAATAAGCATGTGTAGGGATGCCGAACATCATTAGCCATCAAGAAATGCAAACTAAAACCACAGCTCTATACCACTGTATATTTATTAGGTTAGTTAAGATTAAAAAGACAGACAATACCAAGGTTGGTGAGAATGTGGAGCAGCTGGAGTTGCCATATACTGCTGGTAGCAATAAAAATGATACAATTACTTTGGAACGTGTTTAGCAGTTTCTCAGAAGTTAAACAGAAACCCACCATATCACTCCGCTTCTCCACTTCTAGGTATTTAGTTACCCAAGAGAAATGAAGTAATGTCCATGCAGATGTTCACTGAAGCTTTATTACAGTAATCCCAAACTGGAAACAATGTAGTTGTCCATCTTTATTACAATAAAAAGTCCATCTACCATTAAATGGATAAACAAATGGTGGTACATACATATAATGGAATAGTATTCAGCAATAAAAAACCCAAACAGCTAATGTCCGCAACCTGGTCGTCATTAAGCCTAGTGAAAGAAACCCGAAGCCAAAGTACATAATGTGTGATTCCATTTATTAAAAATCATAGAAAATGCATGCTGATTGACAGTGACGTAAAGCAAATCATTGGTTACCTGGAGCCAGGGGAACAAGGAGGGAGAGACCTCAAAGAGGCATGTGGAATTTTGAGAAGTGGTGGAAATTTATCTTGATTGTGGTGGTGGTTTTATTCACATATACAAGTGTCAAAATTCATTAAATGCTCTGCTTTAAACAGTGCAGTTCATTCAAGGAAAATCATACCTCTAAGTTGATAAATAAAATAGTGACTGACAAGTGCATGTTAGAAAATATGTAATTCAGTAAATAAGCTGTACCGGTATAAGCCATTTCTAGTTGCTAGTTCATGTTTTCATAACATAGTCATATTCCATTGAGGTGTAACAGTCCTATTAAGAATCACATAGCTGCCAGATCTGTTAAACAAATAAAAGACTTCATTGTTTCTTAAATTTTTTGTAGTAAGAAGGTATAACAGAAGAATCTGTTACTCTTGTTTTAGTTCTGGTACTTGGATTTCCTGTGTTCCTTTTTTCTTCCTTTATTCCCTTCCAAGCTATTTTAAACTTATTACCCAGAAGTTAACAAATTTGAATTTGTTGATTTGGGAAGTAAAAAAAACCTTTTGTTTCTGATCTGTTACCAGATGAGTCCATAAACAACTGTAAACTTCTGTAACCATTCAAACTTCTCCCTTCTAAGTATAATTTTAGCTTCATAATTTCACATATGGAATTAGACCAAGTAAGTATAACAAGATCCATGATTAAATATATAATTTTCAATAATAGGAAAAGTAAATGGAAAAAAATCCACCTTTCTCTCTACGGAACTTCACATTTGTTGTAATAACCATGAGCTGCAAAAATTGTAGTGACTCCCTCACCCCACCACCTCCATTTTTAAAAAGCTATAGGATCTTTTGTTACATAATTTTAACATAGATTGTCAGGTTGTTTTCCCATATGTCACTGTAGAAGTCCTTAAAACACAATGTCATCGTTTTTGGTGCTGCTATAAGCACTTGTGCTACTTACCTTCATTCAAACTTATGTTTTCTGTTTTCCTTTAGCTTTTTTTGGTATATGCATCCATGTACCTTACCCAGTCATATTTAAGATTTTTTTTCATAAGGCTGAGAGAAGTGGATTTAGAAAATGTGATTATCAGATACAGTGTTTAAACAAGTGTGATATTTAGGATCTGCAGATGATTAAAGAAAATAGCAAATCTTGGTTCTGATTTATTTCTACTGGCTCTTTCTGGCTGGTAAGTCAGGTCTTAGAACATTGGAAGAATGCAGATTTAAGTTATTGTCAGTGATTTCAGCTCCCGTAGAATTTTTGATGTTAAGGTTCTTTAAAAATTGGGGATAATAAGAAGAGCCCTTACCTTGTAAGAAGATTCTTTCCTATGAGCATCTCCACCTTAAATTAAAAAAAAAAAAAAAAGGTTTTTAAAGGCCTTTAAAGAAAAGATAAAGGACTGAAGGTGTAAACACACGATACTGTTTGGTCTTTGCCATCCTCTTGAAAAACAGAAGATAAGGCTCACCTAATTTAAGAACACTTTAACTCTTGGTATCTTGGGTATATTGTAACAGGTACTGGCTTAGCAGATTTTGAAGCTAAAGAGGGAGCCAAGAAGGGTGGCGTGGTAGGAAGAATTTGCCTGTTTTCCAAAGACCCTGCCCTGAAATTGAGTGAGGCAAAAGTAATTGACAGGATGATGGGTGGTGGCAGGCAGAAGCAATAAGGAGAAAAAGGCAGAAATTCCAAATGGCCACAAGAAAGAAGGAGAAGGAGAGTTGGGAGGAATTCACCCAGGCTGCAGATGAAGGGCACTGCCTTTATATAAAGGCCAAGACATTGGCCCGTTGTGTCATTTCTGATGTCCAGGGTCACCAGTCTCTCATGCCCAGCCATACACATGCACCCCCTTGGCTAACAACTATTTTGAAAATAGTCGTTCTCATTAATTGAATATTATGGTTAAATGAGAATTGACCAAAAAGTAGTTTTTATTTGAAGTCTTACTGCAAATACCTTTAGGAATGCCCACATTCCTGTGGAAGTTGTTTATAGTGATCATTGTCATCTCTTTCACCCCAAAGTACCATGTTCATTTTGAACATCGTTCTTCTTGAACGTAGGGACTGTCTTTTGTTAGTGTTTTCTCGGCACCTAGTTTGTTATGTGGCACAGGTAGGCACTTGTCAAAAGAACATTCGTCATCGTTTAGTGAAGATGAAGGATGTTCAGGTGATAGTCTTTTTTATATGAATCCTTGGTGTTAGGTTACTCCCTGTGCCCTGCTACATTGAGAATTAAAAAACAGTGAAGTCCTGTGAGACTTGAGATGAATAAACATCCAGCTCTTCTGTATACGTGGAACTTCATCTTTATCCTGAATTTCTGTTATGAAGCATTATAGGTCTGGCTCCATGATCCAATATTCACCTCAGGATTTTAAAAGTTTTTTTTAAGTACATTATCTTTAAAGTTATTGAAATGTGATAAAGCAACATCATCTTGTTTCTTTTAAAAAACGATTTTGAAAGCAAAAACGTTAAGAAGTAACTATTAAAACTTAAATTTATATTGTGTATATTGAGCAGAGAGTAGAAGTTATTTCCAAATTGAGATGCAGGAAGCTTTAAAATGCCTGTTCATCCTTTATCAGCATTACTGAATGAATCAGCAATTTGCTCAGGTCAGTGAACTTTATTTTGAACTGTAACAATAGTTTCTATTTCCAAGAATATAGAAAAATTCATGTGTGACATAGGAATCTGAATTTGGTGTTAAGAAATTAACAGAATTTTAGGTCTGGAAGGCTGTGGGTAGGTCTTATATCTTACTGTTCAGGTTTGAAAAATGATAGAAGGTGACAGATGTTAGAAGGATGTGTGCCATTCTTACCTGGTTTAGTCATTACTTAGTTATTGTTATTTGGTAAAATTGGATTATTGACCACTTAGATGGCTTTCAGAATTAGGAAAATGGAATTTCAGAACAACTTTTTGTAGTGCTCCATGCTAATGAGGCCAAGTTCGGGTAGTTGTGTTGGCTGTGTTTATAGTTGCCAACCTTTGCTCTCCTTTGGCCAGTTGCTCCCAGAGCTGGGCCTCCCTTTTGCTCCTCCTGACTCTGGAAAACCTATCCAAGGAATCTTCTCTGAGTACTTGGCTCAGCGGCATTATTCCCTTATGTATTGGGATAGCTGACTGCGCTGTGTTTGGAAGATACAGGTGATTGGGGTTCTGGGTTTATCCTAAAAATGCCAAGTCATTTGTTCAGAAGCAAGTACCTGCATTGGGCCAGGTACTCTGTTATATGCTTGAGTTATGGCAGAGAACAAGTCAGGCAAGGTTTTTACATTTACTCTGAAATCTAAAGGTGAGGAGTTAGTCAGCTGAAGAGTAGAAGTCCAGGGAGTGGGGAGAGCATGTGCAAAGGTCCTGAGGTCAGAAGGAGCTTGGTGCCTTTGGGCGAGAAGGAAGGAAGGTCAGGCTGGAGAATAGTGAGAGAGGGAGACAAAGGCTTTTGAGGCAAGGCTGGGTTAATAGAAAACCCAACCAGGCAGGTCTGGAGGGCATGCTAAGGATTTAGAATTGATCATAAGAAATTGGAAGACATGGGGTTTTCAGCAAGGGAGACATTGATATTGGGGAATAAATTGGAGAGGATCAAGAGGGGCTTGAGAGGGCTGAGGCTTTTGTTATTTGTATTATTATCATAATTAATAGATAATATTTATAATTTGTTTGCTTTGGGCCACTGTGTTCAACCCTTTACCCTCATTTTCTTCATGTAAACCTCACAACAGCCCAGTGAAGTGTTGCTGTTATCCTTGTTTTACAGGTGAGGAAAACAGGACCCAACCCAGCAAGGGTTAAGCAGGTTGTCCAAGGCTGTATAGTGAGTAAGTGGCAGAGCTGGGATTTGAACCCAGACAGCGTATGATTCTAGACCCTGTTCTGTTAGCCAGTGGGCTTGTGTTCTCAATGTATGAGGTCATGGTCCATTATTGGTTCTTGAAATTTGAGTGGATCACAACTGGAATTATTTTTTTAATAGAACAGAGTAGAAATTAGACTACTTTGCACTAGTAAGGATAAAATATTGATATGTGAAATTTTGTGCCACTTTTCATTTTATATATTTGTACATGTGTGAGCTTGTAAGACATTGCAAGAGGATAAACAGCATTTGTCTAGGCAAGAGCAAGTGTGATGGCTTGGACTGGAGTTGTGGCATGTAGACGGAGACAAATGGGTCTCAGCTGTAAGAGGTCGAGGCACCAGGTCTCAGTAAGAGATTGGACACTGGGGCCGAGTGTGGGAGGTGTCAGCTATGAGTCCCACGTCCCGGGTGGCTGTTAACTGCCCGATTCTCAGCTGCAGCTGATGGGACTTGGTGTTGGCGTATGGCCCAAATCTGCAAGCTGACCAACTTATGAGCGAGCCCGTCACAGAAAACAGCTCAACAGGAGGGTTGAGCCAAGAGTAAATTCTCTCTCTTGAATTTGAGGCGAGTAGTGAGCAAACTGGTGGCAGTGGGCCACACAAACACATGTGGCCTAACAGCAGCTCTAGAGTGAAGGTATAGGAATTGGTCTTTGTTTTATGTGAACATATCTCTCCATTTATTTAGGTGTTCCTCAGTGTCTTTCAATATAGTTTTTTTAAATTGAGGTAAAATTGGTATATAAACATTATATAACCTTCAGGTGTTTACCATTATAATTCCACATCTGTGTACATTACAAAGTACTTACTGCTAAATCTCTAGTTACCATCCATCACCAGCCATACAGCTGACCATTTTCATCTATTTTGCTCACCCCTAACCCTGTTCCCTTCTGGTAACCAGCAGTCTGTTCTCTGTATATACAAATTTTATTTTGTTTTTGTTTGTTTTCTTTTAGACTCCATATATGAGTGGGATCATACAGTATTTATCTTTCTCCATCTGACTATTTACACTTAGCATTATACCCTCAAGGTCCATTTGTATTGTTGCAAATGGCAAGATTTCATTTTTTTATGGCCGAGTAGTATTCCATTGTATATATATACCACATCTTTATCCATTCATCCATTGATGGACATTTATGTTGTTTCCATATGTTGGTTATTGTGAATAATGCTGCATTGAACATGGGGGTGTGTATATGTTTTCCAATTAGTGTTTTCGTATTCTTTGGATAAATACCCAGAAGTGGAATGGTTGGATTATATGGTACTTCTATTCTTAATTTGCTGAAGAATTTCCCCACTGTTTTCCATAGTGGCTTCACCAATTTACATTACCACCAACAGAGTAGGAGGGTAAGATTTGTATAGTTTTAAGGGTTTGCAAGGCAGAGGATAGGAAAGAATAAGGAGGCTGGGGACTTGTGCAGGGACATAGCAAGGCATGTGGTCAGCTGTTGAATCTGGCTTGCCTGGGGAGGGTATACAGTTTCAGATAAAGTGGAGGGCAGTGGTCTGTGTGGTACCACACACACAAGATACATAATTTCTTTGAATGATGGTTCCTCCCCACTACTCCTAACACTAATTCCTTGTGTTGAGAGATGAAATATTAAGACCCATTGCTAAAGGGAATTTACTACCCTCTCCTATGGGCACAACCCAAAAGTCGAGGTAGTCCTAGGACATGATTTTGGAGTTGCTATGATTTCATGTGGTATGCTGAATCAGTAAATGATAGGTTGTGATTCTTGACCTTCGGTAGAGTTTAACCACATAGTGAGAGATTTTACTGTAGTTGACTATTTCTGAGGAACTCAACATTTCAGCTATAATGAGCACCTTAAAAATAAACACATAAGTGAAATAGAATTCATGGATGCACTTCATGTGTTTGTTACTAAGACACCCTGTCTTTGAGGTGGAATTCACCCATGATTTGGGCCTGGTCTGTCTGAACTTTAGTAGTTCTTACTTCTCCTTTCATTTTTGTTTGGAGTATAGCAACTGAAAACAGTAACATTTATTCAGTCACTGAACATTTGTGGACCTTCACATTTCTGGCAGTGAATAAGGTGTCAGAAGAGCAAAAGTGAACGACACAGGGATGACCCCTGTGAGGAGCTTTTCAGCCTCCACTGTGGTTGCCATGCCATGGTGGGGTGTGCACACACACCTCGGGGTGCTCACTGCTGGCCATTGGGGGCCGGAAGAAAATATTAGAGCTTCTCTTTCAACGTCTTACGTTCAGCCTCTGTGTGTTTTATAACATATGTAATATATAAGAATGGTACATGTCTGAACTATATGGACAAACATACATATATTGGGGCTGCCCTTTTTTTTTTGCCAGTAGTATGTATGGATCAAAAAAAGTTTGGAGGCTACCGTATGTTAGTATGTATTTTTAAAAATATACATTTTTGATAACATTCTCTTATGTTTTAGCATTTTGAGAAAACCAAGAGTTTCTGTGTATGGTAAACCATGTTCTTAACGGTGGAGTAGTCCTATTTGTTGCCTACATTTTGTCGTGTCAAGTAAGACTTGTTATGTGAAAAAGACTCATTACTAAGATCTGGCCTGACAGATTTGAGGCTTTCAATCAAGGGAAGTCCTTTTCTTCTTCATGTTGGAGGGACTTTACCTTTTGTATTACGTGTCCCTTGTTCTGAAGCCCAAAGTATGACCTCTGGTGATCGGTACACACGCCCATTAATGTCTTAAAGCAACAGGATTGGGATGCCACCCAGAAATTTCTCGGCTGCCCTGTTTGCTCTTTGGAGCTATTTTCTCCGTACAAAATGTCTCATTTTCAGAGAGCCCTGAAATCCTTGCTTCAGAAAGGTCTTCCCTCCCTCACCCTAAGAACATTTTTCCTAAAATTAGTTAGAAAAACTCCTTATCAAGAACCAATTTTAAATGAGGTAAAGTGAATAAATGCTTCCAGGCTCTCGAGAGGCTGTTGTTTTCAGTTGGGTTTTAGTGATGAGTATTTTAATCGTTATTTGCTAGTGTCACTTTAACAAACCTCTTTACCAGGGTTTTCTGCGAGTGACACCTGGCCTGTGTCTTGGCAGGATTAATGACCGTCAGAAGCATGCTCTCTCGGACCCTCCCGACGCCACCTGTGACGCAGAATGTCGCTGGGTGAGAACGCGGTGTTCGCCTACGAGTCGTCAGTGCACAGCGGCCACGTGCTGCACAGCCTGGACGAGCAGCGCCGGAAGGACGTGCTGTGTGACGTCACGGTGCTGGTGGAGGGCCAGCCCTTCCGCGCCCACCGCGCCGTGCTGGCTGCGTGCAGCGCCTACTTCCACTCCAGGCTCGCGGGCCAGGCCGACGCCGAGCTGCGCATCACTCTGCCGGAAGAGGTAGGAGAAGTCGTCCTGATTTCAATTTAACTTAATTAAATCTCTCCTGGTTTATAAAGTTAAAAGAAGACCCAGTCTCCCCGTCCTCAGGCCGAGGAGCAGTTCCCGGCTTGTGCAACAGCACATCGCTTTAACTTTCTTCTTAGAAATGATGACGTTTTACACGTAAAATGATTAACTTTGGATGTGTATGAATATTTGTTGAGCAGTTGAATAACTTGACCCCCTGTAATTTTATTTATTTGTTTGTTTGTTTGGCTGTGCTGTGCTGCTTGTGGGATGTTAGTTCCTATACCAGGGAAAGAACCCAGGCCCTCGGCAGAGCACAGAGCCCTAACCACTGGACTGCCAGGGAATTCCCACCCCATTGTTATTTTTAATGAAACGACCCAGCCAGTGGATTATAGACATTCAGAGAGGCCATGCTGGGAGAGGCCATACCGTGTGCTCTTCTCTCCCTTTGGACCTTTTTCTGTGATGGGAAACTGACAGGGATTAGGGTTCTCTAAAACATCCATTTCTCTAGGACCCGCCCTCATGGATATGGGTTGGGAGTGAGTTGCAGGTGACAGCCTCCCTGTGATGCTTAGTTTTATTGTTTTCACTATGAGTCAGAGCTGTCAGATCTATTAGTTTTTCAAGCAGCTGTTAGATAAGGATTTTAGAATTTGGAGGAAACCTAAAAGATTATGTATTCCAGCCTCCTCATTTTGTCTACATGTGGCTGTTAGGTACCCCAGAAGTGTTCTTTCTCTCCCTTTCTTCTTGAGATTGTGGCTATGCGTTGGTAGAAGAAAGGTGATTTTGTGTCATACTTATAGAGCCTTGCCCTTACACACCTTTCGCCCACCAGCCTGTTGTGGAGCTCACGCACCTAGATATTTAAGTCCTTGTTACCATCCTGCCTGCAAGAGACCTCTCTGGGCAGGAGTGCTGGGTATACACTGACTCTTATAACAGCTTGCTTGATTTCATTAGTAACTACATCTAGAAGAATGCTGAGCCTTGTGGCATTGGGACACACATTAGAAGTTGTTAAAAGGAATTTGGACAAAGTATGTAGAACTTCTGTGTGTACGACAGGTGTGTGGGGGCTGCTCTGTGATGACACTAAGTCTACAATTTACCTTATCGCTGGCTGTGTGTACATACATGAAATTGTAGCTACAGTTTGGGGAAGCAAAAGGTTGTCAGTTCTGTGGCAGAGGTCAGAGCAAATAATATGATAACCAAGACAACGACAGGAAGGGCCAACTATAGGTTAGCCATTGTTTTTTAAAAAGTAGCAACACGTATCATAATGGAGATATCCTTATTATGGTCTGTAGTTTCAAATTACTTAATATGACTTTCCAAGTAGAGAAAAATGTGATTCATGTGCATGGAAGGAAAGGTATATATATGCATGCATGTATATGTATATGCATTCATTCATTCTAATTTGAATGTAAATCAAATTTTCAGATATTTGAAGTGTTTCATCATAGTGACAGATTGAAAAGATCATTGTGTAACTCACTGTCTTAAAAGCCTCTTGATTATTTTAACTTATTTAAAAACTTTTTAATTGAAATATTTATTGAGATAATTATAAATTCACATGTAGCTGTAAGACATAATGCAGAGAGATCCCTTGTTGCACTTTGTCCAGTTTCTTCTAATAGTAACATTTTGCAACATTATAGTACAATATCATAACTGTCAGGATTCTGGCAGTAATACAGTTCACCCATCTTATTCAGACTTCCCTGGTTTTACTTGTACTAAATTGTGTGTGTGTATGAAGTTCTATACAGTTTCATTTTCTGGGTGGGTCCATGTATCCACCACCACAGTCTGAACAGTTTCAGCACCCACCCAAGGATCCCTTGTGTTGCCCTCTTATAATCACACCCACTTCCTTCCTGCCCTCTGTCTGCTCTCCCTTACCCCCTTGCTCCACTCCTAATCCCTGGCAACCACTAATCTGTCCTTTTCTAAAGTGTTGTCATTTCAAAAATGTTATATAAATGGAATCATAATAGTATGTGACCTTTTGGGATTGGCCTTTTTCTGCTTAGCATAATTCCTTTGAGACTTATCAAAGTTGTATGCATCAGTAGTGTGTTCCTTTTTATTGTATTCCCTAGGGTGGGTGTACCAGTTTTTATTTAGCTATACACCTATTGAAGGAAATCAGGCTGATTCCAGTTTTTGGCTGTTACAAATAAAGTTGCTGTGAGCACTTGTACAAACATGAGTTTTCATTTTTCTGGCATAAAAGAACAGGAGTGCAGTTGCTGGGACATAGGGTGGTTGCATGTTTAGTTTTAAAAGAAACTACCAAACTGGTTTTCAAAGTGGCTACACCATTTTACATTCCCACCAGCAATATATGAGTGATCCAATTTCTACACATCTTCATCAGTATTTGGTGTTGCTATTTTTTATTTTAGCTATGTAAAAGCTAATTAAGTACTCCCAGTTTAGCAGTATTTTAAGATCACAAAAAATTATATATTGATCACTCTTATGGGAATTCAGTGTTTTAATATTAATTTTGTATTTTGAGCCCAGAATGAGGCTTTCCCTGTACTACAGTAGGTTTCATTTGCCCCTCACTTTGCAGAGGCAGGTTCAGTGTAAATGTGCAAGTTTCTGCTGAAAAGTTTTATTACCTAGAGTCCATGGATCTTTGCTAAAACAGTACTGGGCATGAGTTTTAGACCTTCACTTAGATCATTTTTTAAATCTGAATCTTTAAAAGTTTTATTAGAAATTTTTGGCATGAAATAAAGATAATAATTACCATTTACTATGCATTCACCATGGACCAGGACTACATTAAGTGCCTTGGATATATTGTTTTCCATCCTTAAAAGTTTCACTTTTGTAGTTTATAGCAGTTGTAGTTTATAGTTGTTTGGAATATAGTGACCACATGGGGCTGGGATGGCAACAGACACCTGGCACTTGACTGTGTGTTGCAGATTGTATCCATGTTGCTTTATTCCATAGATGATTTCTTTCAGCTAATGTGGAAAATTGTGGTAATGTTTATATCTTTACCTCATATGAGTAAATCATGCTCCATGGGTCATTAAGAGTGGAGTCTATAAAGTGAAGGGTGTGGTCCCAATGAACAAGATGTGAGAAGCATGCTTTTCTAGATCTACCCTTAGCTTTACATTTCCTAGAAGAATATTTTTTCTTACCAAATTAAAATACCTGTTTTGTAAATATCGTAAAGAGGTTACTCATCTTGCCACCCTCCTACTTCTCTTGTACTTATCTACTAGATGGCTTTCATGTGATGCATTTGTTTTTCTTTTGTATATTAACAGGTGACAGTTAAAGGATTTGAACCTTTAATTCAGTTTGCCTACACTGCTAAACTGATACTAAGTAAGGACAATGTGGATGAAGTGTACAAGTGTGTGGAATTTTTAGGTGTACCTGATATTGAGGAATCCTGCTTTCAGTTTCTCAAATACAAGTTTTTGGACTCCACTGCAGACCAGCAAGAATGCCCAAGAAAAAAATGCTTCTCATCACCCTGTCAGAAACCAGATTTTAGATTTTCACTTTTGGACCAGAGGGATTTAGAAATTGATGAGGTAGAGGAATTTTTGGAAAATAAAAATGTTCAGACTCCTCACTGTAAACTCCGTAGGTATCAAGGCAGTGCAAAAGTATCTCCTCCTCTACAAGACAGTGCCAGTCAAACATGTGAATCCATGTGCTTAGCAAAGGATGCCGCTCTGGCTCTGCCATCTTTATGTCCCAAATACCGAAAATTCCAAAAAGCGTTTGGAACTGACAGAGTCCGTACCGTGGAATCCAGTGTCAAAGACATTCACAGTTCTTCTGCTCAGCCAAATGAGACGTCTGAAAATGAGTGTCTAGGAGGAATCCAGGACTGTGCAGATTTGCAGGTGATTTTAAAATGTGAAGAAGGAAAGTTAGCAATGGAACATGAAGAAGCCAAGAAGAAAGATCCTGCTTCTCAGTGCCCATCAGGAAAAACAGAAGCGACTCCTTTTCCCCTCACTTCTACAGATCCCCATGGGCTCTATTCTCTGTCTCTTTTACACACGTATGACCAGTATGGTGACTTGAATTTTGCTGGTATGCAGAACACGACAGTGTTAACAGAAAAGCCTTTGTCAGGTTCAGATGTTCGAGAAGAGAAAACTTTCGGTGAGAGTCAAGATTTGAAATCTGACTCTGGCCCCAGGGAAGATAGTAGCCTCGCCTCGAGTGATCTGAGCAGCGTGGAACGAGAAGTGGCCGAACACCTAGCGAAAGGCTTCTGGAGTGACATTTGCAGCACGGACTCTCCTTGCCAAATGCAGTTATCACCTGCCGTGGCCAAAGATGGCTCAGAACAGATCTGCTCCCAGAAACGGTCTGAGTGTCCCTGGTTAGGTATCAGGATTAGTGAGAGCCCAGAACCGGGTCAGAGGACTTTCACAACGTTGAGTTCTGTCAATTGCCCTTTCATAAGTACTCTGAGTACCGAAGGCTGTTCTAGCAATTTGGAAATTGGAAACGATGACTATGTTTCAGAGCCCCAACAGGAACCTTGTCCCTACGCTTGCGTGATTAGCTTGGGAGACGACTCTGAGACGGATACCGAAGGAGACAGTGAACCCTGTTCAGCCAGAGAACAAGAATGTGAGGTGAGCGGGAAATGAGTGTGTTGTTAAGTCATTGTTTTACCACCGTTAATTGGGATTAATGTGTCAGCTCCTGTTGCATCACTGGGGATGTGAGCTGGCTCAGAGAGGGAGGAGGAAGCCCATACACAGTTAATTATACAACCATGTGATAAATACCAGGAGTGCGTGATGAAGTTTGAAGGACTTCTGTGTTCATTTATTTCAAGTAGGTGTATTTATTTTGTTAACCAGGTTATGGATTCACACGTTGGCTGTTTAACTGTTTAAATCAAATGCCAGGTCCTGAGAGGAAAAAGAAAAATGATTCTGTAACATTATGTGATAACTTCTGGTTAAATACAGCATATATTCAGTCTTATTCACTGCCACATGGATGTCTAGACGTGGGACTAGTCACTTGGCAATGGCTGGTTGTAAGAATGTGGCTTCTGATCCAGAGTTTTCTTTCTTTTTTTTTTTTATCGCCCCTCTTTTTTATTTGAGTACAGAACTAGTTAACAATTTTTAAATTAATTTTTATTGTAGTATAGTTGATTTACAATGATGTCTTAGTTTCTGTACAGCAAAGTGAATCAGTTATACGTATACATATATCCACTCTTTTTTTTTTTTTGGCGGTACGCGGGCCTCTCACTGTTGCGGCCTCTCCCGTTGCGGAGCACAGGCTCCGGACGTGCAGGTTCAGCGGCCATGGCTCACGGGCCCAGCTGCTCCGCGGCATGTGGGATCTTCCCGGACCGGGGCACGCACCTGTGTCCCCCTCATCGGCAGGCGGACTCTCAACCAGGGAAGCCCTATCCACTCTTTTTTATATTCTTTTCCCATATAGGTCATTACAGAGTATTGAGTAGAGTTCCCTGTGCTATACAATAGGTTCTTATTAGTTATCTATTTTTTTATATAGTAGTATGTATATGTCAATCCCAGTCTTCCAATTTATCCCTCTCCCCACAGAGTTTTCTTTACACTGTTTTCTCAGAGCTATGAATTTTTTTCTTATTGTCCCTTAGTTATTTCATCTATTAATTTAAAAGAATGTCTTAATAATTTAACATGAATTACATGTAGATGGTATGGTATTACTCACACTAAGCTTGATCTGTGTACTTCGTGTACAAATGTTTGTATTTGATAGATGCTTTTTTGTAAAACATTACTATAGTTCCAGTAATAATAAGGGCATGTTAATTCTTTATCATGTTCTTTGGTTTGATAGCTGTTGGATGACATAGTTTGAAACAAAGAGGGTTTTTTTACCCTTGGCTGTGGAAGGAGGTGATTGGTGGTTTAATTTAAGAAGTAATATGTATGCATAAGTTACATCTGTAGATTTTTTTATGATATTTATAAATCCAGTGTTTGGAACTGTGAAAAGAATGTTAAAAATAAAACATTTAAGAAATTTTAGAGTGTTTTGTGTAACTAATTTCTCTTAGCTTGAAAAACTAAGTTACCACAGAAGCTAACCAGTGTTTCATTTGTGTTTTTGATAATTAATACAGTTAAACTGTCCCACAGTTTTGTTATGTTTTTAAATTATCTTCTTATTTTTTTCAAATTTAAGTATGTTGAAAATGACTTTAAAATATTCATAAGGTTTGAGCTTCCCTGGTGGCGCAGTGGTTGAGAGTCCGCCTGCCGATGCAGGCGACACGGGTTCGTGTCCCGGTCCGGGAAGATCCCACATGCCGCGGAGCGGCTGGGCCTGTGAGCCATGGCCGCTGAGCCTGCGCATCCGGAGCCTGTGCTCCGCAACGGGAGAGGCCGCAACAGTGAGAGGCCCACGTAACGCAAAAAAAAAAAAATATATATATATATATTCATAATGTTTTTCTAACCGTTTCTACATTGGCAAGTGAAATGAGTTATGTGAAACTACCATTTTCCTGACAGAAAAATAAATTTTCTGAAATGCTTTAGAAATTACTAGTGTTAATATACCAGTATTAAATCAGTGCTACACAGTAATATAAATCAAAGAATAAAATAGATTTCTTTTTTTGGTTTGGGTAAAAATACATTAAAAATACTTTAGAAAGAGCCTTAAAGATATCTATGGGTTATTAACATGCCCTAGTAAAATAATTTAAATTCTGTTTTTTCATCTTAAATACATTAATATTTGTGTTGATAATGTTTGATTTGCTGAAAAAAATCTTCTCAATTTGTGTTCTGAACCCTCTCTAAAATAGAATCGGAATATCAATTAAATTATGTCTTTTTATAAAGGATTGTTATGGAAATTGGAAATAGGGATCTTTTTTCTTTTTAACGTCTAAATGAAGTTCCTTGGAAAACATAGGTGCATATCTTTCTCTTCCTAGATTTAAGTAGGAACTACAAAATACAGCAACTACTAACGTTTATTTCACCTTCTAGGTAAAACTACCATTTAATGCACAACGAATAATTTCGCTCTCTCGAAATGATTTTCAATCCTTGTTGAAAATGCACAAGTTGACTCCAGAACAACTGGATTGTATCCATGATATTCGGAGAAGAAGTAAAAACAGAATTGCTGCACAGCGCTGTCGCAAGAGAAAACTTGATTGTATACAGAATCTTGAGTCAGAAATTGAGAAGCTGGTAAGTAAGCAAGTTTCTTCTTATTCTAATTCCAACAATTCATTCTTTTTTTTTTTCAGACAGGAAATAGCTATTTCAATTCCTAAGTCAGATATAATGCTCAATTATACATTAATTTTTAAATTTACCAATTATCATTTTAAGAAAATTATATGACATTTTCAGAAAGCTTAGGAAATAAAAAACAATGAGGGTTTTCATAGACTATTTTACTTGAGTAAGTGTTCTACATATTTAGCATGATATACAACCATATATAAGTTGAGGACTATTTCTGTGTGCTTTTAAAAAAATGATTTATAGATTAAGGATAATTTTACCATCTACCTAATTCTTGGTGGTCGAGTAAGGGTTAAAGATATTAATAAAGCACTTTAATCTCTTTGTGCTGTGTTTGGTGTCTATAAAAGCTGATGTTCCAGTTGTTAGTTTTAATAACTAGTAACTTGTTTTGGTTGATACCAAAACAAACCAGCCAACTTGGATCTTTCATCTAAGGGAAAGAATTCACGTGCTGGTATAAATTGAAAATTTTAAGATCTAATGAGATCCTGAGTGAGAAGAATGCTTATTTTATTGAATCTTCTATTCCGGCATCAAAACACAAATTAACCCCAAAAGTAGATTAATTTCCACCCATGTTTTTCTGCACCCTAGTGGTTGATAGAAGGAAACATTGTATGAAAAAAGATAACTGATAGTGCAGGCCAGCTAAAGCTAAAAATAAGTTTAGAGACATCAGGGAAAAAGTGCCTAGAAGTAGTAAAAACATTCGTTGAATGTTCGGTTTTGGGTCTTTGTTAATTATTGGTAAAAGTTTAAAATTGCGACTGTAGCAAATCTTTAAACATGAATGTTCCTAGCTATGAATAGTAAGTAAACAGCAACAATTTAGAAAAAAAGACACTGCCTTTATATGCCTTCAGAAAAGTGGAAAAATAAAAATTTGTTATTTATATAGTATTGTGATATACTTTAGGCAAAAAGATGAAGATGTTTAACTATATAAAAAGATGAAGCAAACTGTATAAGGAGATGAAAAAGAAACCATATGTTTTACACATAGAGGCGTGAGAGATATTAAAAAACCTATATGATATTGCTGAATGATTAAGAACAGAGAAGAAAAGTGACAAATTCAGTAACATTTACCCAGTACTCTTAGGGTGTGTATCCGTCCATACCTATAAGCACTAGTGTCCTTTCTTATTATCCAACTTTGGATTAAACACTTACCTGCCTTCATACAGAGTACAGCATTTTAGCTTTAGTTTTTATTCTGTACTGTAATACAGAGATGCTTTCTAGACTGTTGGGTTGTATAGTGCTATTTGAAATCAACATTGAATAAACTTGCACTACTGGAGTACTACTATACCTGCTTCTTTTAGTTTTGTCTTCCCCCTCAGCTAGTGATGATTTTTAGCTGCCAGTAGAATTTATATGGTTTTCTTCCTCCTAAAAGCAAACAAAAATGAAAACAAAACAAAAAACCCCTTTGTATCGATTGAGTTTGTTTCATCAATAACTTTATTTTAGACATGTACTATGCAAATATGTTGGAGAGTAACTATTACTCTTTAGAACTAGTCTATTTCATGACTCATAGGTCTTATTTATATTTTTTGATTGCAGTCAAATGTTGGATTGCTAGACAGTTGATGTTTTTACTGAATTTCAGGTATCTAGGATGAAGAGGTCTTGCGACTTTCTTTGGACTTTCTGCTCCCTCTGCCTTTGCTTCAACAGAGAGCAGTGGGAGATACAGTGGTTAAAAGTGTGGGATTCTGTGCCTGTCTGTGGCACTTTGTAACTCCGGGCAGGCTGTTCAATTTCTCTGTTCCTCAGGTTTCTCCTCTTTACGACGGGATAATACTAATTCTTGCTTTATAGAGTGGGTATTCATTTTTGAAGATTAAATTGAGTTAATACATCTAAGCACTTGGAAGAGTGCCTGGACATAGTAAGCACTCAATAAATATTACCTTTTTCTTATTATTATTGCTATACTGTTATTTATCAATTTTCAGTTTTCTCTCCCTTAATTGCTCCTTTCCTGATGTCTCTGCCTAAACTGTAAATTCTGGGTTTGGACCTCACCCTTATGTTGCCTCTCTCATTATGGAAAATTTCCTTTCATATGGTCAGTGGAATAACTCTTGGTTAATCTCCAAGAGAAGGGAATATTTGGTTTTCCTGCAGTTCTTATGAAATAAGAAACCAGAGTGGTCAGTACCCTATTTACCTATTGTATTAATTTGGACTCTTTGGTTGCAAGAAACAGAAACCATCTGAAACATGAATTACTGAATTTGTTGTAAGAATTTACGTGTGTCTCAATTAGAAGCCAAAGAATGGAGCCAGGCCTCGTAAATAGTGTAGAACAAGAACGTAGAAAACTGCCAGGAACCCAGAGAACCTTCTCTCTGGCTGTGTGTGCCACCAAGTGTGTGTGGGAAGAGTGGCCACAGCACAGCTCAAGAATAGTTTCCCTCTCCTCCAGAGACCAGTCCAGACAGAGACTACAGTTCTAGTTAGTTCTAAATTCCCAAGGAGTTAGCCTGTTGGCCTATTTTGGGTTCAGGTGTCCTCTTCTGTGACTAGAGGGCAGGGACAAACAGCAGAAACAGAAAATGTGGCTGCCAGGAGCTCACATCTGGGCAGGTAGAGCAGATAGCCCGACAGGGGTCTCATTACCCAGATGTGCGCCAGGCTGAACTCGGTCTCTTTCCTCTTCTAGAATATCCCCAGGGGAGACACGGTAATTTTTTTTTTTTTTTTTAATCAGAATGATTTACTTTGTGTTTCGGCTTCCTTGAATTCTGCTCCATCCTTCATACTGCTCTCGGTTCTAGTGATTTATACAGGCAAACTCCAGTTGAAAATTATAAGAGGCATGCTATAAATTTCTGTCCTGCCGCAGATGTTTGTCTCAGATGAAAATAAGCAGAAAATATGCTACTTATTAGCTAATTAGAATTACAAGCTGGCTGGCCCTTTTCCAGAAGTAAAAGAGTTTAATGCTTAACATACTTATTACATTAAGAAGTTTACATAGAACTTAGACCCTGGTTTTTGGGTGATACTATGGACCTTGTTGTCTTTTGTAGAGAGAGAAGTTACCCCCACGCTTCCATCACACGTTCCTGTTTAGTAGTATGGAGAGTTAACAATATGGTAGAGTGGGACAGGTTTTTTTAATTTTTTTATCAGGATGTCACTTTTTGGAAGCAGTAGACAAGCAGTGTTTCCCAGTCTTTATGGTGTGGGTGGAATTAGCAGACCTATTTAAGGGAAATAACATGTTTCATAATGAAACATCCATTTTAATATAGCCAATGATTGATTGAATTAAATATTAGTAAATTCACAGTATGTCCATTTGGTATTTATATTCAGGTGCAGGGTCCCCTATTTTTGTAAGTTTTGGTCTTTGGCCTATTGACTGTGAATTTTTTGTAGTTGGTCCTAAAAGTAATAGCCTAATAGACTGTGGATGGATCAGCACATGAAAAAAAGTATAGTTATCATGTGTAAAGGGTGCTTTTATAGTCTGTGTGCTGGGAAAGCCAAAGGAAGACGTTAGTTCGAATTCAATAAATTAATGAGTTGTATTTCTCAACAAGAAGTTCTGTCAGAGTCAAAAACAAAACCTTTGAAGAAAAGGAAAGGTGTGTATTTATTTGGTTGATAAATCGATGGCATTGACTTTTTTTTTTTTTTTTTTTTTTTTTGCATTACGCGGGCCTCTCCCGTTGCGGAGCACAGTGCTCTGGACGCGCAGGCTCAGTGGCCATGGCTCACGGGCCCAGCCACTCTGCGGCATGTGGGATCTTCCCAGACCGGGGCAAGAACCCATGTCCCCTGCATCGGCAGGCGGACTCTCAACCACTGCGCCACCAGGGAAGCCCCGATGGCATTGACTTTTAATGTTTATTTGAAATTTGATAATATGTTAGAGGTTAGGCATTAATTCAGTATTGCTTTGACTATAAGGATTGAATATGCATAATCTATAAACCAAAACCATAACTTTTCTTTTTACCAATAAATATAAGATCTTGAACAAAGTTCAGGAATCATTCAACTTCTGTTATGTGTTTGACTTACAAGGCTCTTGTCTCTGTAGGATTCTTTACAAGGTCCATGTTTATTCTTTTCTGTAAGATTAATTCAGAAGTTAGAAAATGTGTGTCTCTGATACCATTTTGGCCTGAAACAAAGATAACCTTGAAATGAAACTTGCTTTTTAAAGAAAAAAAATTAAATTACCAAAATGTAATTTCTCTTAGAAGATATCAAATATTGATTGATATCAACTTATGAGTGATCAGAAATCACAGTATTCACAAAGCTCTGGAACTCAGGGTTGAGGTGATCACACACCATTTTGTTTCATTGCCCTTGTCCATTATGATGGTGTAGGAGTAAAATGACCTCATCTGTCTTTAGTGTTTTGAATTTTGTTGTGAAGATTGTATTTTATTAAAAATAAACCTTTTCTAGTCACATTTTACTGGCTGCTCTAGTCACGTGTGCACTGTTGTCTCCAAACCCTCCCATGGATTTCTGGAACCTGCCTCTGCCACTCTGTAAGGCCCTTTAGCAGCCTGTCTTGAAATGTGGTCTGTTTACCATTGGCATCAGTTACCCGGGGGTGCCCCCTCAAAATGCACTGCCTTAGCCCCATCCCAGACCTGTGGGAGGGACCCAGGAGCATGCATTTTATAAAAGTTTCCTGGGTAGACCTTTATTATGCACATTAAATTTTGAGAACCTACTGCACTAGCACACAGAAGTCATTTGGAGGCTTTGGAGTCAAACAGCTGGAAACTCTGCCTGGCCACTGGTAGCTTTGCGGCCTGGAGAAATAATTTCACCTCCAATACCCAATTCCCTCATTGATAACATGGAGATAAGAATAGTACCTCCCTCAGGTGTGGTGCGAGGATCTGATACCTTCAAGGATGGAAGGCTCTTTGTACTGCCCAGCATGTGTTCAGGGCTCAAGAAATAATAGTAGTTGTGTTTTCTATAAGCATCTGCTGGTCACTCCATATTAAATGTACTGGGTACCAGGAAATCAAAGATCAATGAGACATAGTCCTTGTCAGTAAAGTGCTTGTAGTGTCATAGGGAGCCAGGTTTATGTGTTTTCATTTTTTTCTTGAGATTCATTTTCCTCCTCCCCATTCTAAAAATTTCAAGCTTTCAGAAAAGTTAAATGAATGGTACAATAAGCAACTGTATACTCCCTGGGTAGATTCAACAGTTATTGACATTTTGCCACCTTTGCTGTCTCATTGTTTCTGTGGGTCTTAGTCTCTGTCTCTCTGGCCAGGTGTGTGTCCCCCTGCTCCGCTTGGTTGGTCTATGGGTCTTTCTCTCTGTCCCTCTTAGTCAGTTTTGGACTCTCTCTAACTGCAGTTGGATGATCTTGGTCTCAGTGCCTTTCTGTCTCTAATGCTCTAGTTTTATTTTCTGAATCATTTGAAACCTACCACATTATGACATTTCACCCGTAAATGCTTAAACATGAATCTTCTAGAAATAGACATTCTTATATATCTTTATCACATATATTTACCAATATCTTTGTCACACCTGAGAAAATTAATAAATCTTAAACAATATATATAGTTCCTATTCAGATTACCCTAATTGTTCCCAAAACATATTTCATCTATATGCTTTTTTTTCCTTTTCAAACTAGGATCCTATCCTCACGTGATGCGTTTGGCTCTGTCTTCATAGTCTCTTCATCTAGAACAAATACTCCTTCTCGCCCCCTCCCTTATTTTTTTTTTTATTTTTTATTTTTCTTGCGTTATGCGGGCCTCTCACTGTTGTGGCCTCTCCCATTTGCGGAGCACAGGCTCCGGACGCGCAGGCTCAGTGGCCATGGCTCACGGGCCCAGCCGCTCCGCGGCATGTGGGATCTTCCCGAAACGGGGCACGAACCCGCGTCTCCTGCATCGGCAGGCGGACTCTCAAGCACTGCGCCACCAGGGAAGCCCCCCCTCCCTTATTTTTTTAATGACAGTAACTTTTTGAAGAGTCTAGGCCAGTGTTTGATTGTTTCCCCTTGGTTTTATTTAACACCTTCCTTCACTCCTTGTATTTCACGTAAACTGTGAAAGTGTGAGTTCTTAGGTTGAGATTAAACGTTCATCCTTGTGTCCTTCATTCTGCGTCAGTTGGGGAGGCACAATGTCAGGGTGTCCCACCTGAGTGCATGGGAATTGCCAGATCATTTCCAAAATTTTTTTTGCCTTTGTAATTGTTTAGTAATCTGTGGAGTGTTTATTAGGCACTTTACGAATATCCAGTTCCCCAACACTCCTGTGTCCTTTGGTTTTAAGCATACTTTGATGGCCTTTACAATGGGGGTTGCAAAATCATGATTTTTCTAATTCTGTCATTGCACTTACATTTATTGGTATTCCTCTATAAAAAGAACTTTCCTTCCCTCCTGTTTCCCTCCCTCCCACCACAGCTCTTTAGTATCACTGTAGACTCATGGATTAATATTTTTCTAATTTAATTTCTTAGAACCCATAGTAGTCATCGGTCTTCTTGATGTTGACATTTTTCAGACTTGCTTGGGGAGAGCCAGCCTCCTCTGCCAGGTGCTGTGTGCTTTTGACATGACCCCATTAGTGCTTCTGTGCCATTTAGAACAGCATGTCATAGGCTCACCTTGTGCCTCTCTTGTTCGAAGATTTGGGAATCACCCCTTTCTCTAAAAATCCCTGGTTTCTTATAGCAGGTATTAGATTGTAGAAAGCATGCTTGCTGCTGGAGTGTTGCTTCTTCTGGGAAGTGTGTGTGTGTGTGTGTGTGTGTGTGTGTGTGTGTGTGTGTGTGTAAAATCATGAGTGCATTCAGGATGTATATTATCCTTCAATAAATAAAAGTATGTTAGAAATCATGAGTTCATGCAGATATTTCTAGTCAAAATTTAGTAGTTTAGAACTTTTGTCTTGCTTCGATTATATATATATTTTTAAAAAATAAATATTTATTTATTATTATTTTTTAAATTAATTTATTTATTTTTACCGTGTTGGGTCTTTGTTTCTGTGCGAGGGCTTTCTCTAGTTGTGGCAAGCGGGGGCCACTCTTCATTGCGGTGCGCGGACCTCTCACTATTGCGGCCTCTCTTGTTGTGGAGCCCAGGCTCCAGACGCGCAAACTCAGTAGTTGTGGCTCACGGGCCTAGTTGCTCCGTGGCATGTGGGATCCTCCCAGACCAGGGCTCGAACCCGTGTCCCCTGCATTAGCAGGCAGATTCTCAACCACTGCGCCACCAGGGAAGCCCTATTTATTTATTTTTGGCTGTGTTGGGTCTTCATTGCCGCACGCGGTCTTTCTCTAGCTGCAGTGTGCGGGCTTCTCACAGACCAGGGCTCGAACCCGGTGTCCCCTGCATTGGCAGGCGGTTTCTTACCCACTGCACCACCAGGGCAGTCCCTGTATTTATATTTCATCTTTTTTCATTATAGGGAAAATCTTGGCTTCCAATTATATTTACTATTTGACAAATACATACATATAAAATATATGTCATAAAATTATAATGTCAATATAACTATCAATAATAAAGAGATTGAGTAAAATTTAAAATTTCTTTGCTTTTTCTTTGCCCTTAAATATATACCATAGTACTAAAGTTTAAAATTTAAAAATTATTCAGAGTAGTTCTTTATGTTAGCAATTTGATGTACAATTAATTTAATTTGTTTTTATTTCTGTTTCTAGGATTTACTCTTCACATTTTTTAAGTTTAATTTTTGAATATGTAAAAACATCTGTATGTTTAAAAGTTAAAACTATGTTTTAAAAAAGCTACTCCAAAGTCTTGATCCCATTTTCTCCCTATACCCCATTCATAGCTATTTCCTGTAGATAACTATTACCATTTATCTCCAGATTTTTTCCCTTGTGTTTCTTTTCTAAAAACGGGTTCATGTTTTGTATGTATTTTTATTACCCTTTCTGCTACAGAGCAGTATTCTGTATATACCATTCTGTATTCTACTGTTGTTGCTCAAGAAGTGATTTCCAGGAAATATTTTTCTTAGTTCACAGTGGTTGTCATTTTGCTTTAAAGCTCCATAGTACTCAGTTGTGGCTGTCTGTAGCATACACAGTTAATCCAAACCAGTTTCTTATTAGTGGACATTTGGGATGCCATAGTTAAGAACTTTGAACATTGTTTTCTCTAATGTTTGAGAAGATGTGTCTTCAGGATAGATTCCTAGAAGTAGGATTGTTGGATCAAGAGTAAATACATATGTAATTTTGTTAGATATTAATGAATTCCCTTCAGTAGCAGTTTATGGCATTTTGCTTTCCCACCAGCAGTAATATGTGTGTCTGCCCACAACCTCAGTAGAGTTTGTTGTCAGCTTTTGTTTTTTTCCCAATCTAATTGTGAGAATTGATATCTCACGGTAGCTTTTATTTTTCTCTCTCTTACGAGTGAAACTGAGCACTTGTATTCATATTTCTAAGACTCATTTTTATATTTCTAGGAACTGTCTATTCAGATGTTTTGCATCATAAGGGACTATTAGTCACCATTTTCTAGCAATGAGTACCCTTTAATCTAAAGTTAAATTGTCGGGCTTCCCTGGTGGTGCAGTGGTTGAGAGTCCGCCTGCTGATGCAGGGGACACGGGTTCGTGACCCGGTCCGGGAAGATCCCACATGCCGTGGAGCAGCTGGGCCCATGAGCCATGGCCACTGAGCCTGCGCATCCGGAGCCTGTGCTCCGCAACGGGAGAGGCCGCAACAGTGAGAGGCCCGTGTACCACAAAAATAAATAAATAAATAAATAAAATAAAGTTAATTGTCACTGTCACCTGGCTCTTTTGGTGCCAAATTCTTCCACTCCTTATCTTTACTGGGTGAGTTATATTTTGATTTTTTTTAAACTTCTTATATTGAATGAATATTGTACACTAGCTGTTGAAAATGTGGATTTGGATGTAAATTCGTTTTCTTCCCATAAAATGCAGAATAATACCAGGATTCATTTTTAAAAATTAGATCTGTGATTAAAGCCATAGCACTTCACACTTAGGATTTATAAAGTTGCATTATAAGAAAATTAAAGTATATTATAGAAATAGATAGCAGGCTACTGGTAGTATGTTTGAGAGGTATCTTTAATAATGATATCATGAAGTTCTTAAGTTGAATTGCTTTAGTTAAACTGAGTGCTATTGAAGTAAATTTGTGTTTTAAAATGAGAGTGAAATGGAAAAATCAGCTAATTGCCTGGAAACTTACCCATGTAGGAGTTAGCTTAAAGTATGGAGGAACAGAAAGGGAACATTTAATTTCTAGAAATAATCATGGTAGAGTTTCAGGGCTGTACCTATTGGTTTTAATTGTTGTAAAGAAGCAAGCCATCTTGTATGGGACATACTTATAGTCCTGTCATCCTTTATTTAGTAATAGTAATAGTGAGAATATTTAAGGTTGTATTGATATTTATCAAAAGATATGGAAGTTATAAAATATTTGTCATCTTCATAGTATCTGTAGGTCACGTAGTAGTTCTGATTTCTGGGAGGAAAGCCAAATATTCATTATTTTCCTTAACCATATTTAATTAAAAAAACCAGCCAACAGTTGAAATTTTGTCTGCTGCTATTTAGAACAGAGATTTATCTTAACTTTGATAGAGGAGTCAGTGGCTGATATTGTTATGACTAAGGAAAAAGGTTTCTCATTTTCTTCGGGAAGCTTTGTTTCCATACTCATTTGGATTGGCTTCTGAAGGGCCATAAAGAGAAGTGGGTACTGATTGCTTTAAATGTGTTCTTTCTCTGGTCAGGTGGTAGGCACTGTTCTCTCCCTGTAGGTACCAGCAAACTCATTTTATCACAAGGCTACAACTGACAAACCTTCTGTAAGAAAAAATGTACTTCCTGAACATTGATCTTGCTTTAATTTTTTTATATATATATATTTTTTTCTTGGCGTATTTTTCAAACCACAACAAATTGGAGAATACCTTGCAATATAAAAATTTAGTGTTTTGTATTCATTGCACATTTTCTTAAAATATTAGATGGCCTTGAAATATTTAAAAACTAACTACCAATAGTTGGAGTCACAGTTTTGTAGAAAAACTTTTACCTAAAACCGCAACAATACTTTTGTGCAAAGCAGATTTCTTTTTAACCATTTAGCTATTTTTGTCCCATAAAAGCATCTATTTAAATGTTGACCATTGTAGATGATTACTATGAAATAACCTGTCTAAATGTTAACTGGCAACATTTAACAGCTCAGCTCTCTTGAAGCTGCCAATGAGCAGAAGGCCAAGAGAGTTGTCATAAATTTCACAAGAGAAATCTTTGACTCTCTATCAATATTTATTTACTCTTACCTTATAAACAGCTTGATTATTTGGTTTTCTAGCTCATACTAGATTAGGAGCAATGCAGTGGTAGAGTAGGAAGGATGAGGTGGGGCAATGATAGAAAAAAGACACACCATCAGCAGCAACGAGTGATGGCAGACAGAAAGACCGGAACCAGGAAAACTTGAACAAAATTCCATGGTTGACTTTCCTGTAGGGATAAACATTTAAATGAAAATAATAACAGCACCAGTAGTAATAATAATTAACAAACACAAGTCCCCTCCCCTTCTCCCTTCTTCACACTTTAGTAACTCACCCATTAGCTTTCTGACTCTGGGCATATTAAACTCTGAATCCCATCTATAAAATGGGTTTGATATTACTGAAATCAACAGAGTCATTGTGAGGATTACGTAGCTGAGGTTACGTATTTCAAAACATTCAGCACAATATCTGGCACAAAGTAAATGCCCAACTAATGTCAGTCATTACTAGAATCTTGCAGGAGTTATGATCACTGTGCTTGTACTTTTTTTGGTTGCATTCCATGCAAAAAGTTCACACTCATTTACTTGCAATCCACAAATCCAAAAAGCTCTGAAAATCATGTAAGTTTGTCACAAACTATTTTGGCCAAAGAACTGACACAAGCTGACAGGGTATGTAGAGTCTTTATTTAACCTACTTTGTGCATGGATACTTTCATGTGTTTTATTTAGAAATGTGAAGACGTTTGATAGTGGGGTGCTACCTCAGACCCTGCTAGAGGAATTATGTGTGCATCTGTATTTTCTTTCTAAAATCTGAAAAATTCTGAATCCCAAGATATATGTAGGCCTAAGAGTTTTGGATGGGGGCTTATGGACCTGAGGTATTAAATATGTTTTTGAATTGAATTGACAGGAAAAATTCCACATGACCTTATATAATGAGAAGACACTGTGGATATCAATGTTTGCTCACCTTAGGAATGTTGATTGAGCTCATAAACACAATTCACTGTATTCTCTTTCTCACCCTCACAGCAAAACGAAAAGGAGAGCTTGTTGAAGGAAAGGGATCATATTTTGTCCACTCTGGGCGAGACAAAGCAGAACCTAACTGGACTTTGCCAGCAAGTCTGTAAAGAAGCAGCTCTAAGTCAAGAACAAATACAGATTCTCGCCAAGTACTCGGCCTCCGATTGCCCACTTTCCTTTTTAATTTCTGAGAAAGGAAAGAGTACTCCTGATGGTGAGCTCACATTACCGTCGATTTTGAGTTTGCCTGAAGGGCCTGCAGCTGGGCCGCCTGCTGGGGAGCAGAGCCCTCGCTATCCCAGTGCCAAGGGTGGTGAGGCGGGTGGTGCCTGGGGCCCGGAGTCCCGGGCAGCTGCCAGCGCCCCCTCGGAGCAGGCCGGGCCCGGGGAGCAGTGTCGCCAGAGTGGTGGCATCTCCGATTTCTGTCAGCAGATGACCGACAAATGTACTACTGATGAGTAAACTTGCTTCCATTTCCTTCAGACCGTCTCATTTTCTACTGAAATTTTGACATTGTCTTGAAAGCCTGACATAGCCATAGCCATCTGTCTCTTAACAATATCGTTTTTCTCCCCTTGTAGTTTGCCGTTAAGGGAATTCCTCTGAAGTCAACCCTTGACTTTTCCTTGATTTCCACAGGAGATGCAGAAATGACTTGCCTCCTGGATACCGAAAAATCACATGTGGAAATGTAGTAAGGCTTTAAAAACTCACATGTTTTAAAGAATAATAACTATTAGTAATGACTCTTCCCAGTATTAAAAATAAATAAGAAAATGAAAACTGTAGTGTATCAGACAACATTTAAACACCTTGAAACGTCGGCAGATAGTTCTTACTATCAAGAAGTAGCCTGCAAAAGTTTAATAATCTGACCTTCTTACAACATACTGGTTTAAAAGAAAATTTCTCCCCAAGTAACGCTGATAGGGTTCAGTTCTACTGAGAAGTAGGGTGTCAGCTCCTTGGGAATATTGGTGTAGAACCGCAGTGTGAAAACATGACGTAATCTTCTTGCCTGAATCCCAGCACTTTGCTCTTCAGCTCCTGTTAAAACCGGAGATTGGTTGGCCTGCACTGTGAGTCCTGAGCTACGCTGGGAATGGTTAGGAAACGGGCAAGCGGTGGGCTAAGGCAGAGGCTTCTGCTCCTCCTCAGTGTCGGCTCTCAAGGAGTTCTGGCTGCGTCAGCGGTAGATATGTGTCATTTTCCTCTTTTCAGTCTCTTCCACATCTGAGCCCATCATGATCTTTCTGTTTCCTGACATTCTTGTCACTTTGGAAGAAGAAATAAGACTCAGGATACAGTGGCATGAGCTCGTGTTGGGAGCATTGTCTTAGCCTCCCTAGAATCTTGGAGAGCTAGCTCCCCAGATACAAGGCTGTCGGCCTTGCCACCGTAAGTCACCAATGCAAGGAAACCAGATATCGTGGGGTAAGAAGATTGCCTACATTGATCAGGAGTGGCAGTTCATTTTCCATCCTATTTTTTAAAGTCCTATGGTTTCTTTGTAAAAAGCATTATGATAGATAAAAATGTATCTACAACAACCATGCAGGTTTGTGAAATAGGATGAAACTTGATCTTGTTCCATTGTGGGTTTGAATTTGGAAGCCAGATTTAATCTTGTTCTCTTCCCCAAATCTAGTATATAAGGGCACACAAATCATTTTGGACTTGGGCATTTTAAAATCAGTCTTTGTGTTTATTCAGTCCTGTTTTACAATAGTGTTTTGATAATCTGAGCCCCTACCCCATAGCATTTTACCGTGGTTCTTAGCCATTCTGCCGTCGTTATAGGCTTCGTTGGGAGTCACACGAAAGCTATGGACCTCTCAATGACAAAAACAAAATTTCATATTCACATTCACAGAAACATTTGCAGAATCCAGTTTGAAAGGGTACAGAGAGTGATTTTTAGTGTTTGGATTAGAAAGTACTTCATTTCACCAAGATGAGACACCTGAGAGGAGACTTTTGTAGATTGCATCCTGAGTCTAGTGAAGGGCTTGTGTAGCTGATGTGGGAGACCGTCATCTGCCATGTAGGAATGGGTCTCAAACCAGTAGGCCTCTGCTGTGAGGGGATGTGGGGACCAGACTTCATAGTTCAGAGCAATTTGTCAAATGTTACACTTTTTCATGAGGGCGGGTGGCTTGGGAAGATACTGCTAGTATCTTCAGTGGTTTGTATGTTATCTCTGTTATCAGCTTAGTTGTTGTAAGAGAAAACTGGTTGGGCTTGTTTATTTTCTAGAGGCTTTTATAAGTACACTCAAGAATTTGTCAGGGAAAATGATAATTCAATGGTAATGCATCCCGTACTACAAAAGAATGATATGTGTATGTGTTTGTGTGTGTATATATATATACCCCCCATGTAGCTATTTCTTTGATACTTGTAATTTTAAATTTTAACTTCAAAATACAAAATAATATAAAACCTTTTCTGGTTTACAAAATGCAAAATCTTATACAAGCCAATGGACTTCTTGATTTCCTACCTCAGTGTACACTCAACTGTTTGTCACATCAGTTTGTGTATGTGCAAATGTCAATCTTTTGCTTTAATTGCTACTGTAAATAACCGCTTTGAAAGATTACTTACTATTTTATAAACCTAGTTGTCTCCAGAGTTTAAATACGATCTTTAAGGCACTTGGTTTAAATTTCTCTCTACATATAAAGTTTAGCATTAAGGGTTTATTTTAATGATATTCTGATTATTGGCCAAGTGTAATGTTTTGTAAAATATAGCATTACTTTTAATAGCCAGCATGTAATACAAGTAACTACACTACCTCATACCTATATCATTTTCAAGTTGTAATCCAGAGGGACAGATAGATAAAAAAATTTTTTATCTTTGTCTTTTGGCCATAAAGTGGGGAAGTTTTTATATATTGCATAGCATTACGCATTTATGCCTATTTTAACATTAACTTCTAAAGAAGTTTTTTCTAAGAAAATTTGTTTTTAGTTCATTTTTTTTTGAGGCTGCCGAAGACAAATGACAGGATTATGTGTATACAGTGTATATCTTTTCCTTCATGCAGAATTTTGGCAAAGTGTTTTTCAGTTTGTATATTGCATATTTACATGATCATTGTTCCTTATGTTATGAGTTAGCCTTCTCACTGCTTGATGATTTTTAAAAAGCTGTTAGGTCTAACTTGATAAAATAAACATACCTTAAAGTTTTTTTCATTATTTGAATCCTGCAGCTATAGCAAATAATCTTGTTAAATTGTTATATTCAAGACAAATATGGATATAAATCTAAGTTCTCCATCTGTACATTTTATAACATAATTTACTATAGCTTAATGCTTAACTAATTTAAACTAAGGAATCAAATATATTTGGTGCAGTAGACAATACAGGTTGCATGTGGACACTCAGCCACATTAACAACTTGGAAAAAAATTTTTAAAAATGGCAATGTTATAATGAATTCTCAGGTGAACTTTTTTCAGTTATGGAACATCTATTTTGAATTTGTAAATATTTTAACTGTTTTATTAAGGCATGTAATAAACTATTCTTTGAAACTTGTTGGGCAGAATGAAATTTTCAAGTCGTAATGGCAAAGATGGCATACTGATTGTAAAATAAACAGAAATAATAACGGCTATTGATTTTTTGTATCTTTCATAATATAATTTTCTAACAATGCAATGAAACCACTAAGTTAATATATCCATATCTGTTAAGATCATGTTTCATTAAAAGTGAACTTTCATAGTATTTAATTTACATTTTCTTCCTAATGTGCTTATCCAAATGTAGCAAAGCTAGAAATGTTAGATGTTGGTAATAAAATGACAGTTCAATAAAATTCTCTGAAATTGCTTCTGATTGACTAGAGTTGTACATTCCATTTCCAGTTTTTCATCTCTCATATGAGTTTACTAATTTTGGTCTTTTGATCAATAAACAGTATGACTCTGGCATTTGTATGAGAGAGTCTTTCATTAGTTGATTATCATGCCTGAAAAGAAAGTTCCCAGCAGTCGGGTGTTCAAGGAAGCACAGATTTTAGCCTTGCTTCTGATTTAATTTTAGTCTTTGGCTAGAGCTGTAGGGTTTTGTAAGGGGTAGTATCTCTTTCAGTTCTCAGTTTTAAAAAATTTATCTGTGGAGTCAATTCTGCCATGTTACATTCAAGTTCTATCCAGGCCCTTGTAATCAAGCTTCGAGCAGCTGCCCAGAGCTATCTGCATCCAGATCAGGATCTTCTGATCCCATAATTGTGAGTCTCATCTGGGGGTGCTATTGCATCCTGTGTGGAGGCTTAATTTTGGCCTTGTGCATTGATCGTTTCTGGGGGAGAGACTTCACCATTGCATGATGCCTTCATTTACATTTCCCCTTCCAGTGGTATTTCTGGCACCCAGGACGGATTGAGTGAGGGCTCCCTCTAGGGGCTCCGGGGCCGTACTCCTGTGTGAACAAGCATTTTCAGGCCTGAGCCTCAGTGATGTGTAGGCTGCCCCTTGCAAAGCAATGTTTAGACCTAAGAAAGCTGCCTCCCAGGGATATTTTTTCCTTTACGTGGACTTAAGCAATCCAGAGGCAACTAAAGACAAGCCACGTGGATCCAAAGCTGGTCCCTCTGCATTCCCTCCTTGGGCCCGCATGCAGAATGGAATTTGGGGCAGTAAGTGCAGTGTGGGTGACACTGGCCTGGCACTACCAGTTAAAAGCTAGAACCTTACCAGTACTCTCTAGGGCATTGGGACCCAGATGCCTTGAAAAAAGGAAAGCAACACATATTCTTCCCAGTTATGCCTAACAGCGCTGTGGAGTCCTTTTCCCTGGAAACTCAGCAGTGGTGCCTTGAGGCTACCTGCCTGGGCTGAAGGCTGGCTGCTGCTGGGCTTTTGCTTGTAAGGCTGCAGTGCTGCAGCTGTTTGGAGAGGAACCCACGGGCCTGCCGCCTGCAAGTTAATTTATGCCACATTGCGCCCATTTTCCAAGGCCTCTTGCAGTCCACCAGAGTGTGTGTGCCAGGGTGTTTCTGCCAACTGAATTTAAGGTCATAGGCAGGAGATTCTGGCAAGTGGGCATTGACTGGAATTGGGAAAACTGACGCAAGGAATCTCTGCGGGCCACTGAGCATCTTCCACGGCCTTTGGGTACACTGGGTTCTGTGTTCTGGGCATGAGACTTTTCCTGGGATAACTGCTCTGATGGTTGGATGTTGGCTTGTTTTCAAACCAGGTGGCACAAGTACTGTGATAATGTGTGTGTCCTTATTAACTGAGTCACTTTAGGCTCTTGGCATGGAGCCATTACTTCTGAGTCCCTGAAGGAATGACGTTGACCCTGTGAGGGGCAACCCACACCTCTGCTGAGGCCTTAGCGCCTGTGGCTTAAAGATGCCCTCTCAGCCTTTTCAAAAGCCCAAGAAGGGCAGTTGGGACCCCACAGAAAGTGACGTTTTATGAGTAAAATACCGTAAGCCACAATGACCCTACAGGTTCAAAAGGCTCACAGGCTGGTTTAATACCTCTCACCTAGGCCACCTGTGCTACTGTGAAAACCAACTGGTCCTAGTCCAAGCCTCCAGGCAACACCAAAGTTAAAATTCCCTGGCTTCCAGTGTGTACCATGGGGCCACAAAGTTCCAGATCACATGTGTGCTTCATGACCAAATTCTGTTCTTCTGGTTTTGATTTTCTCAGTATCTCTAAACACTGCCCCCCTCCTCCAACCCCCTGCCCTGCTCCTCTGGGTTTCCAGAGGAACATTTCATATTCCCTTCCTGGGTTATGAGCAATTAGAGAAATAAAATGAAGAAATGGTGGGTGGAAAACCAATATAAAACCTCAGTAAAGAGTAGTCGAAGGAGTAGCTTAGCCTGATGTGAACTCCAGAGTGAGGCATGTTTATGTTATCAGTTTGTTTCCTGTTGGAGGGAATTAGCGTTTCCCTACTCCTGGTTTCTGTGAAGAGAGATTTTCCTCTAAGCAGCACCACATCACCTATACTGCCTCTACTCTTATAAGCATGGTGGCAGGGATGAGTACAAGTGGTGCTACAGGTGTATCCCAAGAGGGTGAAGGGCCATGCAGAGTGGAGAACAGCCAGTTTTTTTTCCCCAAATTCATCAATCAGCTCCCACCTCTCCAGGGACAGAGTGAGTAAAGAGGTTAAGGGAGGATCTCCCAGAAGCCAGAGCTTAGGAGGTTAAGGGGAAAATGTGGAGAGGAATTACATGGAGGCAGTGAGTCTGGGCTTTGGAAAGTTTACAAGGAGAGAAACAGCAAGGTATCCAAAAGAGAAGCAGGCTGTGATGAAGGTCATGAACTCACCCTCCCAGCCTCGCACTCTGCCCCTAGTGGGAACATAGGTTCAGGTTTAAAAACAAAGTATTATATGGGGATATATGTATATGTATAGCTGATTCACTTTGTTACACAGAAACTAACACAACATTGTAAAGCAGTTATACTCCAATAAAGTTGTTAAAAAATTAAAAACAAAGTATTACCTTGTGCTTAAGCCCAAACACTTCTTTTTCCTCTCCTTCACCTCTGTTATTTGCACAATTCTAGAAGTTTAAAAGAAAAGAGAATGGCAAACATTTAAAAAATTGATGAACGCATATTTCTTTTTCATTTAAAAATAACTGTCTTTTCAGCAGACACTGTTTTCCTTCTCCCCGCTTAGTTTACATTTACTCACTGTCCAGAAAGCCAGCTGTTTTGTAAACAGTTAATTTCCTTCTTTCAGGGGACTAGACCTAAATAATTTTCTAGATACCGTCTTGTTAAGCAGGTTTCTGGTGTGGTATTAATCTCTTGCAAGGAAATCCTGTGAATAATACCCAGAGCACTATTAAATACAGAAATATCCACTGTAATCTTCCTAAAGTAATAACCTGTTTGATCCATCTCAGAAACTTAGAGTCTTTTTGCTTTGGACTATTAATTTCAAAGAATTTTCCTCTGTGAAATAAGTATACTCTGTTTTGCTTGCTTTGATTTAAATGATAACCTTAAATGAGCAAGGGCCACTACTAGTACCTTTAAAATAATTTTTTCTAAAAAAAATAACTTTTTAAACACCATGTTTTGGGCTTGTCAGAGATTTTTTTCTGTGTTTTTAGAAGACCTCACCTACTGTGCTCAACACCTGATATTTGAGGTGTCTGTTGTGGGAAATTGTGAAAAATTTAACTGGCCAAGAAGTCTTCCATACTGTTCCTAGAAATCTGGGTATCTGCTCAGACATCCCTGTTTCAGCCAACCAGATAAATGAGTAGCCTCTAGGAGGGAAGCTTGATGTGGAATCAAGGATGGGGTTTGAAACTTACAAGAATGAGTAGTGGAGCACAAATAAGTTAAGGAGATCAAGCTGCTAAGATAAGCAAGAGAATTTGGCTACTCCAAGCACTTCATAGACTGGCCTTGTGTTCACTAGGGTCTGGGAAAGCCAACAGCTGCAAACATACTTTAAATAGGCTAAAAAATGAAGTATGCACTTAAGGACTAAAGGAATTGCACAAGTTTAGGCAATGACTCAGGCACAGATCCAGGCCTTTTCAGAAAGAGGACAATGGGGACGAATAGAAAGATTATGGACCTGGAGTTAAGACACATAGTTTTGAAGCCTGGTTTTGACACTTCATCACTGAACAGCCATAGGAAATTGCGCTTAATTTCTCCCATAGTTTCCTTATCTATGCATCTTCTGGCCCTTGAGATCAAAGTCAGATTGACTCCAACTCATTCACACCCTATGGAAGTCCTAATCAGCTATTCAACACATATTTATTAAATGCTCTCCCTAAATTGGGAAGGAGGGGTGGATTTCTGGAGAGTGAGCCTGGGTATTTGTGGTTGAATTGGCCTAGAGTCTCATGGTCACCCTGTCTTAGGCACCTGCTTTCATCCAAATAGTTCAGCTTATCTTTTCTTGTGCTGCATTTTACTCATTGTTGATGGAGCCATTAAACTCAATAACTTCCTTTAATTTCACCCAAATGAAGGTAAGCAGGTAAGTAAAGTAAGTAAGCAAACAAACAAATAAAATACCTCTTGGCTAGGCGATTAAGAGGTACAAACTACTATGTATCAAATAAGCTACAAGGATATATTGTACAATACAGGGACTATAGCCAATATTCTATAATAACTAAATGGAGTATGACCTTTAAAAATTGTGAATCACTCTATTGTACACCTGTAGCATATAGTATTGCCCACCAACTATACTTCAATAAAAAAATTACCTCTAGCACTAGACTTGTATGGGTAGAGTAGGCTTTATTGAAAATTTGGGAAATACATTTATTTCACAGCAATACAGACAGCTTCAGTGTGAACGCTGTGAGATAGCTCTGTCTTGAGGTCTTCCCCACCACTGGGGGATTTTCACAGCCTGCCCAGCCTCATGATGTCACCCCTGGCTCCCCTCTCTTTCCTTCTCCTCCTGATTGCCCTGGGGAGCCCCCATTCAGGTCTCTCCAGTCTCAGCCTCAGGATGGCTTTGGACCATCTCCACTTAAAAAGCCACACAAGGGCTCAGCAGAACAGAGGGCATTTCGTGGAGCGTCTAGAAGGCAGCTCATTCATTCACCCGACAAAAACCTAGTAAGCTCCGGGAGGAACGACTAAACACTGTTCTGGGCTCCAGGGATCCATTAGAGAAAGAGATGAAAACCTCTGTCCTCACTGAGTTTACATTTTAGTCCAGATAGATGGACAATAAACATAATTATAAAGCACAGAGTGTATTAGATGATGAAAAGGGGCATGAGAAAAATAAGCACAGAAGCAAGAGCAGGGTGGCAGATTTGCACAGGTTGACAATGGAAAGTTACCCGAGAAGATGACATTTGAAAAAAGAACTGAAGGGCATTAATTGAGTTTTAGTTGGTTATACATTGAAGATTATTTTTGGCTTAAGTTATAAAGAAAAAATAGAGAAAATACCAATCTAGTATGGCTATAGTAAAAATCCAGTGAAACAATGTATGGAATAATTCCTTTCAGAAGACCAGTTAGTACGTAGCTAGCATGTAATAAGTTTTAGTCTTCTTATATAGACTGGTGCCCTCCAGTATGGTACCTGCTAGCCACAAGAGGCTATTTTAACTTACATTAATTCAAATTAAGTAGTATTAAAAATTCAATTTCTCAGTCTCACTAGTCACATTTCAAATTTTCAATAGCCACATGTGGCTGGTGGCTGACATTTTGCACAGTACAGATGTGGAACATTTCTATCATTGTAGAAAGCTCTAAGGCATAGTGCTAAATAGACTAATGTTGATAAATCAAAGAAAATACAGTTTTATATATAACAGGAGTGTCATGGGACTCTGCTGTCTTAGAATTTCAGCTCAAGCCACATAGCTGAGGGCAGTGGGAGACAAGTGTTCCCACATATGAAAGAGAGATATTAACATAGACACATTTGTGCAGGGCTTACTAGTGGAAGCCAAATGAGGCTTTTGGCCAGACAATCTCTGGTCTCCAGCCTCAGGGTTCATTGAGAGACTAGATTCTTTCCAGTGAATTCATCAGAGAGTGCTGTGGAGTGTAGAAGGGGAGCTTCTGATCCTACAAGTCAAGTGAAGGGCTGCCGGGAGAACCTCACACAGAGATATGGTGTCTGGTGGAAGGGGAGTCTGACATCCACTCCCGGCTAGATGTGTCTGAGCTGCAGAAACTTGTGTGACCCCCGCCCTTGGCTGCTCTCAGAGGCAAGTAGGAAAGGGTTCTTGGGTGAACCTGGTTTGTGTTCTTAAGAATTTGAGGGGTTCTGTGTGAACGCAGAGGTAACTGCCCCTCAGTGGAGAGGTCTAATGATGGGGAGGCTGGCTGAGTTGCCTGTGAGAATGGGCTGGGGAGAGATAGCAGAACAGCCTTCCCCGCTGCTTGTGGCCACCACAAGTAGAGGAGCCCACATTGGTGCCGAGTATGTGCCACAGTGGGTAGGTAGGCTAAAGCCATGTAAGGACCTGCCTTCATAACAAGGGACAAAGTCTTTGTTTGTATGGTGAAGGCAAGTCTGGGTGGAGTCAGATGTCAGTTGGAATGTGCCTCACGCATGTCACTGTGGCAGATCTCTGAGGAGACAACAGAGATGCCTCCCAAGGGAAGGCTGACATCTGGTTGCCTGCCTTGAAAGGGATCAACAGTAAAGAGAAAATTAAATCAGGGGCCAATGAGGAGGAAGCAGAGCCAGGGAGTGAAAGAGCAGACCACATGACCAGTCCCTGGGGTGGGTCCCAGACCTATGAGACCAAGCAGGTGAGGTTAATGCAATTCACAAACAGGACGAGCAGGGCTGTGGGCCAGAGGCACTCACCTTGTCCAAAAAGGGACAGGTGCTACTCAGCCTCTACCATTTGTTACAGTGCAGGTCCGGTGTTACCAGATCTTCAGGTTTTCAAAAGAAGCCAGACTGCTGGATTTTTGTGTGCAACTATGCGGTTTTCAAAATACAGTACATATTTTGAACAGATTCTGTTCTGGGTTTTTGAACACCTGAAAATAAAACTATTCTTTTAGTCACAAACAATGGTAAAGTTTTGAGATTTGCCCGAGCTACCACCAGAGGGGTAGGGAAGAGACATCACAGAATATCAGAAGCAATGGAAGAAAAACCAAACCATTATGGGATTTGGCCCATTTAATACAGTAGGTATGCACAATATATAACTGAAAGGTTTAGTTTCTATTTCAAGGTCTAGTGTATACTGTTGCACAGAGGCATTTGCTAGTTAAATGTGCAGATTTTTTTCTCTCTTCCCTAATTATAGTCTTGTGGTCTGACTTTTTTTTTTTTTAATTTATTTATTTTTGGCTGTGTTGGGTCTTTGCTGCATGCGGGCTTTCTCTAGTTGTGGTGAATGGTGGCTACTCTTCCTTGCGGTGTGCGGGCTTCTCATTGTGGTGGCTTCTCTTGTTGCGGAACACGGGCTCTAGGCACGCGGGCTTCAGTAGTTGTGGCACATGGGCTTGGTTGCTCCGAGGCATGTGGGATCTTCCCAGACCAGGGCTTGAACCCGTGTCCCTTGCATTGGCAGGCGGATTCTTAACCACTGCACCACCAGGGAAGCCCTTGTGGTCTGATTTTTCTCTCCATCTCCCTCTCGTGAAACTGGTTTCTCAGATTCACTCTACAATTATCTGTTCTTCCCTGTTCTTCAAGGTCTCCACCATCGAACAGGGACTCTGAGAGTATCCTGGGGATGGCCACAGATTCTTTGACACTCCTCCATTGAAAAGTGTGATCTATGTTATGTCCTCTCTTCTTGAATCTGGGTGGACTTGTGACTGCATTCACCACCAATAGAACAACACTATAGAACTCTTTCTCTGAGATTTCTGAACCTCGGTCTCAGAAGGCCTTGTGGATATATTTTGTTTGTTTTTGGTTTTTTGCTTGTTTGTTTTTTACCAGGATACTTGCTTTTGGAGGCCCAAGTCACACGGACAGTCCCTGTGTAGGCACGTCCATTGACAGTACCAGCTGAGCCCAGCCCTCAAGTCATCCCAGGCTCGGTGTCAGATATGTGAGTAAAGAAGCGTCCAGATGATCCTAATCCCCAGTCATTCAAGCCATGTCCAGCTGTCTGAGTCTCCCCAGCTGAGGTCTCAGATATCAAGAAATAGAGACAAGCCATCTTGGTCCATGACTCACAGATTCCATGAGCATAAAGAAAAATGATAGTTATGCCACGAAGTTTTGAGGGTGGTTACATAGCAATAGATAACTGGAATGGTAGAACATCTGGACTCTAGACTCCAGCTTCCCTCCTGACCTCTCCACTTGGATATCTAATCATCATCTCAAACTTAACATAACCAGGATAGACTTTTGAATACATACTCTTTTGTGACCGGAATCCTTTTCCCCTTCCAGTCATTTCCACCTCAGTAAATTATCCCATTTGCTGGAGGCAAAATCCTTAGAACCATCCTTTTCTCCTTTTACTTCATTTCTCATATCCAATCCACCAGCAATACCTGTTAGTTCTCCCACAAAAAGTAACTTTAATCTGATTGAGTGGTCTTCTTACCTGATGTCAACAGTCTCACCTGAGCCATTCCCATCTCTCCACTGAGCCACTGAGCACTGAGATGCCTTCTAACTGGTCTCCTAGTTTCCCTCTTGTTCCTTTACATTCCATTCTACACAAAGGAAAGAGAGTGGCTTTTATGACATGTGAGCAGGTTATGTCTCTCCTCTGCTCAAAACGCTTCAGTGGTTTCCCTTTAAAAAAATGTATATATATATATATATATATATATATATATATAATCACTCTCTATCAAGGTCTTGCATCCTTTCTATCCCACTGATTACATTTCATATCACTCCCCTCTGTTGTCATTACCTTTCAGTGAGAGGTCCTCCCTCTGTTTTTTCAACTTGCCAAAGTTTTCCTCCTCCTCTGCAGCATCTGAAAGGAGCTGGCCAAGAACTGGTTTAAGTATCCTTAGCTGACCACCCACCTCCAGCCTAAAAAGGTGGTTGAGAAGACTGACAGGAATCTGTTGGAGAAGATAGAGAATTTCTTTAGAGAGTGTTATTATTGTGTTGGGAATCTAACCATCTTAAGCTTAGTGAGAGGGGCTATGAGGGACCCACTAGGTAAACCTCGACATAAGTCACCTGGAGTTTGGGGGATTCAAAGGACTGGTATCTGACTCATGAAAACAAAAAGCAAAAATAACCTTGGGGTGGGAGATGGATGGAACACCTGTGGCAGCAGACTAGAGGGCTGCATTTGGGAAGAAGTGGGATCTGCTTTGGTCTGGGTCAGCATTGTAGGGTTCTAGCCGCTAGATGTGGAATCCAAGGGAGGGCTATTTGTCTGGGGTCATTTCCAAAGGGATCCTATGCAAGAGGGCTTCTGCCAGGTGGTGAGGCAGCTTTAAAAGGAAGAAGCTGAGATTTACCCTCAGGAACAGGAGCTGCTGAGGGATTGCAAATGGCCAACCAACAGACGTCTGAACGATGAGCAGGAAGTTGGGTAAAAAGGGTTGGGGAGGAGTGTCCTGAGTCTAAATGATTGCATGTGCAAAAGCTGAGGGATAAGAGAGGGCCTGATTTATTAGTAGACCTGAAATGTGTCTAGCATGATTGAATGTTCTGTGTGTGTGGTCAGGGTGATGATGACTCCAGGTTGGAGGAGTGGCATGAGATGGAGAAGGGTGAGAAGAGTCCAGCCCTCCTTAGGTATATTATGGGATTTGGAATTTATCTTAAAGACAATGGGAAACTTCTGAAAGATGTGATATGATCAGTCTTGTGTTTTAGGAAGTTTGCTTTGGCTGTGGCGAATAGAGTAGATGGTGGAGTCAAAGAGTGGAATTGGGGAGCTAAATAAAAGACCATGGCTGTAGTCAGACAAGGCACCATGGTGGGCTGGACTAAGGACGTGCTAGTGGGAAAACAAGACAGTAGCCAGATTCATGAAACAGGTAGGAAAAAGGTGACTGACTTGAGGTGGGGAGAATGATTGGTAAAAAAAGGGCAGAAGAATCATGTACTATTCCCAGATTTCTTTCTTGAATAACAGAGTAGAAGACGTTGCTATTCAATGAGGTGGTAAAGACAAGATCAAAGCAGGTTTGAGGAACAGATGCTGATTTCTGTGATGAATGTACAGCATGTGAGGCACAACGTGTGCTTCTGTGTGGAGAGGTCGATTTGGTAGTTGGTATATAAGACTTGTGCCCAGCAGGAAGATTTGCACCCAAGCTTTACATTTATGCATTAACATATGATCTACTTTTGAAGCCATGTGAGTGGAGTGTGTACAGTGAGCAGAGAAGATAGTCCTGGACAGACCCCAAAGGAATAATGATGTTTAAGAAAGAAGAATCTACGAAGGGGACAAGAAGGAACACCAGGGGAGAAGGAAAATCGAAAGACAAGAATAACATGGAAGAGTGATGTTGGGAAGGAGATGCACTCCTTCTGTCAGATAAGGAACGAACATCTCCACTGGTCATGAGGTGCTCAGGGTGAGTCTGACCATGACCAAGTCTAGGGGGCTAGGTGACCTGGTAAGTGAGATGTGGAAAAGCAAAAACAGCTTGTGTAGAGAATGCTTGTTCTGCCATGGCCAACAAACTTGTGAAAACGTCTTCCAACTCAACTCATAATAAGGGAAGTTGAAATAAAACTATAGTCTTACAGCCAAAGATTTAAATGACTGACAATCAAAACAATATCAACAAGTAAGTGAAGAAATGAACACTGCCAGTTGAGAGGTAAATTGGTACAAACTTCCTAGTGGTGTTTTGATAACATCTAAAGATTTATTCACAACATTTTTCAAGATGTTATGGTCTAGTTAGAAACACTTGGCTAAAAATGTATTTGATGGTGGTATCATGGTAGGATGCCAAAGGGCTTAGCATAGGGGACTCCCTGTATATAACAATGAGTTCACTTTTTAAATTCATTTTTCTTATTGTGGTAAAATATACATAACGTTTACCATTTTAACCATGTTCAGGTGTACAACTCGGTGGCATTAAGTACATTTACAATGTTGTATAACCATTATCACTATCCATTTCTAGAATTTTTCATCATCCAAACTAAAACCCTCTTCTCATTAAACAGTAACTCCCCAATCTCCCTTCCTCCCAGGCCCTGGTAACCATCATTCTACTTTCTGTCTATGAATTTGACTACTTTCTGTCTATGAATTTGACTACCTACTCTAGGTACCTCACATAAGTGGAATCATGTAATTGTCCTTGTGTATCTGGCTTATTTCACTTAGCATAAAGTTTTCAAGGTTCATCCATGTTGTAGCATGTCTCAGAACTTCATTTCTTTTTTAAGACTGAATAATATTCCACTGTATGTGTATATTACATTTTGTTTATCCATTCATTTATTTCAGTGGAGGAGTTTTTCCTTTCCTTCCTTCCTTCTTTCCTTCCTTCCTTCCCCTCCCTCTTATTCTTTCTTTCTCTTTCTTTCTTTCTCTCTTCCTTCTTTCCTTCCTTCCTTCCTTTCTCTCTCTCTCTTTCTTTCTTTTCTCTTCTTTCTTTCTTTCTTTCTTTCTTTCTTTCTTTCTTTCTTTCTTTCTTTCCTTCCTTCCTTCCTTCCTTCCTTCCTTCCTTCCTTCCTTCTCCTTCCAGTTTCATTGAGATATAATTGACATACAGCACTGTGTAAGTTTAGGGTACACAGCATAATGACCTGACCCACATACACCACGGGATGATCACCACAATAAGTCAAGCAAACATCCATCATCTCATAGAGATAGAAAATAAAAGAAAAAGAAAAAAATTTCCTTGTGATGAGAACTTTTAGAATTTACTTTCTTAACAACTTTTATATATAACATACAGCACTGTTAATTATATTTATCATGATGTATGTTACATACCTAGTACTTATTTATCTTATAACTGGAACTTTATACCTTTGACTACCTTCATTCAATTCCCCCACCCCCAGCCCCCTGCCTCTGGTAACCACAAATCTGATCTCTTTTTCTATGAGTTTGTTTTTGAAGTATAATTGACCTACAACACTACATGGTTCCTGGTGTACAGCAGTGATTCAATACTCCCCTACACTACAAAATGATCACCATGAAAATCTAGTTACCATCTGTCAACACACAAAGGTATTACATTATTATTGACTGTATTTCCCACACTGTACATTTCATACTCATGACTCATTTATTTTGTAGCTGGAAGTGTGCACCTCTTAATCTCCCTCACCTATTTCTCTCCTATTTCAATGGGGTTTTAAAATAAGGGTGGTTCTAGTATTAATTACTTAAAAAATTATGATATATTTACTGTTACAAGTATAGATAACAAAACAAAAACATCAGTATGTCTTTCATAGGGAATTATAAATAAAATCCAAACTAATATAGTTTTTTGGGGGGATGTGGGGTGCAGATGAGTAAATTTAATGAATATACAGGGTGAATTATTGGGTTAAAATAAGGAGAAAAGCAGTTATGTGTGTTTCTCCATTGGCTTCTGTATTGCTATGTATTCTTATCCACTAACTCCTGCATCCTTTCAAGAGAGGGGATTTGTGTCCACTTTTAGGCACTGCAATTGCTACAAACATAGACAAGTCCCTGTAGGAAGACTCCTGCATGGATGTGCTTCTCCATCCCATGGACTCATGACATTGGAAGGAGGAAGAGAGCTGAATGACTCCAGGAAACCACCATGATGTTTGTGAGACTGGGCTTTCCATTTTGGGGGAATAAGGGAGTGTGGGTGTAGTTTTAGGGAGTTGATGGAATGTCTACTAACTGCATCATCACAGGAGAAAGCAACTGAAATATGGACTAGTTGATTTGGTAGAGGAATTAGCTAAAATTTCTAGGCATTTCTTTATGTAGGAACTGAGTAAGTTGAATATTTTGAGCCCAAGTTACAGAAAAACCTCCTATTACAGAAAAATTGGGTGGTGTATATGTATACCATAACTTTGTTTTGAATTAAGATTCTGAATTTAGCTTTTCCCCGGAAACTCCAAGATAACTAGAAATTTCAAAAAGAAATACTGCAGTCCTTTGGTTTGAAGGGGTTAGGTCATGGGCTCTTAAAAAACAGTTTCTTTCTTATTGTTCTGCTTGTTGCTTTTTTTCATTCTACATTTTATATATATATATATATATATATATATATATATTATATATATATATATTTAAATTAATTAATTAATTTATTTATTTTCGGCTGCGTTGGGTCTTCCTTGCTGCGTGCAGCCTTTTCTCCAGTGGCAAGCGGGGGCTACTCTTCATTGTGGTGCACGGGCTTCTCATTGTGGTGGCTTCTCCTGTTGTGGAGCACGGGCTCTAGGCTTGCGGGCTTCAGTAGTTGTGGTGCTTGGGCTCAGTGGTTGTGGCACACAAGCTTGGTTGCTCCGAGGCATGTGGGATCTTCCTGGACCAGGGCTCGGCCTGTGTCCCCTGCATTGGCAGGCAGGTTCTTGACCACTGTGCCACCGGGGAAGTCCCTACATTATATTTTAAAGATATATACATATTACATAGAGAGATCTAATTTAAACAACTGTTTCATAATATTACATTATATTTTATATTTAAATTATGTGGTTGTGTGGATGGATATATAAATTGTGTCCAGTTTTTTCTCTATTTTAAACAATGCCACAGTAAACACCTAAACAAACAAACAAAAAAGACAGTTTCTTTTATGAGAAAGCTGTGTCCTCTTATTGAGGCTCTATTAGAGAAACTGCTTTTCAGTAGTAAGGAAGATTTTAGAAGTAGGAAGAATGAATTACAACTAGTTATACTAACTTAGAATGGATTTTGTTTCCTCCTTTAATTTTTTTTGCTTGTAAGAGAAAACTTGAGGCCTACTTCTGACTACATAGAACTGTAGAGAGCAATGTGCTTTTAATATAACTTCTGTTAAATAATTTATTCTCCAATTCCTTGTTAGCTTTTACAGGAATTTATTACATATAATAGTTCAGTAAGGTGGCTGGCTAGATATGAGATATATTAAATGAGAAGGTTTTCTATCTATCTCCAGTAACTGGCTAGAAAATATCCTGATAAAAAGGATTTCCAATACATAATGATAAAAGCAAAATAGCCATTTCTAGAAATAAAAATTCTGGTGAGAAATGGCTGGAACTTATTCAAAATAAATTGAAAATCTGTTTTTGAGAGTTGTAAAGGAAAATTTAAATAAATGGAGCACTGTACCACATTCCTGAATGGGAAGAAGTGTGTATTAGTCAGCTTGGGCTATCATAACAAAAGACCACAGAGTAGGTGGTTTACATAACAGAAATTTATTTTCTCAAGGTTCTGAAGGCTTGGGAAAGCAGTTTGCGATCTAACAGACTTTAGCTATAAATTAATCCTACAAATTCCTCTGTGTACCAAGTAGTTCATCATAGCATTATTTAGCCTAGTAAATAGTAGTGAATAAACCTTTAGAAATGGAAAAAAAGTGAATCCCTGTACATCTACTCAAAGCTAAGTTTATTGAGGGTTTATTCTGTGCCAGACACTACATTCAGCTCTTTTCATGATTTTTTCACTTAATCTTCACAATAACTTCAAAAGGTAGATATTATCCTCTTTTAGGAGTTTTACTAAGCTAATAAGCTGTTTATAATAAACATAGAATAACTTGAAAAGTGCTCGTGACATACTAAACATAAAAGCAAGACATATGTATCGAGAATGATTATAACCATGCATATGAAATATGAATAGAAAAATAATGTGAATAGAAAAATAATGAATAGAATAGAAAATAATGAAAAGAAGTCCATGAAAGGTGAACACATTCTTATTTATTCCAGTTTGCTTTCATGGGTACGCATAAATCTTGAGACAATAACTACCACCATCACTATAAAACTATCAAACATGATTTTTTTTTTTTAATTAATTTTATTTATTTTTGCCGTGTTGGGTCTTCGTTTCTGTGCGAGGGCTTCCTCTAGCTGTGGCAAGTGGGGGCCACTCTTCATCGCGGTGCGCGGGCCTCTCACTATCGCGGCCTCTCTTGTTGCGGAGCACAGGCTCCAGACGCGCAGGCTCAGTGGTTGTGGCTCACGGGCCTAGTTGCTCCGTGGCATGTGGGATCCTCCCAGACCAGGGCTCGAACCCGTGTCCCCTGCATTAGCAGGCAGATTCTCAACCGCTGCGCCACCAGGGAAGCCCCCAAACATGATTTTAAAAACAAAAACCAGAAAGAAAAACATTTAAGGGTAGGTCAGCCAGAAATGTAAAAAAAGCAGGAAGTTATATTTCACTCAGCTGAAAGCGGAGATCTTGATGGTGGTCCCCAAGGCCTGCTGTGATGGGCTCCCCACCCCCCCCGGCTTCATCCCCCACCTCTCCTCCTCTTTTGTGTTCGCAGCTCCACAGGCCTCTTCTTTCTCAGCACACAAGACACTGTCACTCCATGGGGCCTTGGTCCAAGGGGTCCCTCTTCCCAGAATTCTCTTCTTGCAGCTACCTCTAACACCTTTCCAGGTGACACTTACCCAGTGTCACCTTCTCAGTGAGGCTTCTCTAGTCAAGATTGCACCCTACCTCCAGCCTACCATCCCACCTCCAACCTCTGTATCTTGTCCTTCATTTTCTCTTTCCATATCACCTGTCACCTTCCAACATACTAGAGAATTGGCTTATTTCTTTTGCTTCGTGTTTATTACCTGTCTCACTCCACTAGAATGTAAGCATCTCAAGGGCAGGAGATTTACACACAAATCCTCGTCCACATTGCATCTCAAGTGTCCAGGACAATGCCTGGAATCCAAAAATATTTGCTGAGTGTTGCCAAAGGTGCTGTCCTAGAGTAGAGAAAAGGCCTGAAGAGTGAAAAAGAAAAGAGATCCCAAGGTGAGTTCTGGGAAATACAAGCAGTGGCCTACTTGGAAAGTGATTATAGTAGATCTTACACTGTTTGACTTATCAGTACTGTTGATCTTATGACACCAGCCCCACCAAGAATAATTGGGTTAAGACTTTGCAGTTGTGACATTTATGGCTTACTTCATCTAGGTTTTATTTTGCTTGCAAATAAGTCAATGTCTTACAATGATTTTAACATGGGGAAAGGTCCACAGTAGTATACTTTCGAACGTATTTTGTTCTAGCCTTTTTTTATTCATACTCTGACTCTTTCCAATAGTTGTGGCTTTCTCAGAACTCTCTGCACCTTATCCTTTTTTCTTTCCAGCCATAGGTGGCAGCACACCACTGCCTACAATCAAATAAACGGCTGCGTTTGTAAGTCAGAGCTGTTGGTCAGGAAAGAGCAGCTAATGAATAATCAGTCCAAGCTGATTGGCAAATTAATGTCTTCATTAAGTGAACTAACCGGCTTCCTTTATAAACAAGGTCAGAGTATTTATAACCCAGTGCATTTCATAAAGCAAAATCCATCTACACTGATGTGACTTCACTAAGGTACCCATGATTGATCTGCATGGAGCATATGCAAAACCTCACTTGGAAAACCATCTTTAATAAGGACTGGTACCATTCTGATGTAATCATTAATAAAAGGCACCTTGCTATGCAGCCTCATTTTTCTCACACAAGGTAAATGAAAAAGTGAATACCTTAAACAGGAGCTACTATTATAAGATGATATTGGGTGGCCTGTTCCAAATTGAGTTCTTAGTAATAAAAAGTAAAGTGTGATCCTTATTGATCAAATATATTTTCTGTCACTTAGGCTAGACAAAAACTTATTTCACATTTAGAGTATGCTGTACAGGTATAAAGTTTGATGTTTACCGTCTACTGTATGTCACATTTCAAGTGATTCAAATGCTTAATGTTGCCATCATTGTCAGAGAACTATGTGAGAAGTTCAGAAAACCTTCTCACAGGGTGATCAGGTGTCAGGGACCTGGTGAATTTCTCTTTGTAGAACAGTGCTGTACAATAGAAATATAAGGCAAGCCACAAATATGAGCTGTATGTGTAATTGTAAATTTTCCAGGAGCCACACTGAAAAGTGTAAGAAGAGAGGAAATTAATCTTAATTCTGTATTATAGTGTCTTTAACCCAATATATCAAAAGTATTTAGCAGGTAATCAATATAAAGACAACTGAGGTATCCTACATTCTTTTTTTCACTCTAAGTATTTGAACTCTGGTGTCTATTTTACACTCACAGCTCATCTCTGTTCAGACTAGCCTCATGTCCAGTGCTTGATATCCACATGTGGCCAGTGGGCACTTGTGATATCCAGCTCAGCTCTAAAGATTTAGTATCTGTTATGGATTCAATTGTGTCCCCTCAACATTCAGATGTTGAAGACCTAACCCCCAGTACCTCAGGAGGTGACCTTATTTGGAGACGAGATCTTTACAGAGGTGATCAAGTTAAAATGAGACCATTAGGATGCATCCAAATCCAATATGACTGATGTCCTTATAAAATGGGGGAATTTGAAGACAGACTCACACAGGGAGAGCGCCATGTGAAGATGAACACAGAGAAGGGGGTGATGTGCCTACCAGCCAAGGAGCACCAAAGATTGCTGGCAAGCTACCAGAAGCTAGAGGAGAGGCGTGGAACGGCCTCTGCCTCACCGCCCTCAGAAGGAACTGACCCTGCTGTCACCTTGATCGTGGACTTCTAGCCTCCAGAACTGTGAGACAATAAATTTCTGTTGCTTAAGTCACCCGTTTTATGGAAAGAAATACAGTTCCTGCTGTTGGTAGTGGGCACTTCGTTCCATCACTCTGCAGCTTTTCTTTTCCTACCTTGAACCTCTTCTCTTCTTTCTGCACCTTTCTGCACTTTCTCCTCTGTTCTCACCACTCAGGCTCCCAGCTTCCTCTCATGGAATCTCCTAGTATTTCCCTCCCATGCAGACAGGCTGGGAATTTCCCCTTCAGTGAGCATGAGAGGGGCACATCCTGAGCAGTGAGAAAAGAAGGCTGATTTGCTTCAGGTCTCTAGCGGGGATAATATTACCCACTAGGCTGTCTCCCTAGAGCTGCTATAATGTAGGTCCAGTGCCGCTTGAGAGAGCGCTTTGAAAACCATAAATAACTGCATAGATGAGAATGAGTGTTTTATAGGTGGGATGAAGTGTTTCTCAAATTATTTTCATTTCTTCTCCCTTTAATTATCTGGGCTCCCCACTTCACAGAAGGAAATGAATCAAAGGGGAAAAGGCCCTGACACTTTCTTGCCATCTGGCAGTAGTGCGCTTCTATTGGTTGTCTCTCCAGCACATAATGTACCTTTCTCCAGACACTGCGGAAGCTTCCTCCTCCCCTATTCACAAACCAGGTGCTGTGGGTGACATGGATCCCACTCCATCTCTAGAAATGGGCCCCAACCTGTGTGTATATATATGTAGACACACACATATTATATTAGTCTGTTTCTGTTTTTCTGGAGAACCCTGACTACATCCACTGTTCTTATTAATTCATGGCAAGGGGTCATAGTGCTTAAAAAGATGAAAGGCAGGGCTTCCCTGGTGGCGCACTGGTTGAGAGTCCGCCTGCCGATGCAGGGGACATGGGTTCGTGCCCTGGTCCGAGAAGATCCCACATGCCGTGGAGCAGCTGGGCCCATGAGCCATGGCCGCCGAGCCTGTGCGTCTGGAGCCTGTGCTCCGCAACAGGAGAGGCCACAACAGTGAGAGGCCTGTGTACCACAAAAAAAAAAAAAAAAAAAAAAAAAAAAAATACACAAGAGCAGGGACCCAGATTGATGAGAAAGGCCTCATTAGTTCCAGTGGAGGGGGAGTTCATAGGCGCTCCCACCGACATTGGAGGAGTTCTCTGCACTGGGGTGAGCAGCCTGAACCTTCACTCAGCAGGGCAGCCCCACAGATACTCGCTCTTCTGCCCAGGTGTCTCTTGGTAAACGCAAGTAGAGGAACCAAAGAAATTACCTAGATAATTAAGGAAAAACAAACCTGTGTGTGGCAGGTAACTTGGGGAACTTCCACTCAATTTTCTAGGCAACCATTGAAATTCTTTGCCTCCCTGTTGTCAGCA